>NW_027514577.1:0-600000 GCF_048772815.1 Callospermophilus lateralis | reverse complement strand
TTATCTCAAATATCATTCCTATTGGTGACTACATATTTGTTTCTTCCTAAGATTATATATTCAAACTCAACCATGTTAAAAACATCTTATCCTATCACTCACTTTGTACTTTCCCTGATTTCCTAATGTCTCTATTGATATCTGCTTTCCTACACATTTTCCCCAGTTCATCACTGTGACTGACTCTTCACATATGCTGACATTTACATTCACTCTCTAACCAAAACCCTATATCTAAATAACTTTTCGAACTATCTCTTTTTGTCTGGACGATCTCTTCCTCATTCAGTCATCCAAGGTACAAGGTCCTATACCATTGTATAGCGATTTATCTGAGACAACTTTGTGGAAATAATTCAAAGCTAAGTATCCCAATCAAGGGCCCAATGTTCATCTGGGTTTGAAATCTTTCCTAGATTTCTGTTTTCATACTTATATTATACCTATATATGCTTGTAATATCGGAGGTTCCCAATACCATTATTCATCTCACAGAATGATTCCTAACCCAAATCGAACATGCTATTAACCCTAACCATGCACTGTTCCCTCAATTTAACTTTACGAAGAGCAGGGACAGATGGTGTTATAATACAGGTAGATAGGGGATCTTCCACCTGTTGAGAACCTCAAGTTCCATGCAGAAATAAACCCTGGAGAAGATGTAGGCAGCTATGAAGAACCTGAGAGAGCAACAGATATCTTCCTTGGTAAAATACCTGGTCAGGATGAAGCGATGTGTCTGAATAAGCCTCTCTCTTCTTAATGTAGAGAAGATGGACCAAACCAGGTCTGTGTGGAGAGCTGTTAACATGTGCCTATGGTTGATATACCATTCTATCTTGTGAATGTGACACAGGAAGTAGGGGCAGCCTCTCTCTCATGGGACCCTTGGAAGCAAATTTAGGATAAAGTGGTTGCCAAGATAGTGACCTCATTCGGTTCCTGAAGGAAGTGACCTACCTCACTTCCTTGGTGATGGAACTCTCTGAACTTGGGATCCAGGAAGCCAGGCACTCAGAGCCAGTCCCAGTCCCAGTCCCAGTGGGTTCACTTGTTTGGATTTACCAAGGACAAAGTCGGTCTTTCTTGGTACATACTGATGTGTGGATGGCTAAATGCCAGGAAAGCTCTGAAGAGGGGCCTTTCCTGAGAAAGCAGGTAGTGACTCACTGATTGATGCTGACAACTTTACAGAGTTGGTAAAGGAGACCTGATCTGAGACAGGAAAGTCCATTTCGAGGGAGCAGAGTAAGGCCCACCAGTCTGAGGACACTCTGGATAGTCACAGACCTACTTGGGTAATGGAGGTGCCTTTGTGGGTGTGGGTGTGAATTTGTAGTTTTGTATCATGTTCTGAGAATAGGTAGGAAAGGCAGTATGTTTGGTTTGGAGTGGACTGTTTTTGGTAAGTCATTTGACATGGCGAGTGTTTCTATGTTTGTGTTTCCCACTTTTTCCGTGGTTGTAGATATTAGAAAAGTGAATGCATCAATGGATGTGTCCTGTCTAGTAGAAAGCATCTCAGCACACATCCTGCCCAATTTATGAATGGACTGTGGCTTGCCTTATATGGGCAACACCTACTTCTTTCCTTAGTTCCTGTTTTCTTCCTGAATTCTGGCCACTCTCCAGAATAGGCTCATGTTTTTTTGTCCAAGATATGGACCTCTGTCGAGTTCTGTGACATGGCCATGTACTGGATAGATAAAGGGAATTGGGAGCACCTCAGAAAACTCGGATATCAGTGTGACCAGTAAAGTCTCAGTAGAGAAACCCTGCTTTGTGCCTTTTGCTAACCTACTGTTCTGTTGACCTTAATGTCAGGAAGGTCTTTTCCTCAGGCCACCATTTTGTGAAGCCTGAAAAAAACTGCTTTCAATTGGAAATGAATGAGCATCACCTGTGGCTCTTTGCTTAATTGCTTTGGAAAGGGATGTGTCTGAATCATCCTTTCGGCTCTGAGAGAGGCTGTGGCTTTGATTTTCAGCACCTGATGGATCTAAAGAAAGATCCCATGTGTGCATCCAAAACCAAAATGGCAAAAAGATCAGTCATTATGGATGAAGTCTCTTGCTTCCTCTGTTAGGTTCCTGACCTCCATCAAGTAAGTAGAGGGATCCTTTGAGACAAATGAGTTCTTCAAAGCCCTGCAGCAGTGCTTGGGTTCTCACATGACTCCAAATCACATAAAGAATCTATACCTCACAGTCAGTAGGCTTCAAAATGAAGAAACAGAGCAGTATTACTGGCAGGCCTATTTGATCAATCCTGGTTTACAGGAAGGGTGTCCAGGAAACCCTGACTTTAGGAAAATGAGGGGAAAGGGAACTTATTTTGGACACTGTCTTGGGCTTCGCCCCTTATGGAAACCTCCAGCCAGAGGTTATGATGAATGTCTACATGGAAGAAAATGAGGGCCATGTGGGAGTATTTTGGTTTTAATTGAACATATTATTAACCCTAACCATACACTGTTCCCTCAATCTAAGTGTTCAGAAAAGCAGGGAAAGGTTTGGTCTTACAATACAGGAATGCAGGGGATCTTCCATCTGCTGAAAACTTCAAAGTTCCATGCAGAAATGATCCCTGGAGAAGATGTAGGCAGCTATGAAGGACATGATAGAGCAAAAGGCATCTTCCATGGCAAACAACCTGGTCAGGATGAAGGGTTGTGTCTGAATCAGATTCTCTCTTCTTAAGGTAGAGGAGATGAACCAAACTAGGCCTTTGTGGAGAGCTGTTCCCAGGTGACTATGGTTTCTATACTATTCTAACTTGTGAAAGTGTCACAGGTAGTAGGGACATCCTCCATGTTATGAGACCTTAGGAAGCAAATGTTAGGACAAATTGGTTGCCAAGGCAGTGACCTCATTCAGTTACTAAAGGAAGTGACCTCACCTCACATCCTTGTTGATGGAACTCTCCAAATTTGGGTTCCAGGAAGCCAGGCACCAAGACCCAGTCCCACCACCAGTTCCAGTGTTCTCACTTGTTTGGATTTTCCGAGGACAGAGTCAGTCTTTTGTGGTACCTACTTATGTGAGAATGGCCAAATTCCAGAAAAATTCTGAAGAGCGGCCCTTCCGGAGAAAACAGGTAGAGGCTCACTGCTGGCTCCTGAAAACTTCACAGAGTTGACCAAGGAGCCCAGTTCTGGGGAACATAGTATGGCCCTCCGGTCAGAGGACACTCTGGATAGTTCCAGACCTACTTGGGGGAAGGAGGTGCCTTTGTGGTTGTGGGTATGGGTTTGTGGTTTTTTCTTTTGTTCTGAGAATAGTTAGGAAAGGGGGTGTGTTTGGTTTGGAGTGGAGTGTTTCTAGTTAGTCCTTTGACATGGCGAGTGTTTTTAGGTCTGTGTATCCCACTGTGTCCGTGGTTGTAGACATTAGAAAAGAGAATGCCTCAATGGGTGTATCCTCTCAAGGAGAAAACTTCCCAGCATTCATCCAGCACAATTTATAAATGGAGTGTGGCTTGCCTTATCAATGGGCAACACCAACTATCTTCCTACGTTCCTGTTTTCTTCCTGAATTCTGGCCACTCTCCAGAATAGGCTCATGATTTTGTGTCCAATATATGAACCACTTCCAAGATCTGTGACATGGCCATATACTGGATAGCTGAAGGGAATGGCAAGCATCTCAGAAAACTCAGATATCAGTGTAGCCAGTAAAGTCTCAGTGGAGAAACCCTGCTTTGGGCCTTTTGATTACCTATTGTTATGTTGCCCTGAATATCAGGAAAGTCTTTGTCTCAGGACACCCCTTTGTGAAGCCTGAAGAAAACAGTTTTCACATGGAAATGAATGGGTATTACCTTTGTGTTTACAATAAAACCTTCACAGATTTGGCTCTCATTAAGTTAAAAATACTTTTAAATTGCATCTCAGTGTAAAAAGTAACATGGAACTGTACATATCTTATTGATAACAAGTCCAATTATAGAACACAAATGATATACATAAATCTCCAACATGTTTTTCTTTTAAGCCTAGAATTACCATACAACCTTAGAACACCAGCTTGATACAATGGTCTTTGGAAGCTTCTACCTTACAGACTTGTATACCTGGAAGATATGAACACATTAACACCACAATTACATTGATGTTTTTGTATTAAACAAGTTTAGATTTTAAAGAAATAACATGGCACAATTTTATAAAAACAGTACTTGTTTTACCAGCTGTTTATTTTTTTAAGATTACTTGCTCAAAACTTACACATATAACCAAGTTACACAAACCTTTTTTTATTATTTACTTAAACCCCTTTAATTACTTAATCATATAGACTCTCTTATCCAGAAACACATTTTTCCTCTATTAGATCTATATCTGGAACCTTTTAGTTTCTCTTTTTCATCTACTAACCTCTTTCTGTTCACATTTCAATACAATACTTGTAAATTTCTGAATTTAGGCAGATTATTTTATAGACATCTACATTTTATTAGGGCCTTTTTGAAAACCTAGAAAACTTATTGGCCTAATTTTAAAGACATCTTTATTTTTATCTGTTTACCCAATTTGAATTAAAACATATGAATCACGTGAATCAAAGACATTTGGATACATTCTTAAATTTTTCATGAGTGCTCCTCATCTGTCAATTGTCATATCACTGCATGATATATGGACATACACACATACAGACATACCAACATACAACACGTAACACAAATGTAACACATAACACAATAATAAAAGCCTTGTAGCTTTTTCAGGTGAAATCTCCATTGAAATGCTAAAAACTCCAGAGTCGATCAAAAATAGAACTGATCAGAAAACATTAACACATCAGCAGAATCAAGATCATGAGTTAAAAAAAAAAATACAGAATCTAAGAAAAGCAAGAGTCCTAAAAAAGATGACTGGCCAGTAATTAGTAAATACCGTATAATATAATTTTTTGGTTAGGTCTAGTTTGAGTTCAGGTAAAAAGACACATTTACTCTTTTTTATCTGTCTCCTGCTGAGTGCTGCAGGCTTCTTTTATTTGCATATCAACTTAAGTCCTTGCTGAGGTCTGGAAAACTGAAAAGACTGGAATTCGTAGCAGAAACCTCAGGCATAAGGCATTTTAGCTATAAGTCATAATTTCCAGGTTTGGATGTTGAAAATTTTGATGCAAGTTTAAGATGTAATTCTCAAAATTTTATATCTTTAGATTTTTCTACACTAGAAAAACTTGCTCACACAAAACTGAAAATAGGATCATTTTTTGATAATATTAAAGCCACCATCAGAAGAAGTTTCTATAGGATCGTTAAGCCCCTTTCTTTGTTATGAAGTTTCTAATAGTATTAAGTTACATTAAATTGGCTGAAAATTTTTTAAAAAGAACCACACACTACCATGTGTATCCGAAATTAAGCTTTAAAAATTTCCAAGACTGTTGCTAATTAATGTCATTTCAATAAGCCAGACCAACGTTTTAATTTAGTACCATTTTTTAAAATCTTACACACTGATGGGAATAGATACCATATCATAATTTATTATCTCTTCCCAAGTTAATGCACTGGTATATCTAGTGAAATTTTTTCAGGCTGCCTAGTTCAAAATTAAAATTCTTTAATTATTTTTTATCCTAAGTATTTAAGTTTCCTAGCATGAACTACCTGAAATCAAACTAAACAATTGTTTAAACCCAACTTTTAACTGTAACATAGTGCAATGCTTTAGAAACCCATTTAGATACGAGATGGTTAAAATAAAAAAAAAATCATTTTTAGATACACATTCACCCTAGATCATCCCCAAGAAAAAATCTATAATATCAACATATTAATGCATTCATTGTCCCTTTTGTTAAGTAAACAGAGGTGGAGAAATCCTTAAAGTGCACGTAAGGAATAAGGGAGTTCCCCACAGCAAAATGGCTCTGTCAGCTGCTGGGAGTCCCTTAGCCTCACCATTTACTTACAGGATTAGTTCCTCTGGTTTGCTTTGACCCCAGGCACCAGGCATATTCTATGTCTCCCAACTTTGCAGTAGTCAGCTCCCAAAAATTTCATCCTCTGCTTGCAGTTGTTTTGAGTGCTAGGCTTCCCCAAGAGGGCAGAGTGGGGTTTATTTAAAGTCCCCTCTGGGGTGTCAAAATTTATGACTGAAGGCTTGGTTCCCATCCCAAAGCCAATTAATGCCAATTTAATAATGAGGACAGGGTTTTGAGAAAAGTTTAAGCGAGATATCAAAGTTCTTTGACCCCAGACATTTCCCTCTGCAGTGGGCATGCTCAAGCCAACTACGGGAAGAAAAAAATCACTGCTTCCGTAATCTTGCTTAACAAAGGGGAGTAAAGTTTATCAAAGTTCTTTAAAACACAGCTAAGAGAGGTGCAAAAGGTGAGAACAGAAAAACTGGCGGTTCTATTGACTTTTGGTCCCTCACAGGAGAAGCATTAGTTTAAAATTTAGCTAAAGTAACTTCCACATATGTAAGGCAGGTTGGAACTCGGGACTCTGCATCGGTCCAAACAATGCCATCACATTTAACAGAAACTCAGATAAAAAGACACACAAAGACCATCATGCAGCTCCCGTTTGTTCACAACCCCAAGATCTACAATCTTGTGACTCAGGGAGAATGGAGGGAAGAGGGGAAGGAGTAGAAGGTTTGAGTGATAGGATCCTGGGTGACGGTGTCGGATTGGAGGCAGGGACCAGGAAAGGCTTCAAGGACAGAGGCATGGAATGGCTTTGTCCCATAATGAGAGTTTCTCAAACAGAGACAAGGACAATACAAACGTGACACAAACATGTACACACAGGTAACATTTAACACGAGTTCAGAAGTAAAGATTAGAACCTAGTAACTGGCAAAACCTGATGGGTTAGACCACAAAGACAGACAGTGAATTCAACCTGAGAGAAAAAAGTAGCCAGCAAGATATGATGGGTTGGCAGCAGAGTCACCTAATGTGGGCTCATCCGTCCCTCCTCACCCAATGAGGGCACATCCATCACTCCCTGAGTCCTCCAAGGCATCCCTTGCGAGGACGTGGTCTGTGGCTTTAGGACACGTTTGTCCACCACTGACAGGGGGAACTTACGTTCTCCGCTGGCAGCCACTCTGCCAACCCAAACCAAAAACGGAAAAACGGAACCTGAACAAAAAGCTCTGAGCGATCGCAAGGAAAAATGGAAAGAAGCGCCTTACTTACCCCCAGAGGGGTCTGTTGGGGTGTCCTTGTCCTATGCTGCGTGATTCCCGGCCAACGCACCAAATGTAAGGATCCGGTGAACGTCGGAGGAAGAGACCACCAAGAGACCACAGCTCATGCAACAGAAAAAGGCGTTCATTGAGGATCCAATCCAGCATGCTGGGGCTACGTGCTCACTCAAGAAGGGAGAGCAGCCCAGATCCCCGAGCAGGGGTTGAGCAGTGCTTAAGTACACTTTTTGGGGAGGGCGGGACTTTACATATATCACAGTCTCCTTTAAGAAATCAACATACACCGCAGAAAAATCAAACAACAATTCCTAAACATGATTAGTTCACTCATTGGCAGGAACAGGTGAGGCAGGAGTGATAGGTCAGTTCTAAAGCGAGGTACACATTCAAACAGATTGCTTTAGGCCTTGCAATGCCTATGTGCCAGGCCACACAGGGTCCTAGGTTATTAAATAACCAGGCGGTCAGGGGGAATATTTACTGGGCAGTCGGGAATTGTACTACAAGCTACAGGAATTTCAGGTTTTGTATGTAGCATAGGAACTTAACAATACCTGGTCCTTTACATTTTAACTCAGGCCTTGCAGCTTAGAAACTTTACAAAACCCAGTCTTTTACACTTCAACTTTTACACTTTAATTTCAATTTATTTTACCCTTTCAGATCACTCCTGGTGGACAAGCAGGGTGTCCAAGCCACCCTGAATTTAGGCAAATGAGTGGCAAGGGAGCTTATTTGGGACACTGTCTTGGGCTGTGCCCCTCATGGAAACCTCCAGCCAGATGTTATGATGAGTGCCTTTATAGAAGAAGAGGAGGGCCATGTGAGAGTGTTTTGGTATTAATTGTGGTCATTTGTGTGACGGTTGGAAGAGATGAGTGGGTCCACCTGGGCTTGAATTCTTGTGGGATTCCCCTTAGAGACTGACTTCTGGAACTGAACTCAGAGAAGTATTGCCATGAATGTGGTGATATTTTAGGAGGCCAAGCATGAGAGTCGCCCTTGGAAACTAAGATCAAGGACGAGGGTGGATTTCCACAGAGCACTGAGAATTTCAGCCAAGATATCCCATGATTTTATTCTTAAAGACTTGGTAGCCATAGTTGAGAGTCAAAACACACATGGACCTCACATTGTAGACCTCAATGGGCCTGGCTATATCTAACCTTTTGGTCACTCTTTGGGAAGCCTTGCCTATGAGAGTTCTCCAGAGTTTCATTCAAATGAGCTTCCTCAACATTTAATGGTTCTTGAAACCCACAGTGCATACAAACACAATAGAAATACAAGCAGTTCAGAAGAGGCATGGTGTATAGTTGGACTTTCCTTTTGCATTATGTAGGGTAGGTGTTATAAATCTAGTTAATTTTTAATTGAAATAGTTCTCCTTGTGTTTTTTAAGTTAATAAATATGTGAATTCCTCTATCCCTTTCTCTGTAGCCTATTCATCACATGTATTTTTATATAAACATATAGAATCCTACCTGGTATCACATATACATTCTTGTGAGGTGGTTGACATGGCAGATACAAATTATGACAAGAGATCACTCCTCCTAAATGCTATTGGATCTTAAAATTCAACCTAAGGGTAACCTTTCTAGTTTAACAACATTATTCATAAATCCATGTTCAGTAAAATTAATATTTTTGGATCTGTGGACGATATATATTTCATCATGAATTTCAATTGGCATATATATTGCCACTTTATAATGTCTGTGTGTGTTTTGCTCTTTGCTTAATTGCTTTGGAAAGGGATGTGTCTGAATCACCCTCTTGGCCCTGTGTGAGGCTGTGGCTTAGATTTTCAGCACCTGATGGATCTAAAGAAAGATCCCATGGGTGCATCCAAAACCAAAATGGCCAAAAGAGCAGTTATTGTGGATGAAGACTCTCACCTTCTTCTCTAAGATTCCTGACATCCATCAAGTGAAAATAGGGATCCTTTGGGTCAAATGAGTTCTTTAAAGCCCTGCAGAGTTTAGCCCATAGGTGCTTGGGTTTTCTCATGAATCCAGTTTACATAAAGATTCTAAACCCCACAGTCAGTAGGCATCAAATTGGAGAAGCCAAGGAGTATTAACGGCAGGCGTATTTGATCACTCCTGGTTCACAGTCAGGATTTCCAGGCCACACTGACTTTAGGCAAATGAGGGGCAAGAAAGGTTATTTTGGACACTGTCTTGTGCTGTGCCCCTCATGGAAACCTCCATCCAGATGTTATGATGAGTGTCTACATGAAATAAGATAAGGGGCATGTGGGAGCATTTTGTTTTGAATTGTGGTAATTTGTTTGGTGCTTGGAACAGATGACTGGGTCCACCTGGGCTTGAACTCTGGTATGATTCCCCTGAGAGACTGAATTCTGGAAGTGACATAAGAGAAGTATTGTCATGAATTGTGTTTGGATTTTACTAGGCCATGCAACCAACATCTCAGGTATTAATTGTGGTGCAGGGAGATCTAGGTGCAGGGTGGCTTTGCCCACAGCACTGGGAATCTCAGCCTGGATATCACATGATTTTATTCTGAAATTCTTTAAAGCCACACTTGAGAGTCAAAACACATATGGACCTCACATTGTATACCTCAATGGGCCTGACTTCATGTTACCTTTTGGCCACTCTTTGGGAAGCCTTGCCTGTGAGTGTTCTCAAGATCTTTCATTGATATGAGCTTCTTCAACATTTAATGGTTCCTGAATGAATTGAAACCCACAGAGCCTCCAACTTTATCCTCGAAAAATGGCTTGATAAATACCATGAAATTTTTGAAATTCCCATCACCAGGTGGCACTGGAAAACTTTTGGATGTCCTGTTGCTGATCATGAGTGTATCAGACAGTGCCTTGACTGACTGGGTTTCATGAAAATTGTGTAGAACAGTGATGCCAGTAAGTTGGAGCCTGTTCATTAGTGGGCCTAGAGCAGTGGTGTGAAGGTGTGTGAAAAAACATGTGTGTTGGGGCATGTGGATCTGCCATTGGCTTCCAATTGCCTTGTGATTGACAGGGTACAGCCAGCAGACCCTTATATGTAAAGGCATCTTGTTATATGGATAGGTTTCTGGGAAATGTTCAGAATCAGGTTGCTATGGACAAAGGGGCAACCTATGTGGGACAGAATCCTGGTTGGTGCATTCTCATGCAGACCGTGTCCCTCCACACGTGACAGAACTCCCTCCAGCACTGTGTCCCAGTTGAACTCCTTGTATTTCATGAAGCAAATACCAAACTCCCAGTGCACCAGCAAGAAGCACCACGAAAATTGGAGGATGACCAAATGGCTTCACAGTCAACCCGGGGAGACACTTACACCCCAGTGGCCATATTTTAACTACAAAAAGAGTATTCAGCACTGCTGCCTCATTTTCATTGGAAAATTAGAAACAATGTCCGTCAGGTCACATATTTGCACACCCAGATTTGATGGTCACACAACAAAGGAAGCTAAAGCTCCTGACAACAACATGTATTTTAAGAGCCCAACCTCAGAGAGTTTCTCAAGAAGTCTTTACACAAGCAGAGCTCAATGTTTGTGGAGTGTTTACCCTGTCCCTTACTATTGGAAACTCCTCTACCACCTACAAGTTTGTGAACTCCTGAGCATTTTTTATTCCTGATATGTATTTACAGATTTTCTAACTTTTCTCCTTTATTGTATCTTACTTGGAACTAAGGTAATGCCAAGGCAATCTTCTGGATGAGAGTGTGAACATTTTTGTGTAGCACATATTTGCATACCCTTTAGAGTCATTTTCCAATTTTCCATTCGAAATACTGAATCCCTGACACTAACGCATACCCTAATAAACTCTGACTACTACTCCTAATATGATGGAGAAAAATAACACAAACAGAATAGGAATACTAGCAGTTCAGAGGAATCATGGTGTATAGTTGGACTTGTTTTTTGCATGATTAATTGTAGGTGTTATAAATCCAGTCAATTTTTAATTGAAATAGTTCTCCATGTGTTTTTAATGTTAACAAATATGTGAATTCCTCTCTCCCTTTCTCTGTAGCCTATTCAGCACATGTATTTTTAAATGCACATATAGAACACTACCTGGTATCACACCTACATTCTTGTGAGGAGGCTAATTTGGCAAATACAATTTGTGAGAAATGATCACTCCTGTTAAACTCTGTTGGAACTGAAAATTTAACCTAGGGGTGTGTTTCCTAGAAGAACAACATTATACATAAATCCATGTTCTAAAAGAAATAATTTTGCATCTGTGGAAGATATATATTTCATGATAAATTTCGATTGCTAATTTATTGTCTGTGTGTGTTTTTCTTGTATATATATATACACACTCTCCAGATTTTTCAAAATATGAAATATTTGTGTCTTATATACACTCACTAAATTCATTCATGTTCATGTATATGGATTTATAATCAACTTTTCACAAGATCATTCTCAGAAATATTCATCCACCTGAAATACATATTGTTTGCAGTACTAAAAACTAACTTCAGTTAATGTTGCATACAAATACTAATACTTCTACAGTAACTGACCCAGTTTAACATCAATGCAAGTACATTCCTATGTGACATGATGTGTATTTTGAAATTTATTTTAATTCAACACTGGTACATTACTATTTCTTCAATTTATGCACATCATAGGATACATATTTCATCCACAAGTTAGCAAACTTATAGGCATTTGTTTCACTTTCAATCACTTCCTGCTTCAGAACACATGGATTCTTCCAGGTTTCTTGACTGGTCTTACATTATTTTTGATTTCCTTTATCACTTTTGAAGCAAAACTGACACTCACTTTATGATAAACCATAACTATAATATCACCATTAGATGTATAACTGGTTGGAAGGAATGATTTCATATCAATATAGTATTTCTTATATATATTCTGATATCAGTTTAATCCATTATTTAAAGTGGAACCAGTTATATTATTTATTCACTATATGGTCTATTCATGCATTATCTCTATATTCATAGACACAGGGTACACCTCTTAGTATGCCCAATACTAATTTATTCTTCTTCTAAATATTGCTCCCAGAAATGGTGGAAGAAATACTCATGTCACCTGATCTACATATGCATGTTACCACAGTAATATTCTGGACACAAAATGCAAAAGTCACACGTATGATTGTACCAAAGCCTAAATGGAAACTGAAGATGGATTACTAAAAACATCCATATCCAGGTTGCCTAATGCTCTCAAATGTCAATCCTATTGGTGACCACATTTTTGTTTCTTCCTAAGATTATATATTCAACCTCAAAACTGTTGGAAATGTCTAGTTTTTTCACTCACTTTATACTTTGCCTGATTTCCTAATGTCTCTATTGATATCTACTTTCCTACATATTTTTCCCAGTTCAACATTGTGACTGACCCTTCACATGTGATGACATTGACATTCACTCTCTAACCAAAACCCTATTGCTAATGAACTTTGGTCCAAATCCTATACTCTATCTTCTTCCGAAACATACTGACTATCTTCCTGATCCTATCGACTATCCCTTTTTGAGTGGATGTACTCTACTACATTCAATCATCCGAGGTACAAGGTCCTATGCCATTGTATATCGATTTTTCTGAAATATGTATGCAGAACGTAATTCAAAGCTACGTGTCCCAATCTATTGCCCAATGCACTTCTGAGCTTCAAATCTTACCTAGATTTCTGTTTCCATACTTATATTTAACCACTATATTTCTATATATTGCAGGTTCCCAATACCATTATTCATCCCACAGAATGATTCCTAACCCAAATCGAACCTGTTATTAACCCTAACCATACACTGTTGCCTCAATCTAACATTACAAAAGAGCAGGGACAGGGCTATTCTTTCAATAAGGGATGTAGGTGATCTTCTAACTGCTGAGAACCTCAAAGTTCGATGTAGAAATTATCCCTGGAGAAGATGTAGGCAGCTATGAAGGACCTGAATGAGCAAAAGCCATCTTCCATGGCAAACAACCTGCACAGGACGAAGGGATGTGTATGCATCAGACTCTCTCTTCTTAATGTAGAGAAGATGGACCTAACTAGGCCTTCGTGGAGAGCTGTTCCATGGTGTCTATTTTGATATACCATTCTAACTAGTCAAATTGTCACAGGAAGTAGGGGCACCCTCCAACTCATGGGACCATTGTAAGCAATTGTTAGGACAAAGTTGTTGCCAAGGCAGTGGCCTCATTCAGTTCCAAAGAAAGTGACATACCTCATTTTCTTGGTGATGGAACTCTCTGAAATTGGGATGCAAGAAGCCAGGCACCAAGAGCCAGTCCCAGTCCCAGTCCCAGTGGGCTCATTTGTTTGGATTTACCAAGTACAGAGTCAGACCTTCTTGGTACCTACTGATGTGAGGATGGCCAAATGCCAGTAGAGCTCTGAAGAGGGGCCTTTCTTGAGACAGCAGGTTGTGGCTAACCACTGGCTCCTCCCAGAATAACAGAGTTGGCCAAGGAGACAAGATCTGAGACCAGACAGGCCATTTCGAGTGGAACATAGTATGGCCCACCAGTCAGAGGACACTCCAGATAGTTAAAGACCTATTTTTGGGAAGGAGGTGCCTTTTTGGTTGTGGGTGTGAGTTTGTGGTTTTGTTTCATGTTCTGAGAATAGGTAGGAAAGGTGGTTGGTTTGGTTTGGAGTCGACTTTTTCTAGTAAGTCTTTAGACAAGGCGAGTGTTTCTATGTCTGTGTAGCCACTGTGTCCGTGGTTTTAGACATTAGAAACGAGAATGCATCAATGGAGGTGTCCTGTCTAGTAGAAAGATTCACAGCATTCATCCTGCACAATTGATTAATGGACTGTTGCTTGCCTTATGGATGGGAAACACCTACTAACTTCCTAAGTTGCTGTTTTCTTCCTGAATTCTGGCCACTCTCCAGAATAGTATCATGGTTTATTGTTCAAGATATGTACCACCTCCAAACTCTGTGACATGGCCATGTCCTTGATAGCTGAAGGGAATGGGAACATCTCAGAAAACTCAGATACCAGTGTGACCAGTAAAGTCTCAGTGGAGAAACCCTGCTTGGCTCCATTTGCTTATCTATGTTTCTGTTGCCTTGAATGTCAGGAAGGTCTTTGCCTGAGGCCACCCCTTTGTGAAGCCTGAAGAAATAGTTTTCAAATGGAAATGAATGGGCATCACCTGTGGCTCTTTGCTTAATTGCTCTGGAAAGGGATGTGTCTTAATCAGACACTAGGCCCTGTTTGAGGCTGTGGCTAAAATTCTCAGCTCCTGATAGATCTAAAGAAGATCCCATGTGTGCATCCAAACCAAAATGGCAAAAAATCTGTCATTGTGGATGAAGTCTCTTGCCTTCTTCTGTTTGGTTCCTGACCTCCATCAAGTGAGAATAGGGATCCTTTGGATCAAATGAGTTCTTCAAATTCCTGCGGAACTGCTTGGGTTGTCTCATGATGCCAAATCACATAAAGAATCTATACCTGACAGTCAGTAGGCCTCAAATTGGAGAAGCAGAGCAGTATTTATGGCAGGCCTATTTGATCACTCCTGGTTCATAAGAAGGGTGAACAGGCCACCCTTACTTTGGACATATCAGGGGCAAGGGTGCATTATTTGGACACTGTCTTGGGCTGCGCCACTCTTGGAAACCTGCAGCCAGAGTTAATGATGAGTGTTTATATGGTTAAAGATAAGGGCAATGTGGGAATGTTTTGGTTTTAAATGTGGTCATTTTTGTGGCGTTTGGAATAGATGACTGGGTCCACATGGGCTTGAACTCTGGTGTGATTCCCCTTAGAAACTGAGTTCTGAAACTGACCTCAGAGAAGTATTGCCATGAGTTGTGTTGGGATTGTAGGAGGCCATGCATAAGAGTCGCCCTTGAAACCTGAGATCTAGGCCCAGGAAAGCTTTCAACAGAGCACTGAGAATCTCAGCAAGGATATCACATGATTTTATTCTGAAAAACTTGGCAGCCACAGTTAAGAGTCAAAACACACAAGGACCTCACATTATAGACCTTAAAGGGCCTGGCTTCATGTGACCTTTTGGGCACACTCTGAGAAGCCTTGCCTGTGAGAGTTCCTCAGAGCTTTCATCGAAATGAGCTTCCTCACCATTTAATGGTTCTGGGATGAATGGAAACCCCAAAGTGCCTTCAACTTCATTCTTGAAAAATGGATAGATAAATATCAAAAAATTTTTGAAATTCCCAATGACCAGGTGGCACTGGATAACCATTGGATGTCCCATTGCTGATCAAGAGTGTACCAGACAGTGCCTTGATTTACTGGGTTTCTTGAAAATGGTGTAGAACAGAGATGCCAGTAAGTTAGAGCGTGCTGAGTAGTGGGCCTAGAGCAGTGGTGTGCAGGTGTGTGATAATACATCTGTGGTGTGGCCATGTGGATATTACATTGGCTTCCAAATTGCTTGTGACTGACTTCGTGCAGCCATCAGACCATTATATGAAATGGCATCTTGTAATATGGAGAGGTTTCAGGGCAATGTTCAGAATCAGGTTGGTATGGTCAAGGGGGCAAGCAATGTGGGATAGAAGCCAAGTTGGGGCATTCTCCTGCAGACCCTGACCCACCACATGTTACAGGACTCCCTCCAGCACTGTTTCCCAGTTGAATTCCTTGTATGTCGTGAAGCAAATACAAAACACCCAGTGCAGCAGCAAGAAACACCAGGAAAAGTGGAGGATGACCAAATGGCTTCAAAGTCCACATGGGGAGACACTTAGCCCCCAGTGACCACAGTTTAGCTACAAAGAGTGAATTCAGCACTGCAGCCTCATGTTCATTGGAAAATAAGAAACCATGTCCTCCAGATCACATAGATGCAGAACAAACTTTGATGGTCTCACTACAAAGGAAGTTAAGCTCCTGACAATAACATATATTTCAACTACCCAAACTCAGAGGCAGTTTCTCAAGAAGTCTTTAGGCCAGCATAGCTCCATGTTTGTGGAGGGTTTACACTGTCCTTTACTTTTGGAAACTGTTCTACCACCTCCATAGTTGTGTAATGCTGAGCATTTTCCAGTCCAGATATGTATTCACATATTTTCTAACTCTTCTCCTCTAATTGTGTCATACTATGGGCGAAGATAATTTCAAGGCATTCTTCTGGATGAGAGTGGGAATATTTTTTGTAGCACATATTTTCATGCTTATTAGATTCATTTTCCTATTTTCTACTTGAAATACTGAATCCCTGACACTAACCCATAACCTACTATACTCTGACTACTAATCCTAATATGATGGAGAAAAATAACTCAAACAGAATAGAAATACAAGCATATCAGAGGAGGCATAGTGTATAGTTGGACACGGCTTTTGCATGACAAAGTGTTGGTGTTATAAATCTAGTCAATTTGTAATTGATATAGTTCTCCATGTGTTTTTAAAGTTAACAAATATGTGAATTCCTCTCTCCCATTCTATGTAGCCTATTCAGCACATCTATTTTTATATGCATATATAGAATCCTACCTGGTATCACACGTACATTCTTGTCAGGTGTCTGACTTGGCAGATACAAATTGTGAGAAGTGATCACTCCTCCTAAACACTGTGGGATCTGAAAATTCATCCTCTGTGTGAGCTTCCTAGTTGAACAATATTATACATAATTCCATGTTCAGGAAAATGAATATTTTTCGATCTGTGGATGATATATATTTCATGATGAATTTCGATTGGCATATATACTACTACTTTTTAATGTGTGTGTGTGTGTGTGTGTGTATACACACTCCAGATGTTTTAAAATATTAAATATATGTGTCTTATTATACACTCCTTAATTTCATTCTAGTTCATGTATGAGGATTTATAGTCAACATTTCACAAGATTATTCTCGGAAATATTCAACCACCTGAAATACTATTTGTTTCCTATTACTGAAAATTAACTTCAGTGAATCATGAATACAAATCCTAATATTTCTACAATAATTGACCCAGTTTCTCATTAATGCAAGTAGATTGCTATGGGACATGATGTGTATTTTTATGTTCATTCTTATTCACCACTGGTATTTTACTATTTCTTCAGTTTATGCACATTATAAGATATATATTTCATCCACAAGTTACAAAATTATAGGCATTTGTTTCACTTTCAATCATTTTCTGCTTCGAAACACATGTATTCCTCCATGTTTCTTGACTGGTCTTCTCATGAGACTTCTTTCCAAATACATTATTTTCGATTTCCATAATCACTTTTGAAGCAAAACTCGCACACCCTTCATGATAATCCATAACCCCAATATTACCATTAGATGTATAACTGGTTGGAATGAATGATTTTGTATCAATATAATATTTCTTATATATTTTCAGATATCAATTCAATCCATGATTTAAAGTGAAACCAGTTATATTATTTATTCACTGTACAGTCTATTCATGCTTTTTCTTTATATTCATAGACACAGGGTACACCTCTTTGTAAACCCAATACTAATTTATACGTCTTCAAATTATTGGTCTCAGAAATGATGGAAGAAATACTCATGTCACCTTATCTACATATACATTTTATCACAGTAATATTTGGACACAAAAAGAAAAGGTCACACTTATGTTTGTACCAAAGCCTAAATGTAAAGTGAATATGGATTACTAAAAACATCCATGTCCAAGTTGCCTAATGCTCTCAAAAATCAATCCTATTTGTGACAATATATTTGTTTCTTCCTAAGATTATATATTCAAATTCAACCCTGTTGAAAACATCTAATCCTTTCTCTCACTTTATACTTTTCCTGATTTCATAATGTCTCTATTGATTGCTTTCCTACATATTTTCCCCAGTTCATCATTGTGACTGACTCTTCACATGTGCTGACATTTCCATTCACACTCTAATCGAAACCCTATTGCTAAGAAACTTTTGTTCCAAATCCTATAATCACTCTTCCTCCTAAACCTACTGACTATCTTCCTAATCCTACCTATTAACGCTTTCTGACTGGATGTTCTCTTCTACATTCAATAATCCAAGGTACAGGGTCTTATGCCATTGTATATCGATCTCTCTGAGACATCTCTGCAGAACATAATTCAATGCTAAGTATCACAATCCCTTGATCGCAATTCTAAGTATCACAATCCCTTGAAGCCCAATCCCCTTCTGGGCTTCAAATTTTACTTAGATTTCTGTTTTCCTACATACATTTCACCTCATTATTCTTGTACAATTATTCATCCAGCAGAATAATTTCTAACCCAAATCGAACATGTTATTAACCCTAACCATACACTGTTCCCTCAATCTAACTTTACAGAGGAGCAGGGACAAAGTTGGTCTTACAATATAGGAATGTAGGGGATCTTCCACCTGCTGAGAACCACAAAATTCCATGCAGAAATGATCACTGGAGAAGATGTAGGCAGCTATGAAGGACCTGAGAGAGCAAAAGTCATCTTCCCTGGCAAACAACATGGTCAGAATGAAGGGTTGTTTCTGAATCAGCCTTTCTCTTTTTAATGTAGAGAAGATGGACCAAACCAGGCCTGTGTGGAGAGCTGCTCCCGGGTGCCTATGGTTGATATAGCATTCTAACTTGTGAAAGTGTCACAGGAAGTAGGGGCAGCCTCTTTCTCATGGTAGCCTTGGAAGCAACTGTTAGGACAAAGAGGTTGCCAAGGCAGTGATCTGATTCAGTTCCTGAAGGAAGTGACCTCACATCACTTCTTTGGTGTTGGAACTCTCTGAACTTGGGATCCAGGAAGACAGGAACCCATAGCCAGTCCAGTCCCAGTCCCAGTGGTCTCCTTGTTTGGATTTACCAAGGACACAGACATTCATTTTTGGTACCTACTGATGTGAGGATGTCCAAAACGCAGGAAAGCTCTGAATAGGGTTTTTCCTGAGAAAGCAGGTAGTGGCACACTGCTGGCTCCTGACAAATTCACAGAGTTGCACAAGGAAAGCAGGTCTGAGACAGGAAGGCCATTTATTTGGAACATACTATGGCCCACGAGTCAGTGGAAACTCCAGATAGTCACAGACCTACTTGGGGGAAGGAGGTGTCTTTGTGGGTGTGGGTGGGGATTTGTGAATTTGTCTCATGTTCTGAGAATAGGTAGGAATGGCGGTTTGTTTGTTTTGGCGGGACCTGTTTGTAGTAAGTCGTTTGACAAGGCATGTGTTTGGATATCAGTGTATCCCACTGTGCCCCTGGTTGTAGACATTAGAAAAGAAAATGCATCAATGGATGAGTCCTGTCTAGTTGAAATCTTCTCAGCATTCATCCTGCCCGATTTATGAATGGACTGTGGCTTGTCTTATAGATGGGCAACACCTACTATCTTCCTAAGTTCCTGTTTTCTTCCTGAATTGTGGGCACTCTCCAGAATAGACTGATGGTTTTGTGTCCAAAATATGTACCACCTCCAAGCTCTGTGACATGGCCATGTACTACATAGCTGAAGGGAATGGTGAGCATCTCAGAAAACTCAGATATCAGTGTGATCAGGAAAGTCTCAGTGGAGAAACCCTGCTTTGGGAATTTTGCTTACCTATTGTTCTGTTGCACTGAATGTCAGGAACATCTTTGCCTCAGGCCACCCCTTTGTGAAGCATGAAGAAAACAGTTTTCAAATGGAAATAAATGGGCATCACCTGTGGCTCTTTGCTTAACTGCTTTGGAATGGGATGTGTCTGATTCAGGCTCTTGGCCCCCTGTGAGGCTGTGGCCTAGATTCTCAGAACCTGAGGGATCTAAAGAAAGATCTCTTGTGTATCCAAAACCAAAATGGCCAAAAGAGCAGTCATTGTGGATGAAGTCTCTCGAATTCTTCTAAGGATCCTGACCTCCATCAAGTGAGAATCAAGATCTTTTTGGTCAAATGAGTTTTTCAAAGCCCTGAAGAGGCTAGCCCAGAGGTGCTTGGTTTTTCTCATGACTCCATTTAACATTAAGAATCTAAACCGAAGAGTCAGTAGGCCTAAAATTGGAAAATCGAAGCAGTATTAACAGCAAGCCTTTTTGATCACTCATGGTTCACCGGAAGGGTGTCCAGGCCACCATGACTTTAGGCAAATGAGGGGCAAGGGAGCTTATTTTGGATACTGTCTTAGGCTGCGCAACTCATGAAAACCACCAGCCAGTGGTTATGATGTGTGTCTATATGGAGGAAGATGAGGGCCATGTGGGAGTGTTTTGGTTTTAATTGTGGTCATTTGTGTGGCGTTTGGAAGAGATGACTGGGTCCACCTGGGATTGAACTCAGGTGTGATTTACCTTAGAGACTGAGTTCTGGAACTGACCTCAGAGAAGTATTGCCATGAATTGTGTTGGGATTTTAGCAGGCCATGCATGAGAGTCACCCTTGGAAACTGAGATCTAAGCCCAGGGTTACTTTCCACAGAGCACTGAGAATCTCAGCAAGGATATCACATGATTTTATTTTGAAAGACTTGACAGCCATAGTTGAGAGTCAAAACACACATGGACCTCACATTGTAGACCTCAATGGGCCTGGCTTCATGTGACCTTGGGCCACTCTTTGGGAAGCCTTTCCTGTGAGAGTTCTCCAGAGCTTTCATCGAAATGAGCTTACTCAATATTTAATGGCTCCTGAATGAATTTAAACCCACAGTGCCTCCAACTTCATCCTTCAAATATGGCTAGATAACTACCACCAAATTTTGAAATTCCCATGACCAGGTGGCACTGGAGAACCTTTGGATGTCCTGTTGCTGATCATGAGTGTACCAGAAAATGCCTTCATTGACTGTATTTCATGAAAATGGTGTAGAACAGAGATGCCAGTAAGTTGGAGCCTGCTGAGTGGTGGGCCTAGAGCAGTTGTGTGCAGGTGTGTGACAATACATCTGTGGTGGGGTCATGTGGATCTTACATTGGCTTTCAAATGGCTTGTGACTGACATGGTGCAGCTAGCAGAACTTTGTATGTAAAGGCATCATGTTACATGGAGAGTTTTCAGGGCAATATTCAGAATCAAGTTCCTATGGTAAAGGGGGCAAGCAATGGGGGATAGAAGCCTGGTTGGTGCATTCTCCTGCAGACCTTGACACACCATACGTTACAGGACTCCCTCCAGCATTGTGTCCCAGTTTAACTCTTTGTATGTCATGAACCAAATACAAAACACCCACTGCAGCAGCAAGAAACACCACGAAAAGTGGAGCATGACCAAATGATTTCAAATTCCAGACGGGGAGACACTTATCCCCCAGTGGCCACAGTTTAGCTACAAAGAGTGAATTCAGCACTGCTGCCTCATGTTCATTGGACAATAAGAATTCATGTCCTCCAGGTCACAAAAATGCAGACCCAAGTTTGATGGTCTCACTACAAAGGAAGCTAAAGGTTCTGACAACAACATATATTTCAAGTACCCAACCTCATTGTCAGTATCTCCAGAAGTGTTTAGGCCAGCAGAGTTCCATGTTTGTGGAGTTTTACCCTGTCCCTAAGGTTTGGAAACGTCTTTTCCACCTCAAAGGTTGTGAACTACTGAGCATTTTCCATTCTACGTATGTATTCACAGATTTTCTAACTCTTCTCCTCTAATTGTTTCTTACATGGGGCGTGGTTATTTCAGGCCATTGTTCTGAATGAGAGTGGGAATTTTTTGTGTGTAGCACATATTTGCATACACATTGGATTCATTTTCCAATTTTCCATTCGAAATACTGAATCCCTGACACGAACCCATACCCTACTAGACTCTGACTACTAATTCTAATATGATGCAGAAAAGTAACACAAACAGAATTGAAATACAAGCAGTTCAGACGAGGCATGGTGTATAGTTGATCTTGCCTTTTTCATGATAAATGTTAGGTGTTATAAATCCAGTCTATTTTTAATTGAAATAGATCTCCATGTGTTTTTAAAGTTAACAAATATGTGAATTCCTGTCTCCCTTTGTCTGTAGCCTATTCAGCAATGTATTTTTATATGCACATATCAAATCCTACCTGGTGTCACACCTACATTCTTGTGAGGTGACTGACTTGGGAGATACAATTTGTGAGAAGACATCACTCCTCCTAAACGCTGTTGGAACTGAAAATTCAAATAATGGGTGAGCTTCCTAGTAGAACAACATTATACATAAATCCCTGTTAAGAAAATTGAATATTTTTGGATCTGTGATTGATGTGTATTTCATGGTGAATTTCGATTTGCATATATGTTGCTACATTTTAATATCTGTGTGTGTGTGTGTGTGTATACACACACACACCCACACACTCTCCAGATTTTTCAAAATATGAAATATATGTATCTTATTTACACTCCCTAAATTCATTTATGTTCAAGTATGTGGATTTAAAATCAACTTTTCACAAGATTTTTCGCAGAAATATTTATCCACCTGAAATACATATTTGTTTCCTAGTACTGAAAACTAACTTCAGTGAATGGTACATACAAATCCTGTTGATAGCCACAGCCAAGGTTCTCCAGTAAGGACCATATGTAGTTTTGAACAACCAAAGGCAGGCATGGTCCCTAAGCCACATGCTTGTTGTTTAAACAGAGAGGGGGAGATGTTGAGAGCCACAGCCAAAGGGGCCCCAGGAAACCTCCAACTGCCAGCAAACTTCCAGCTCCCGGCTGATGATTGGCTCACAGCAGCCCCAGCAACATCTAGCTGATTGGCTCCTCTGTGGTGATGCTCAATGGGATGTTTCCTTGCCGTTTCAGACAACGGAGCTGCTCATTGGTGGACTTTTTTGGCTCCGCCCATGTGACCCAGCCAATCGGCCTCAAAAGGAGGAGGCTTGTGGTTGAGGGAGAGGCTTGTGGGAAGACTGTGGTGGCAGTTGGCTCTGAGGGTTTTTCCTGAGAAGCTGTTTTGTTTGGTTTGTGTGGTTCTAAAAATAAAGTTCGTTTCTTTTGACAGTTGGCTCCTGAATTGTGCCCAGCCAGACTGATGATAATCATGTAAAATGTTGATTTTAAATCCACATACATGAACTTGAATGAATTTAGGGAGTGTATAATAAGACACATTTATTTCATATTTTGGAAAATCTCGTGAATATATATATATATATATATATATATATATATATATATATATATATATATATAAATATATATATATATACATACATATATATAAATATATATAAATATATATATATATATACATATATATACATATATATACATATACACACATACACAACAATAAAATGTAGCAATATATATGCCAATCAAAATTTATCATGAAATATATATCATCCACATATCTAAAAATATTCATTTTACTGAACATGGATTTATGTATGATGTTGTTCACTAGGAAGCTCACCCATAGGTTGAATTTTCAGTTCCATCAGTATTTAGGGGAAGTTATCTATTCTCATAATTTGTATATTCCAAAGTCAGTGAGCTCACAAGAATGTACGTGTGTTACCAGGTAGGAGTCTATATATGCATAAAAATATACATGTTCTAAAGAGGCTACAGAGAAAAGGAGACAGGAATTTACATATGTGTTAACTTTGAAAACTCATGGAGAAATTTTACAATGAAAAGTTGACTAGATTCATAACACATATCCTTGATAAAGGAGAAGGAAAATCCAAGTATACACCATGCCTCCTACAAAAGGCCTGTATTTCTATTCTGTTAGGTTTCTTTTTCTCCATCATTTTAGGATAAGTAGTCAGAGTCTAGTAGGGTATGGGTTAGTGTCGGGAATTCAGTATTTCAAATGGAAAATAGGATAATGTATCCAATGTGTATGCAAATATGTGCTACGCAATAATCTTCCCACTCTCACCTAGAACAATGCCTTGACATTACCTTTGCCCCAAGTGAGACACAATTAGAGGAGAAGAGTAAGAAAATCTGTGAATACATATCTGGAATGGAAAATTCTCAGGAGTTCTCAACCTGGGAGCAGGTAGAGGAGTTTCCAGAAGTAAGGAACTGAGTAAACACTCCACAACCATGGAGGTCTGCTGGAAAAAAGACTTCTGGAGAAACTGCCTCTGAGGTGTGGCACTTGAAATATATGTTGTTGTCAGTAGCTTTGTCTTCATTTGTAGTGAAACCATCAAAGCTGGGTCTGAATCTATGTGACCTGGAGAACATGGTTTCTTATTTTCCAATGAACCTGAGGCAGCAGTGCTGATTTTTCTCTTTGTAGGTAAACAGAGGCCACTGGGCCAAAGTGTCTAACTGTGTGGACGATGAAGCCATTTAGTCATCCTTCAATTTTCATGGTGTTTCTTGGTGCTGAACTGGGAGTTTGGTATTTGCTTCAAGAAATACAAGGAGTTCAACTGGGACATAGTGTTGGAGGGAGTTCTGTGACATGTGGTGGGTCAGAGTCTCCAGGAGAACGCACCAATCCGGCTTCTATCCCACATAGCTTGCCCCCTTGACCATAGCAACCTGATTCTGAAGATTGCCCTGAAACCTCTCCATATAACAAGATGCCTTTGCATATAAGGGTCTGCTGGGTGCACCATGTCAGCTAAAAGCCATTTGGAAATCAATGGCAGATCCACATGGCACCACCATAAATATTTTATCACACACCTGCACACCACAGTTCTGGGCCAAATGCTCCGCAGTCTCCATCTAACCGGCATCTCTGTTCTACACCACTTTCATTATACCCAATCAATCAAGGCACTGTCTGGTACACTAATGATGAGCAACAGAAAATCAAAGGTTCTCCAGTGCCACCTCATCATGCGAATTTCAAAAATTTCATGGTATTTATCTAGCCATTTTACAAGAATGAAGTTGGAGGCATTATTTGTTTCAATTCTTTCAGGAATTATTCAATGTTGAGGAAGCTCATTTCAAGGAATGTTCTGGAGAACTCTCACAGGCAAGGCTTTTCAAAGAGTGGCCAAATAGTCACATGAAGCCAGGCCAATTGAGGTCTACAATGTGAGGTCCATGTGTGTTTTGACTCTCAACTATGTCTGGCAAGTATTTCAAAATAATATCATATGATATTCTGTCTGAGATTCCCAGTGCTCTGTGGAAAGCCACCCCGGGCCTAGATCTCAGTTTCAACGGGCGACTCTCATGGGTGGCCGCCTAAAATCCCAACACAAATCATGGCAATACTTCTCTGAGGTAAGTTCCAGAACTCAGTCTCTAAGGGGAATCACACCAGAGTTCAAGCCCTGGTGGACCCAGTCATCTCTTCCGACTGCCACATAAATGACCACAAGGAAAACCAAAAAACTCCCAAATGGCCCTCATCTTCTTCCATATAGACGCTCATCATAACCTCTGGCTTGACGTTTCCTTGAGGGGCACAGCCCAAGACAGTGTCCAAAATAATCTCCCTTTCCTCTCA
This sequence comes from Callospermophilus lateralis, assembly GCF_048772815.1. Classification (NCBI taxonomy): domain Eukaryota; kingdom Metazoa; phylum Chordata; class Mammalia; order Rodentia; family Sciuridae; genus Callospermophilus; species Callospermophilus lateralis. Next base: position 574,494 of record NW_027514577.1, on the reverse strand, counting down.
TTTGCCTAAAGTCAAGGTGGCCTGGAGACCCATTCTGTGAATCAGGAGTGATCAAATAACCCTGACTTTAGTACTGCTCTGCTTCTCTAATTTGAGGCCTACTGTCTGTGAAGTATAGATTCTTGATGTGAATTGGAGTAATGAAAAAACCCAATAACCCATCGGCTACCCTCTGCAGGGTTTTGAAGAACTCATTTGACCCAATAAATCCCTATTCTCATTTTATGGAGGTCAGGAACCTTACAGAGGAAGGTGAGAGACTTCATCCTCAATGAATGCTTTTTGGGCCATTTTGGTTTTTGATGTGCCTTCTGGAATGTTACATATGTTTTTTTTTTTTTTTTTTTTTTGGTTTTAGTGCCTTCTGGAATGTTACATATTTTTTTTCTTTAGACATTATTGCCAGAGTTCCTATCTTCATCCCAGTGCGGGTGAAATCAAAGATAATTCCAATCTACAGCTTCTGCAATAGCCATCCCTGTACTGCTTGCAGAACTTGCCTGGACACATGTGAACTCACCTAAATGCATTGTGAACTATCTGTTGGTGCAGCGACTTGTCGTAGTGTTGGGGTATATTTGCTGATGATGTCATCGGTGGTACAATTTTTCCAAAAGGAGCCGTCAATTGGCTTGGTGTATCTTCCTCCCTTCTGCGTGTCATGATCGTCCAGCTAAAATTTGGGGGGGCCAACAGAGGTGAGGCAAAGAACCTCACCCACCCCCGCTGGTACAAAGACCTCTCCACAGGTGTGGCTCTATACTGGACGGGTAGTCAGTGACGGGTAAGATCCAATTGCAATGGTACCAACTTAACGGGTAAAGACCATATGTACTATTGGACAACCTAAGGCAGGCACGGTCCCTAAGCCACATGCGTGTTGTTTAAACAGAGAGGGGAAGATGTTGAGAGCCACAGCCGAAGGGGCCCCAGCAAAATTCCTGCTGCCAGCAAACTTCCAGCTGCCGGCTGATGATTGGCTCACAGCGGCCCCAGCAACAACTAGCTGATTGGCTCCTCTGCGGTGATGCTCAATGGGCTGTTTCCCTGCCCTTTCAGACCACAAAACTGCTCATTGGGGGACTTTTTTTGACTTTGCCCACATGACCCAGCCAATCGGCCTCAAGAGCAGGAGGATTGTGGGAGGCGGAGAGAGGCTCATGTGGGAGGGAGAGGTTTTGGGAAGCCAGTGGTGGCAGTTGGGGCTCTGAAGGTTTTTCCTGAGAGGCTGTTTTGTTTGGCGTGTGTGGTTCTAAAAATAAAGTTCGTTTCTTTTGGCAAGTGGCTGCTGATTGTGCCCAGCAAGACTGCGGCATTATCCTAATATTTCTACAATAACTGACCCAGTTTAACATCAATGCAAGTAGATTCCTGTGGGAGAGGACATGATGTGTATTTTGACGTTCATTTTTATGTAACAGTGGTACATTACTATTTCTTCAGTTTATGCACATCATAGGATATATATTTGATCCACAAGTTCACAAATATATAGGCATTTGTTTCACTTTCAATCACTTTCTGCTTCAAAACACATGTATTCCTCCAGGTTTCTTGACTGGTCTTTTCATGAGACTTCTTTCCAAACACATTATTTCCGATTTCCATAATCACTTTTGAAGCAAAACTCACACATTCTTCATGAAAAACCATAATGCTGATATAACCATTAGATATATTACTGGTTGGAATGAAGGATTGTATATCAATGTAAGATTTTCTGTATATTTTCAGATATCAATTCAATCCATTATTTAAAGTTAGAACCAGTTATAATATTTATTTACAGTATGGTCTATTCATGCATTATTTCTATAATTATAGACACAGTGTACACCATTTTTACCTCCAAAAATAATTTATACGTCTTCAAAATATTGCTCCCAGAAATGGTGGAAGAAATACTCATGTCACCTGATCTACATATACATTTTACCACAGTAGTATTCTGCACACAGAAAGAAGAGGTCAAACTTATGTTTGTACCAAAGCCTAAATGAAAAGTGAGCATGGATTACGGAAAACATCCATGTCCATGTTGCCTAATGCTCTCAAAAGTTCATCCTATTGGTGACTACATGTTTGTTTCTTCCTAAGATTATATATTCAAACTCAAGCCTGTTGAAAATGTATAATTCTATCACTCACTTTATACTTTGCCTGATATCCTAATGTCAATTGATATCTGCATTCCTACTTTTTTCCCCAGTTCATCCTTTTGACAGACTCTCCACATGTGCTGACAATTACATTCACTCTATCCGAAACCCTACAGCTAAAGATCTTTTTATCCAAATCCTATACTCACTCTTCTTTCAAAACCTACCAACTATCTTACTAATCCTACAAATTATCCCTTTTTGACTGGATGTTCTCTTCAACATTCAATAAACCAAGGTACAAGTAATTATGCCATTGTATATCGATTTATCTGAGACATCTGTGCAGAATATAATTCAAAGCTAAGAATCCCAGCTAAGGGTCCAATGCAATTCTGGGCTTCAAATATTACCTAGATGTCTGTTTTCATACTTATAATTCACTTATATTCTTATAAATATCGCACGTTCCCAATACCATAATTCATCCCGCAGAATGATTCCTAACCCAAATGGAACATGTTATTAACCCTGACCATACACTGTTCTCTCAATCTAACTTTACTGAAGAGCAGGGACAGAGTTGGTCTTTCAATACAGAAATTAGGGGATCTTCCACTTGCTGAGAACCTCCAAGGTCATTAAAGAAATGATCCCAGGATTAAATGTAGGCAGCTATGAATGACGTCAGAGAGCAAAAGTCATCTTCCATGACAAACAACCTGGTTAGCATGAAGGGATGTGTCTGAATCAACATTTCTTTTCTTAATGTATAGAAGATGGACCAAACCACGCCTATCTGGAGAGCTTTTTTTGGGTGCCTATGGTTGATATACCATGCAAAATTGTGAAAGTTTCACTGGAAGTAGGGGCAGCCTCCAACTCATTGGACTCTTGGAAGCAACTGTTAGGACAAATTGGTTGCCAAGGCAGTAACCTGATTCAGTTCCTGAAGGAAGTGACCTACGTCACTTCCTTGGTGAAGGAATTCTCTGAACTTGGGATCCATGAAGACAGGCACCCAGAGCCAGTCCCAGTCCCAGTCCCAGTGGGCTCACTTGTTCGGTTTTACAAAGGACAGGGTCAGTCTTTCTTGGTACCTACCTATGTGAGGATAGCCAAAGGCCAGGAGAGCTCTGAAGAGGGACCTTTTCTGAGAGAGCAGGTAGTGGCTCACCGCTGGCTCCTGACAACTTCACAGAGTTGGCCAAGGAGACCAGATCTGAGTCAGGACAGGACATTTCGGGAGAACATTGTATGGCCCACCAGTCAGAGGACACTCTGGATACTCACAGACCTACTTGGGGGAAGGAGGTGCCTTTGTGGGAGTGGTTGTGGTTTTGTGGTTTTGTCACATGTTCTGAGAATAGGTAGAAAATGCGGTTTGTTTGGTTTGGATTGCACTGTTTCTAGTAAGTCGTTTGACATGTGAGTGTTTCTATGTCTGTGTATCCCACTGTGTCTGTGGTTGTAGACATTAGAAAAGAGAATGAATTAATGGATGTGTCCTGTCTAGTAGAAAGCTTCCTGGCATTCATCCTGCCCAATTGATGAATGGACCGCGGCTTGCCTTCTGGATGGGCAAAACCTACTATCTTCCTAAGATCCTGTTTTCTTCCTGAATTCTGGCCACTCTCCAGAATAGGCTCATGGTTTTGTGTCCAAGATATATACAACCTCCAAGCTCTGTGACATGACCATGTACTTGATAGCTAAAGTGAATGGGGAGCATCTCAGAAAACTCAGATATCAGTGTGACCAGGAAAGTCTCAGTGGAGAAACCCTGCTTTGGGTCTTTTGCTTACCTGTTTTTCTGTTGCCCTAAATGTCAGGAAGGTCTTTGCCTCTGGCCACCCCTTTGTGAAGCCTGAAGAAAACAGTTTTCAAATGAAAATGAATGGGCATCACCTGTTGCTCTTTGCTAAATTGCTTTGTAAAAGGATGTGTCTGAATCAGCCTCTTGGTTCTGTGTGAGGTTGTGGCTTAGATTCTCAGCACCTGATGCATCTAAAGATAGATTCCATGTGTGCACTCAAAACAGAAATGGCAAATGAGTCTCTTGCCTTCCTCTATTAGATTCCTGACCTTCATCAAGTAAGAATCAGGATCCTTTAGTTCAAATGAGTTCTTTGAACCCCTTCAGAAGTGCTTGGGTTTGCTGATGACTCCAAATCACATAAAGAATCTATACCTGACAGTCAGTAGGCCTCAAATTGGAAAAGCAGAACAGTATTAAATACATCCCTATTTGATCAGTTCTGGTTCACAGGAAGGGTGTGTAGGGCACCCTGACTTTCGGCAAATTAGGGGCAAGGGAGCTAATTTTGGACGGTGTCTTGGTCTGCGCCCCTCATGGAAACCTCCAGCGAGAGGTTATGATGAGTGTCTATATGGAAAAACATGAGGGCCATGTGGGAGTGTTTTGGTTTCAATTGTGGTCATTTGTGTGGCAGTTGGAAAAGATGACTGTGTCCACCTGGGTTTCAACTCTTGTGGGATTCCCCTTGGAGACTGAGTTCTGGAACTGACCTTAGAGAAGTATTGCCATGAATTGTGTTGGGATTTTCGAAGGCCACACATGAGAGTCACCCTTGGAAACTGAGATCTAGGCCCAGGGTGGCTTTCCACAGAGCACTGGGAATCTCAGCGAGGATATCACTTGATTATATTCTGAAAAACTTGGAAGCAATAGTTGAGAGTCAAAACACACATGGACCTCACATTGTAGACCTCAATGTGGCTGGCTTTATGTGACATTGGGCCACTCTTTCGGAGGACTTGCCTGTGAGAGTTTTCTAGAGCTTCCATTGAAATGAGCTTCCTCAACATTTAATGGTTCCTGAATGAATTGAAACCCACAGTACCTCCAACTTCATCCTTGAAAAATGGCTAGAAAATACCATGAAATTTTTGAAATTTCCATGACCAGCTGGCACTGGAAATCCATTTGATGTCCTGGTGCTTATCATGAGTATACAAGACAGTGTCTGGTTTGACTGAGTTTCATGATAATGGTGTAGAAAAGAGATGCCAGTAAGTTGGAGCCTGCTGAGTAGTGGGCCAAGAGCAGTAGAGTGTAGGTGTGTGAAAAAACATCTGTGGTGCGGCCACGTGGATCTGCCATTGGCTTAGAAATGGTTTGTGACTGACATGTGCAGCTAGCAGACCTTTGGATGTAAAGGCATCTTGTTGAATGGAGAGGTTTCAGGGCAATGTTCAGAATCATATTGCTATGGTCAAGGGGGCAACTATGTGTGATAGAAGCCTGCTTGGTACATTCTCCTGCCGATCCTGACCACAACATGTGACAGAACTCCCTGCAGCACGGTATCGCAGTTAAACTCCTTTATTTCGTAAAGTAAATACCAAACTTTCAGTGCAGCATCAAATAACATGACGAAATGTGAAGGATGATCAAATGGCTTCACAGTCCACACGGGGAGACACATAGACCCCAGTAGCCCCAGTTTGCCTACAAAGAGAGAATTCAGCACTGCTGCCTCGTGTTTATAGGAAAATAAAAAACCATGTTCTTCAGGTCACATAGATGCAGACTCAGCTTTGATGGTCTCACTACAAAGGAAGCTAAAGCTCCTGACAACAACATATATTTCAAGTGCCCAACCTCAGAGGCATTTTCTCAAGAAGTCTTAAGGCCGACACAGCTCCATGTTTGTGGTATTTACCCTGTCCCTTACTTTTGGAAACTCCTCTACCACCTTCAAGGTTGTGAACTCCTGAGCATTTTCCATTCCAGATATTTATTATGAACTCAAACAACAACAAGTGCTGGTGAGGATGTGGAGAAAAGGGTAAACTTGTACATTGCTGGTGGGACTGCAAATTGGTGCAGCCAAATTGGAAAGCAGTATGGAGATTTCTTGTAGAACTGGGAATGGAACCACCATTTGACCCAGGTATTCCCCTTCTCAGTCTATTCCCTAAAGATCTAAAAAAAATGCTACAGGGACACTGCTACATTGATGTTCATAGCAGCACAATTTACAATAGCAAGACTATGGAACCAACCTAGATGCACTTCCATAGATGAATGGATAAAAAATGTGGCATTTATACACAATGGAATATTACTCTGCATTAAAAAATGACAAAATGATATAACTTGCAGAGAAATGGATGGCATTAGAGCAGATTATGCTAAGTGAAGCTAGCCAATCCGTAAAACCAAATGTCAAATGTCTTTATTGATATAAAGAGAGTAACTAAGAACAGAGTAGGGACGAATAGAATGAGAAGAAAATTAACATTAAACAGGGATGAGAGGAGGAAGGGAAAGGGAGAGAGAAGGGAAATTGCATGGAAATAAAAGGAGACCCTCAGGGTTATATAAATTACATACAAGAGGAGGTGAGGGAAAGGAAAAAATTATACAAGGGGGAGAAATGAATTACAGTAAAGAGGTAGAGAGAGAAGAGGGGAGGGGAGGTAAGGGGAGGGGGATAGTAGAGGTTAGGAAAGGCAGCAGAATACGACAGACACTAGTATGGCAATATGTAAATCAATGGATGTGTAACTGATGTGATTCTGCAATCTGTTTACGGGGTAAAAATGGGAGTTCATTACCTACTTGAAACACAGTGTGGAATATGATATATCAAGAACTATGTAATGTTTTGAACAAGCATAAATAAAAATTAAAAAAAAAAGAAAACTAACTTTGGTGAATGGTGCAAAGAAATCCTAATATTTCTACAGTAACTGACACAGTTTAACATCAATGCGAGTAGATTCCTGTGGGACATGATGTGTATTTTGATGTTCATTTTTATTCAACACTGGTACATTACTATTTCTTCAGTTTATTCACATCATATTATAATATTTCATCCACAAGTAAGCAAATTTATGGTCATTTTTTTCAATTTCAATCACTTCCTTCTTCAGAACTCATGAATTCCTCGGTGTTCCTTGACTGGCCTTTTCATGAGACTTCTTTCCAAACACATTATTTTCGATTTCCATAATCACTTTTGAAGCAAAACTCACACAAACTTCATGATAAACCGTAACCTAATATTAACATTAGGTGTATAACTGGTTGTCATGAATGATTGCATATCAATATAAGATTTCTTATATATTTTCAGATATCAATTCAATCCATTACTTAAAGTGGAACAAGTTATATTATTTATTGAAATTAAGGTCTATTCATGCATTATCTGTATATTCATAGAAACAGGGTACACCTCTTTTTACCCCCAATGCTAATTTATACGTCTTCAAAATACTGCTCCTAGAAATGGTGGAAGAAATAATCATGTCATCTGATCTACATACACATTTTATCACAGTAATATTCTGGAAACAAAATGCAAAGGTCCCACTTAGGATTGTACCAAAGTCTAAATGGAAAGTGAACATGGATTACTAACAACATCCATGTCCATGTTGCCTAATGCTCTCAAATGTCAATCCTATTGGTGACCTACATATTTGTTTCTTCCTATGATTAGATATTCAATCTCAACCCTGTTGAAAATGTCTTATCCTATCACTCACTTTATACTTTGCCTGATTTCCTAATGTCTCTATTGATATCTGCTTTTCTACAAATTTTCCCCATTTCATCATTGTGTCTGATTTCTTCATATGTGCTGACATTTATATTCACTCACTGCCCGAAAAAAAATTGCTAAAGAACTTTTGTTACATATCCTATACTAACTCTACTTGCTAAACATAACGACTATCTTCTTAATCCTACCGACAATCCCTTTTGACTGGATGTTCTCTTCAGCATTCAATCATCCAAGGTTCAAGTTCCTCTGCCATTGTATATCCATTTATTTGAGACATATGTGCACAATTCAAAGCTAAATATCCCAATCAACTGCCCAAAGCCCTTCTGGGATTCAAATCTTACTTTAATTTCTGTTTTCATACATATATTTAACCTCGATATTCTTATAAATATCACAGGTTCCCAATACCATTATTCATCCAGCAGAATGATTCCTAACCCAAATCGAACATGAAATTAACCCTAACCATACACTGTTCACTCAATCTAACTTTACAGAAGAGCAGAGACAGATTGTTCTTACAATACAGGAATGTAGGGGATGCTCCACCTGTTAAGAACCTCAAAGGTCCATGCAGAAATGATCCCTGGAGAAGATGTAGGCAGCAATGAAGGACCTGAGAGACAAAAAGTCATTTTCCATGGCAAACAACCTGGTCAGGATGAAGGGTTGTGTCTGAATCAGCCTCTCTCTTCTTAATGTAGAGAAGATGGACCAAACCAGGCTTGTGTGGAGAGCTGTTCCCGGGTGCCTAAGGTTGATATACCATTCTAAGTTGTGAAAGTGTCAAAGGAAGTAGGGGCAGCCTCCATCTCATGGGACCCTTGGAAGCAACTGTTAGACAAAGTGGTTGCCAAGGCAGTGACCTCATTCAGTTCTTGAAGGAAGTGACCTACCTCACTTCCTTGTTGATGGAACTTTCTGAACTTGGGACCAAGGAAACCAAGCACCAGAGCCAGTCCCAGTCCCAGTCCAAGTGGTCTCATTTGTTTGGAATCACCAAGGACAGAGTCAGTCTTCTTGGTACTGACTGATGTGAGGATGGCCAAATGCCAGGAAAGATCTGAACACGGGCCTTTCCTGACTAAGTATGTAGTGGCTCACCCCTGGTTCCTGACTGCTTCACAGAGTTGGACAAGGAGACCAGATCTGAGACAGGACAGACCATTAAAGGGGAACATAGTATGGCAAACCTGTCAGAGGACACTCCGGATAATCACAGCCCTACTTTGGGGAAGGAGGTGTCTTTTTGAGTGTGGGTGTGTGGTTTTGTCTCTGTTCTGAGAATAGGTAGAAAAGGAGGTTTCTTTGGTTTGGAGTGAACTGTTTCTAGTAAGTCGTTTTACATGGTGAGTGTTTCTATTTCTGTGTATCCCACTGTGTCCGTGGTTGTATACATTATAAAAGAGAATGCATCAATGCATGTGTCCTCTTTAGTAGAAAGCTTTCCAGTATTCATCCTGCCCATTTAATGAATGGAGCGTGGTTTCCATATCGATAGGAAACACCTACTACCTTTTTAAGTCCCTGTTTTCTTTCTGAATTCTGACAACTCTTAAGAATAGGCTCTTGGGTTTGTGTCCAAGATATGTACCACCTCCAATCTCTGTCACATGGCCATGTACTGGATATCTGAAGGGAATGGCCAACATCTCAGAAAACTCAGATATCAGTGTGACCAGAAAAGTCTCAGTGGAGAAACCCTGCTTTGGCTCTTTTGCTAACCTATTGTTCTGTTGCCCTGAATCTCAGGATGTCTTTGCCTCTGGCCACCCCTTTGGGAAGCCTGAGGAAAACATTTTTTCAAAAGGAAATGAAGGGCATCACCTGTGGCTCTTTGCTTAATTGCTTTGAAAAAAGATGTGTCTGAATCAGCCTCTTGGCCCTGTGTGAGGCTGTGGCTTAGATTCTCAGCACCTGATGGATCAAAAGAAAGGTCCCATGTGTGCATCCAAAACCAAAATGGCAAATATTCACTCATTGTGAATGAATTCTTTTACCTTCCTCTGTTAGGATCCTGAATTCCATCAAGGGAGAATAGGAATCCTTTGGGCCAAATGAGTTCTTCAAATCTCTGCAGAGGGGCTTGTGTTTTCTCATGACTCAAATTCACATAAAGAATCTAAACCACAGAGTCAGAAGGCCTCAAATTGAAAAAGCTGAGCAGTATTAATGTCAGGCCTATTTGATCACTCCTGGTTTACAGGAAGTGTGTCCAGGCCACCTTGATGTTAGACAAATGAGGGGAACAGGACCTTAATTTGGACACTGACTTGGGCTGTGGACCTCATTAAAAACTCCAGCCAGACGTTATAAGGAGTGTCTATATGGAAGAAGATGAGGACCATGTGGGAGTGTTTTGGTTTTAATTGTGGTCATTTGTGTGGCGGTTGGAAGAGATGACTGTTTCACTGGGCTTGAACTCTGGTGTGATTCCCCTTAGAGACTGAGTTCTTTAACTGACCTCAGAGAAGTATTGCCATGAATTGTGTTGGGATTTTAGGAGGCCACACATGAGAGTCGCCCTTGGAACCTGAGATCTAGGCCCAGGTTGGATTTCCACAGAACACTGGGAATTTCAGCCCGGATATTACATACAATTTTTCTTAAAGACTTGGCAGCCATATTTGAGTTTAAAACACACATGGACCTCACATTGTAGATCTCAATGGGCCTGGCTTCATGTGACATTTTGGCCACCCTTAGGGAAACCATGCCTGTGAGAGTGCTCCAGTGCTTTCATTGAAATTAGCTTCTTCACCATTTAATGGTTCCTGAATTAATTGAAGCCCTCAGAGCCGCAAACTTCATCCATGAAAAATGGCTAGACAATTACCATGAAATTTTTGATATTTTCATGTTCAGCTGGCACTGAAAAAACTTTGGATGTCCTGTTTCTGATCCTGAGTATACCAGACACTGCCTTGATTGACTTTGTTTCATGAAAATGGTGTAGAACAGATATGCCAGTAAGTTGGAGCCTGGTGAGTAGTTGGCCTAGAGCAGTGGTATGCAATTGTCTGATAAAACATCTGTGTTGCGTCCATGTGGATAAGCCATTGGCTTCCAAATGGCTTGTGACTGACATGGTGCAGCCAGCAGACCCATATATGTAAAGGCATCTTGTTATATGGAGAGGATTCACTGCAATGTTCAGAATCATATTGCTATTCTCAAGGGGGCAATCTACGTGGGATAGAACCTGGGTTGGTGCATTCTCCTGAAGACCCTGACTCACCATACCTTAAAGAACTCCCTCCACCACTCTGTCCCATTTTAACTCCTTGTATTTCTTGAAGCAAATACCAAACTCCCAGTGGAGCAGCGAGAAACACCACGAAAAGTGGAAGATGACCAATTGGCTTCACAGTCCACACTGAAAGACACTTAGACCCCAGTGTCCATAGTTTACCTACAAATAGAGAATTCAGCACCGCTGCCTCATGTTCATTGGATAATAAGAAACCATGTCCTCCAAGTAACATAGATGCAGACCCAGCTTTGATGGTCTCTCTACAAAGGAACTAAATCTCCTCAGAACATCAAATATTTCAAGTGCCCACCCTTAGAGGCAGTTTCTCAAAAAGCATTTAGGCCAGCAGAGCTGCATGTTTGTGGAATGTTTACCCTGTCCCTTACTTTTAGAATCTTCTCTACCACCTCCAAAGTTGTAAACTCCTGAGAATTCTCCATTCCAGATATATTCACAGATTTTCTAGCTCTTATCCTCTAATTGTGTCTTACTTGAGGAGAATGTAATGTCAAGGCATTGTTCTGGATGAAAGTGGGAAGATTTTTGTGTAGCACATGTTTGCATACACATTGGATTCAATTTCCTATTTTCCATTAGAAATGCTGAATCCCTGAAACTAACATATACCCTATTAGACTCTGACTACTAATCCTAATATGATGGAGAAAAATAACACAAACAGAATAGAAATACAAGCAGTTTAGAGGAGGTATGTTTTATAGTTGGAGTTGCCTTTTGCATGGTATAGTGTAGCAGTTATAAATCTAGTCAATTATTTGTTGAAATAGTTCTCCATGCGTTTTTTAAGTTAACAAATAAGTGAATTCCTGTCCCCCTTTCTCTGTAGCCTATTCAGCACACGTATTTTTATATGCACATATAGAATCCTACCTGGTACCACACGTACATTCTTGTGAGGTGGCTGACGTGGCAGATACAAATTGGAAGAAGAGATCACTCCTCCTACACGCTGCTTGAACTGATAATTCAAATATGAGTGAGCTTCCTAGTTGAACAACATTATACATAAATCCATGTTCAGTAAAATGAATATATTTGGATCTGTGAATGATATACATTTCATGGTGAATTTCGTTTGGCATATATATTGCAATTTTTAATGTCTCTCTCTTTGTCTGTATATAAATATATATATATATATATATATACATGCTCAAGATTTTTCAAAACATGAAATATGTGTCTAATTACACACTTCCTAAATTCATTCATATTTATGTTGTGGATTTATAATCAACTTTTCACAAGATTATTCTCAGAAATATTCATCCACCTGAAATACGTATTTGTTTCTTTGTACTGTTTCCACCCCAGATATGCATTCACGGATTTTCAAACTCTTCTACTCTAATTGTATCTTACTTGGGGTGAAGGTAATGTAAAGGCATTGTTCTGGATGAGAGTGGGAAGATAATTGTGTAGCATATATTTTATACACGTTGGATTCATTTTCCTATATTCCATTGAAAATACTGAATCCCTGACAATAACGCATACCTTACTATACTTTGTCTACTAATCCAAATATGATGGAGAAAAACAACCCAAACAGAATAGAAATACAAGCAGTTCAGAGGAGGCATGGGGTATAGTTGGACTTGCCATTTGCATGATAAATGGTAGGTGTTATAAATCTAGTCAATTTTTAATTGAAATAGTTCTCCATGTGTTGTTAAAGTTAACAAATATGTAAATTCCTCTCTGCCTTTCTCTGTAGCCTATTCAGCACATGAATTTTTATATGCTTATATAGAATACCTGGTATCACACGTTCATTTTTGTGAGGTGACTGACTTGGCAGATACAACTTGTGAGAAGAGATCACTCCTCTAAACGCTGTTGGAACTGAAAATTCAAACTATGGGTGAGCTTTCTAGTAGAACAACATTATACATAAATCCTTGTTCAGTAAAATAAATATTTTTGCATCTGTGGATGCTATATATTTTATGATGAACTTCGATTGGCATATATATTCCTACATTTTAATGTCTGTGTGTGTGTTTTGTGTGTGTGTGTGTGTGTGTGTGAGTGTATATATATATATACATATATATAATTATATGTGTATATATATACACATATATATAATTATGAATATATATATATATATATATACACTGACTTGATTTTTAAAATATGAAATATATGTATCTTAAATACACTCCCTAAGTTCATTCATGTTCAAAAATGTGGATTTATAATAAACTTTTCACAAAATTATTCTCAGAAATATTCATCCACCTGAAATACACATTTGTTTCATAGTTCTGAAAACTAACTTCAGTAATTGGTGCTTACAAATCCTAATATTTGTACATTAGCTGACCCAGATTAACATCAATCAAGTAGATTCGTATGGGACATGATGTGTATTCTGACGTTTATTTTCATTCAACACTGGTACATTACTATTGCTTCAGTTTTTACAAATCATAGGAAATATATATTTCATCCACAAGTTCACAAATTTATACGCATTTGTTTCACAATCACTTCCTGCTTCATAAAACATGTATTCCTCCAGGTTTTTTGACTGGTCTTTTCATGAGACTTCTTTCCAAACACATTATTCTCGATTTCCATAATCACTTTTGAAGCAAAACTCACACACCCTTCATGATAAACCATAAACTTAATGTGGCCATTAGATATTTCACTGGTTGGAATGAATGTTTGTATGTCAATATAAGATTTCCTGTATTTTTTCAGATATAATTTCAATCCATTATTTAAAGTCAGAACCAGATATATTATTTATTCACAGTATGGTCTATTCATGCATTATCTCTATATGCACAGACATAGGGTACACCTCTTTTTACCCCCATTACTAATTTATACGTCTTGAATATTTTGCTGCCAGAAATGGTGGAAGAAATAGTCATGTCACCTGATCTAAATGTATGTTTTATCACAGTAATATTCTGGCCAAAAAAAGCAAAGGTCACACTTAAGATTGTAGCAAAGACTAAATGAAAAGTGAGCATGGATTACTAAACATCCATGTCCAGGTTGCCTAATGCTGTCAAATGTCAATCCTATTGGTCACTACATATTTGTTTCTTTCTTAGATTATATATTCAAACTCAACCCTGTTGAAAATATCTAATCCTATCACTCACTTTATACTTTGCCTGATTTCGTAATGTCTCTATTGATATCAGTTTTCCTAACTATTTTCCCCAGTTCATCATTGTGACAGTCTCTTCACTTGTGCTGACATTAACATTCACTGTCTACCGGAAACCCTATTGCTAAACAACATTTGGTCCAAATCCTATACTCACTCTTCTTTCTAAACCTACTGAGAATCTTCCGAATCCTACCGACTATCCCTTTTGACTGGAAGTTCTCTTCTACATTTAATCATCCATGGTACAAGGACCTAAGCCATTGTATATCGATTTACCTGACACATCAGTGCAGAACATAATTCAAAGCTACGTATCCCAATCAAGGGCCCAATGCCCTTTTGTGCTTCATATCTTAGCTAGATTTCTGTTTTCATACTTATATTTCACCTATATATTCTTGTAAATATCGCAGTTTCCTAATACCATTATTCATCGCGCAGAAAGATTCCTAATCCAAATCGAACCTGTTAGTTAACCTAACCATACACTGTTCAGTCAATTTAACTTTACAGAAGAGCAGGGATAGAGTTGGTCTTACAATACAGGAATATAGGGGATCTTCCACATGCTGAGAAACTCAAAGGTCCATGCAGAAATGATTCCTGGAGAAGTTGTAAGCAGCTATGGAGGACCTAAGAGACCAAAAGTCATCCTCCATGGCAAACAACCTGGTCAGGATGAAGGGTTGTGTCTGAATCAGCTTCTCTCTTCTTAATGTAGAGAAGATGGACCAAACCAGGCCTGTGTGGAGAGCTGTTCCCAGGTGCCAATGGTTGATATACCAATCTAACTTGTGAAAGTGTCACAGGAAGTAGGGGCAGCCTCCATTTCATGGGACCCTTGAAAGCAATTTTTAGGACAAAGTGGTTGCCACGGCAGTAACCTCATTCAGTTCCTGAATGAAGTGACCTACCCCTCTTCCTTGATGACGGATTTCTCTGAACTTA
The DNA here is from genome assembly GCF_048772815.1 of Callospermophilus lateralis. Taxonomy (NCBI): domain Eukaryota; kingdom Metazoa; phylum Chordata; class Mammalia; order Rodentia; family Sciuridae; genus Callospermophilus; species Callospermophilus lateralis. The sequence continues at coordinate 559,491 of NW_027514577.1, read as the reverse complement.
AGATCCAGGAAGCCAGGCACCAGAGTCAGTCCCAGTTTCTTCCCCAGTGGGCTCGGTTGTTTGGAATAACCAAGGACAGTGTAAGTCTTCCTTGGTACCTACTGATGTGAGGATTGCCAAATGCCAGGAGAGCTCTGAAAAGGGGAATTTCCTGAGAAAGCAGGTAGTGGCTCACCACTGGCTCCTGAAAACTTCACAGTGTTGGCCAAGGATACCCGATCTGAGAAGGACAGGCCATTTCAAGGAAACATAGTATGGCCCATCAGTCAGAGTACATTCCAATTAGTCACAGACCTACTTGAATAAAGGAGGTGTCCTTGTGGGTGTGGTTGTGATTTTGTGGTTTAGTCTCATGTTCTGAGAATAGGTAAGAAAGGCGGTTTGTTTGTTTTGGAGTGGACTGTTTATAGTAAGTCATTTGACAAGGCGATTGTTGGTATGCCTGTGTATCCCACTGTGTCCGTGGTTGTAGACATTATAAAAGATAATGCATCAATGGATGTGTCCTGTCTAGTAGAAAGCTTGCCAACATTCATCCTGCCCAATTTATGAGTGGACTGCAGGTTGCTTTAGGGACGGGCAACACCTACTATCTTCCGGAGTTCCTGTTTTCTTCCTGAATTCTGGCCACTCTTCAGAGCAGGCTCATGGTTTTCTGTCCAAGATATGTACCACCTCCAAGCTCTGTGACATTGCCATATAATGGATAGCTGAAGGGAATAGCAAGCATCTCAGAAAACTCAGATATCAGTGTGACAAAGAAAGTCTCAGTAGAAAAACCCTGCTTTGGGCCTTTTGCTTACCTATTTTTCTGTTGCTCTGAGTGTCAGGAAGGTCTTTGCCTCAGGCCACACCTTTGTTAACCCTGAAGAAAACAGTTTTCAAATGGAAATGAATGGGCATCACCTGTGGCTCTTTGCTTAATTGCTTTGGAAAAGGATGTGTCTGAATCAGCCTCTTGGCCCTGTGTGAGGCAGTGGCTTAGATTCTTAGCACCTGATGGATCAAAAGAAAGATCCCATGTGTCCATCCAAAACCAAAATGGCAAATATTCACTCATTGTGAATGAATTCTTTTACCTTCCTCTGTTAGGATCCTGAATTCCATCAAGGGAGAATAGGAATCATTTGGGCCAAATGAGTTCTTCAAATCTCTGCAGACGGGCTTGTGTTTTCTCATGACTCAAATTCACATAAAGAATCTAAACCACAGAGTCAGAAGGCCTCAAATTGAAAAAGCTGAGCAGTATTAATGTCAGGCCTATTTGATCACTCCTGGTTTACAGGAAGTGTGTCCAGGCCACCTTGGTGTTATACAAATGAGGGGAACAGGACCTTAATTTGGACACTGACTTGGGCTGTGGACCTCATTAAAAACTCCAGCCAGACGTTATAAGGAGTGTCTATATGGAAGAAGATGAGGACCATGTGGGAGTGTTTTGGTTATAATTGTGGTCATTTGTGTGGCGGTTGGAAGAGATGACTGTTCCACTGGGCTTGAACTCTGGTGTGATTCCCCTTAGAGACTGAGTTCTTTAACTGACCTCAGAGAAGTATTGCCATGAATTGTGTTGGGATTTTAGGAGGCCACACATGAGAGTCGCCCTTGGAACCTGAGATCTAGGCCCAGGTTGGATTTCCACAGAACACTGGGAATTTCAGCCCGGATATTACATACAATTTTTCTTAAAGACTTGGCAGCCATATTTGAGTTTAAAACACACATGAACCTCACATTGTAGATCTCAATGGGCCTGGCTTCATGTGACATTTTGGCCACCCTTAGGGAAACCATGCCTGTGAGAGTGCTCCAGTGCTTTCATTGAAATTAGCTTCTTCACCATTTAATGGTTCCTGAATTAATTGAAGCCCTCAGAGCCGCAAACTTCATCCATGAAAAATGGCTAGACAATTACCATGAAATTTTTGATATTTTCATGTTCAGCTGGCACTGAAAAAACTTTGGATGTCCTGTTTCTGATCCTGAGTATACCAGACACTGCCTTGATTGACTTTGTTTCATGAAAATGGTGTAGAACAGATATGCCAGTAAGTTGGAGCCTGGTGAGTAGTTGGCCTAGAGCAGTGGTATGCAATTGTCTGATAAAACATCTGTGTTGTGGCCATGTGGATCAGCCATTGGCTTCCAAATGGCTTGTGACTGACATGGTGCAGCCAGCAGACCCATATATGTAAAGGCATCTTGTTATATGGAGAGGATTCACTGCAATGTTCAGAATCATATTGCTATTCTCAAGGGGGCAATCTACGTGGGATAGAACCTTGGTTGGTGCATTCTCCTGAAGACCCTGACTCACCACACCTTAAAGAACTCCCTCCACCACTCTGTCCCATTTTAACTCCTTGTATTTCTTGAAGCAAATACCAAACTCCCAGTGGAGCAGCGAGAAACACCACGAAAAGTGGAGGATGACCAATTGGCTTCACAGTCCACACTGAAAGACACTTAGACCCCAGTGTCCATAGTTTACCTACAAAGAGAGAATTCAGCACCGCTGCCTCATGTTCATTGGATAATAAGAAACCATGTCCTCCAAGTAACATAGATGCAGACCCAGCTTTGATGGTCTCTCTACAAAGGAACTAAATCTCCTCAGAACATCAAATATTTCAATTGCCCACCCTTAGAGGCAGTTTCTCAAAAAGTATGTAGGCCAGCAGAGCTGCATGTTTCTGGAATGTTTACCCTGTTCCTTACTTTTAGAATCTTCTCTACCACCTCCAAAGTTGTAAACTCCTGAGTATTCTCCATTCCAGATATATATTCACAGATTTTCTAACTCTTATCCTCTAATTGTGTCTTACTTGAGGAGAATGTAATGTCAAGGCATTGTTCTGGATGAAAGTGGGAAGAATTTTGTGTAGCACATATTTGCATACACATTGGATTCAATTTCCTATTTTCCATTAGAAATGCTGAATCCCTGAAACTAACATATACCCTATTAGACTCTGACTACTAATCCTAATATGATGGAGAAAAATAACACAAACAGAATAGAAATACAGGCAGTTTAGAGGAGGTATGTTTTATAGTTGGAGTTGCCTTTTGCATGGTATAGTGTAGCAGTTATAAATCTAGTCAATTATTTGTTGAAATAGTTCTCCATGCGTTTTTAAAGTTAACAAATAATGAATTCCTTTCCCCCTTTCTCTGTAACCTATTCAGCACACGTATTTTTATATGCACATATAGAATCCTACCTGGTACCACACGTACATTCTTGTGAGGTGGCTGATTTGGCAGATACAAATTGGAAGAAGAGATCACTCCTCCTAAATGCTGCTTGAACATTTAATTCAAATGTGAGTGAGCTTCCTAGTTGAACAACATTATACATAAATCAATGTTCAGTAAAATGAATATATTTGGATCTGTGAATGATATACATTTCATGGTGAATTTCGTTTGGCATATATATTGCAATTTTTAATGTCTCTCTCTGTTTGTGTATATAAATATGTATATATATATATATATATATATATATATATATATATATATATATATAGATACACTCTCAAGATTTTTCAAAACATGAAATATGTGTCTTATTACACACTTCCTAAATTCATTCATATTTATGTTGTGGATTTATAATCAACTTTTCACAAGATTATTCTCAGAAATATTCATCCACCTGAAATACTTATTTGTTTCTTAGTACTGTTTCCACCCCAGATATGCATTCAAGGATTTTCAAACTCTTCTACTCTAATTGTGTCTTATTTGGGGTGAAGGTAATGTAAAGGCATTGTTCTGGATGAGAGTGGGAAGATAATTGTGTAGCATATATTTTATACACATTGGATTCATTTTCCTATATTCCATTGAATATACTGAATCCCTGACAATAACCCATACCCTACTATACTCTGTCTACTAATCCAAACATGATGGAGAAAAACAACCCAAACATAATAGAAATACAAGCAGTTTAGAGGAGGCATGGGGTATAGTTGGACTTGCCATTTGCATGATAAAGGGTAGGTGTTATAAATCTAGTCAATTTTTAATTGAAATAGTTTTCCATGTGTTGTTAAAGTTAACAAATAAGTAAATTCCTCTCCCTTTCTCTGTAGCCTATTCAGCACATTTATTTTTATATGCTTATATAGAATTCTACCTGGTATCACACGTTCATTTTTGTGAGGTGACTGACTTGGCAGATACAACTTGTGAGAAGAGATCACTCCTCTAAACGCTGTTGGAACTGAAAATTCAAACTATGGGTGAGCTTTCTAGTAGAACAACATTATACATAAATCCTTGTTCAGTAAAATAAATATTTTTGCATCTGTGGATGCTATATATTTTATGATGAACTTCGATTGGCATATATATAACTACATTTAAATGTCTGTGTGTGTGTTGTGGGTGTGTGTGTGTGTGTGTGTGTGTGTATATATAGACACATATATATGTATATACACATATATATAATTATGAATATATATATATATATATATATATATATATATATATATATATATATACACACTGTCCTGATTTTTAAAATATGAAATATATGTTTCTTAAATACACTCCCTAAGTTCATCCATGTTCAAAAATGTGGATTTATAATAAACTTTTCACAAAATTATTCTCAGATATATTCATCCACCTGAAATACACATTTGTTTCATAGTTCTGAAAACTAACTTCAGTAAATGGTGCTTACAAATCCTAATATTTGTACAGTAACTGACCCAGATTAACATCAATCAAGTAGATTCGTATGGGACATGATGTGTATTCTGACGTTTATTTTCATTCAACACTGGTACATTACTATTTCTTCAGTTTTTACAAATCATAGGAAATATATACTTCATCCACAAGTTCACAAATTTATACGCATTTGTTTCACAATCACTTCCTGCTTCATTAAACATGTATTCCTCCAGGTTTCTTGACTGGTCTTTTCATGAGACTTCTTTCCAAACACATTATTTTCGATTTCCATAATCACTTTTGAAGCAAAACTCACACACCCTTCATGATAAACCATAAACTTAATGTGGCCATTAGATATATAACTGGTTGGAATGAATGTTTGTATGTCAATATAAGATTTCCTGTATTTTTTCAGATATAATTTCAATCCATTATTTAAAGTCAGAACCAGATATATTATTTATTCACAGTATGGTCTATTCATGCAGTATCTCTATATGCACAGACAAGGGTACACCTCTTTTTACCCCCATTACTAATTTATACGTCTTGAAAATGTTGCTGCCAGAAATGGTGAAAGAAAGAGTCATGTCACCTGATCTACATGTACGTTTTATCACAGTAATATTCTGGCCAAAAAAAGCAAAGGTCACACTTAAGATTGTAGCAAAGACTAAATGAAAAGTGAGCATGGATTACTAAACATCCATGTCCAGGTTGCCTAATGCTGTCAAATGTCAATCCTATTATTTATTAACAGTATGGTCTATTCATGCATTAGCTCTATATTCATAGACACAAGGTACACCTCTTTGTACCCCCAATACTAACTTATTAATCTTCAAAATATTGCTCCCAGAAATGATGGAAAAATTACTCATGTCACCTGATCTACATATACATTTTATCACAGTAATATTCTGCAGACAAAATGCAAGGTTCACACTTATTATTGTACCAAAGCCTAAATTGAAAATGAACATGGATTACTAAACACAGCCATGTCCAGGTTGCCTAATGCTCTCAAATATCAATCCAATTAGTGACTACATATTGGTTTCTTCCTAAGATCATATATTCAAATTCAACCCTGTTGAAAATGTCTAATCCTATCACCCACTTTATATTTTGCCTTATTTCATAATATCTCTATTGATATCTGTTTTCCTACATATTTTCTCCGATTCACTATTGTGACTGACTCTTCACGTGGGCTAACATTTACATTCACACTCTAAACAAAATCCTATTGATAAAGAATATTTTTTTTCCAAAACCTATACTCATTCTTCTTCCTAAACCTAACAACTATCTTCCTAATCCTACCGACTATCCCTTTTTGACTGAATGTTCTTTTCTACACCCAATCATCAAAGTAAACACTGGGTGAGCTTCGGAGGAAGAGACCACCAAAAGACTATCTCATGCAACAGCAAAGGGTTTATAGGGGGTCAGCATGCAGGGGATCGGAGCTCACTTGAATAGAGCAGAGAGCCCTGAGAAGAGCTTAAGCAGAGCTTATATACTTTCTTTGGGGAGGGCAGGGAGTGAAGTTTATTGATGGGTGAGGGAGAGTGGGCGGTTTGCATTCAACCGGGTGAGGGAGTACATTCTGCAGTTTGGCATTTGGGGACAGGACATTCTGGGAACAAGATTAGCAATCAGTTCTCAAGATTTCAACAGTGTTTTGTTAAGCATACAGAAAAAAAAGTGACAAGTACCTATTTTATTAATCTTTCATTCCCCACTTCTTCTTCTAGCTACTTTTAATCATAAAAGTGATCATTGTGGGGTGTCACATTCTATGTCTGCTAGTGGGGTATTACCATGAGTTTAACTTGTCCAATTTGAGCTTAGAGAAAAGAAATTACACGGTTGAGCAAACAGGGTTTTATAGTTAGCAATAATATGGAGATTATTATCGGACAGGCCAGGGTTGATAAAAAAGTAGTCAAACAGGGGGACTATGTGAACCAAGACTCAAACCACTTTTTTTGGTCCTCTCACTCTCTCATTGACACTCTTCATGGTGTCTTTTTAATTTAATCATATTTTTTTTTACAACTCCATTATGCTCGGAATAAACACAACATTCTTCCCAGGAAGTGACAAATACCTATTTTATTAACCTTTCACTTCCGACTATCCCTTTTTGACTGGATGTTCTCTTCGACATTCAATCATCCAAGGTACAAGGTCCTATGCCATTGTATATTGATTAATCTGACAAATCTGTGCAGAACCTAATTCAAATCTAAGTATTCCAATCAAGGGCAAAATGCTCTTTTGGGCTTCAAATCTTACCTAGACTTCTGTTTTCATACATATATTTCACCTATATATTCTCATACATATCGCAGGTTCCCAATACCATTATTCATCCAGCAGAATTATTCCTAACCCAAATCACACATGTTATTAACCCTAACCATACACTGTTCCCTCAATCTAACATTACAGAACAGCAGGGACAGAGTTGGTCTTACAATACAGGAATGTAGTGGATCTTCCACCTGCTGAAAACCTCAAAGGTCCATGCAGAAATGATCCCTGGAGAACATGTAGGCAACTATGAAGAACGTGAGAGAGCAATAGTCATCTTCCATGGAAAACAACCTGGTAAGGATGAAGGGTTGTGTCTCATTCACCCTCTCTCCTTAATGTAGAAAAGATGGACCAACAAAGGCCTTTGTGGAGAGCTGTTCCCGGGTTCCTATGGTTGAGATACCAATCTAACTTGTGAAAGTGTCAGAGGAAGTATGGAAGCAACTGTTCAGAAAAAGTGGTTGCTAAGGCAGTGACGTCATTCAGTTTCTGAAGGAAGTGACCTCACCTCACTTCCTTGGTGATGGAACTCTCTGAACTTGGGATCCAGGAAGCCAGGCATCCAGAACCAGTCCCAGTCCCAGTACAGTGGGATCACTTGTTTGGATTTACCAAGGACAGAGTAAGTCTTTTTTGGTACCTACTGATATGAGGATGGCCAAATGCCAGGAAATTTTGAAGACTGGCCTTTCCAGAGAAAGCAAGAAGTGGCTCACCGCGGGCCCCTGATATTTCACAGAGTTGGCCATGGAGACCAGATCTGAGACAGGACAGGCCATTTCTGGGGAACATAGTATGGCCCACCAGTCAGAGGACACTCTGGATAGTCACAGACTTACTTTGGGGAAGGAGGTGCCTTTTTCAGTGTGGGTGTGAGTTTGTGGTTTTGTCTTATGTTCTGAGAATAGGTAGGAAAGGCGGCTTGCTTGGTTTGGAGTGGAATGTTTCTAGAAAGTCTTTTGACAAGGCGAGTGTTTCTATGTCTGTGTATCCCACTGTGTCCGTGGTTGTAGACATTAGAAAAGAGAATGCATCAATGGATGTGTCCTGTCTAGTAGAAAGCTTCCCAGCATTCATCCTACCCATTTTAGGAATGGACTGCAGGTTGCCTTATCGATGGACAACATGTACTGTCTTCCTAAGTTCCTGTTTTCTTCCTGAATTCTGGCCACTCTCCACAATAGGCTCATGGTTTTGTGTCCAAAATATGTACCACCTCCAAACTCTGTGACGTGGCCATGTAATCCATAGCTGAAGGGAATGGCAAGCATCTCAGAAAACTCAGATATCAGTGTGACCAGGAAAGTCTCAGTAGAGAAACCCTGCTTTGGGCCTTTTGCTTACCTATTGTTCTGTTGCCCTGAATGTCAGGAAGGTCTTTGCCTCAGGCCACCCTTTGTGAAGCCTGAAGAAAACAGTTTTAAAATGGAAAGGAATGGGCATCACCAGTGGCTCTTTGCTTAATTACTTTGGAAAGGGATGTGTCTGAATCAGCCTCTTGGCCCTGTGTGAGGCTGTGGCTTAGATTATCAGCATCGGATGGGTCTAAAGAAAGAACCAATGTGTGCATCCAAAACCAAAATGGCAAAAAATCAGTCATTGTGGGTGAAGTCTCTTGCCTTCCTGTGTTTGGTTCTTGACCTCCATCAAGGGAGTACTGGGATTTTTTGTGTCAAATGAGTTCTTCCAATCCCTGCAAAGGTGCTTGGGTTTAATAATGACTCCAAATCACATACTATACCTGATAGTCAGTAGGCCTCAAATTGGTGAAGTAGAGCAGTATTAATGGCAGAACTATGTGATCAATCCTGGTTCACAGGAAGGGTGTCCAGGCCACCCTGAATTTAGGTAAATGAGGAGAAGGGAGCTTATTATGGACACTCTATTGGGCTGTGCCATTTAAGGAAACCTCCAGCCAGAGATTATGATGAGTGACTATATGGAAGTAGATGAGGGCCATGTGGGATTTTTTTGATTTTAATTGTGGTAACTTGTGTGGCTTTTGGAAGAGATGACTGTGTTCACCTGGGCTTTAACACTGGCGTGATTCTCCTAGAAGACTGAGTTCTGTAACCGACTTCAGAGTAGTAATTGCTTTGGAAATGGATATGTTTTAATCAGCCTCTTGGCCCTGTTTGAGGCTGTGGCTTAGATTATCAGCACCAGATGAATCTAAAGAAAGATCCCTTGTGTGCATCCAAAACCAAAATGGCCAAAAGAGCAGTAATTGTCTATGAACTCTCTCGCCTTCCTCTGTAAGGTTCTGAAAGAATAAAAGAAATTGAAATTGAAATGTAAAGAACCAGGTTTTGTAAAGTTTTCAAGCTGCACTCAGCACCTGAAATTTCTGTGGCAGTTAAGACAATTCCCGGATTTGCACATTAGATGTGTGTTGAAATCTTCCCTGAGGACCTAGTTACTTAACAGCCCCTTCCCAGAAACCATGCAGCTCACCACGTATACATCACAGTGCATCCACCAATCAATTTAAATGTATACCCCTTCTTACGGCTGACCAATCACCCCCTGCCCAACCTGTTCCCGCCAATGAATGTGCTAATCATGTTTTAGAGTTGTTATTTGATTTTCCTGCGGTATATGATGATTTGCTAAAGAGGCTATGATGTATGTAAAGTCCCTGCCCTCTCTAAAGAATGTATATAAACTCCACTCAAGTGGTTCTCGGGGCTCTTTGTTCTTTGTTCCTCTGAAGTGAGCCCTGAGCTCCAGCATGCTATACCCCCAATAAACCCTTTGGTGTTGCATGAGAAAGCCTGTTGGTGGTCTTTTCCTCCGATGTTCGCCCCACCTTTTCATCTGGAGGTCCCAGGTGAGATATCCGGAGCAGCGGATGAAAGACCCCAAGGGACTCCTCTCGGGGTAAGAAAGGCGCCTCTTTCTGGTTTCGGGTTTCAGGTTAGGGCTTGGCAAAGTGGCTGTCGGTGAAGAGCATTAGCTCTCTCTGACAGTGGGTGGCAGACGTGTCACAGAGCTACTGGCCACGTCCCTGGGGGACACTCCAGAGGACGAGGGAAATCAAGGAATATTAGTTTCCTCAACTCGGTTATATTTTGCTTCAGGATTCGGTTTGCTAGCCCATCAGGTTTTGCTGGCTACACAGTTTTGTTCATTGTCCCGAACTCATGTTGAGTTTACTGTCTGTCTTTATTGTCTAACCCATCAGGTTTTGCCAGTTACTGAGTTCTAATATTTGTCTTGGACCCATGTTAAACGTTTACTGTTTGTCTTTGTTTGTGTTGCGTTTGTGTCTTCACTGTCTCTTTTTGAGTAACTCCCATTATGGGACAAAGCACTTTCACGCTTCTGTCCCTGACCCTTGATCATTGGACTGATGTCCGCTCAAGGGCCAAGAATCATTATTTTTCAGTTAAATGTCAGACCTGGCAGACTCTCTGTGCTTCAGAATTGCCCATCCTCAAAGTCGGGTGGCCCCCAGAAGGATCCTTCTACTTCAATCTAATCCAAAAAGTCAGAGATATTGTCTTTCAGCTGGGACCACGTGGCCACCCAGATCAACAGCCATATACCCCTTCCCCAGGATCCTATCATTCAAACCTTCCGTTCCCTCCCCATCTTCCCCCCATTCTTCCTGAGTCACAAGACTGGACAATCCTCCCCCTCCTTATCCTCTGCCCTCGCTCCCCAACCCCCAACACATTCCAGATGATTCTCCCGCCACTGACTCAGCCTCTCCGCCACTAGAGGCAATTGGGCCAGACCCAAGCCCTCCAAGGGACTTCTCCGCAGCAGCAGCAGCCCCTCCTTTTCTGGTGGAAGCTGGGCCACCTAAAGAAACCCGCCAGCTACGGAAAATAGAAAACTCAGAAGCCACTGTGATGCTCCCTCTTCATCCTTATGGGCCCATGAACCGACCAAACTGGGATCCCAACACCTTTGAAGGTTGGTAGCATCTTTCCACTTATCACAGGGCTCTAATGGCGGGGCTCCGAGTGGCCGCCAGAGGGCCGACTAATTTGGCCATGGTAAGAGAGATAATCCAAGGTCCTAATGAGTCTCCCTCTATGATTCTGGAGAGAATTATGGAAGCATATAGGAAATATACTTCTTTTGATCCTCAGGCAGAGGACGAAAAAACATGTGTTGCAATGGCCTTTATCCAGTTTTGATTCTGACTCCTTAATGTGTTCGACTACATGATTGGTTGCCTTAGGTGGCGTAATCAGGGTGCGGCCAACAGTCATCCACCCTGTGGGTCTTGCTGAGGTTGTCCGAGCATAGAGAGCAAACTCAACATAGCCCCAACGTTTGGCCTTGGGGTCAGGTATATCTGAAGTATACGATCCATTGTTATCGGATGAAGAGCCTTTATGCCACTTTAGGTAACTAGAAGTCAACCCTTCAGAGTAGCCAAGTGAGTGGTAAGAACAGCTACCACGTTCATCATGGAACCTGCATGACCAATAGGGACACCCATTATATATCTCAGGCCACCAATGACAATAGTCTTTGGTTTGATTAAAAAGGAAGCAAATGAAAGGCCAGTTCCAGCTACCAGGGACGAAGGTCCTTGAAGGTGACAATTTTAGGGAAATAGAGGTGCAGTTGTGGATGAAGCAAGTAGTTGCATCCACTGCACGGACCTTCTGCATGCCATGTTCTGAGTATCGTTCCCGAAAAGTGAATAAATACATGGTAGGTTAGGAGGGTAAAGACAAGTCCCAACAGAGCACAGAAAAAAAGCAGAGCACAAAAAACAAGCAGTTAGAGAAGACTAGGGTGTTGGGAGAGCTCATTGTGCCTTCTTTAAGAGGAATTGGGCTGCAGGGAACACCATGTGAGCCGCAACTTAAATGGATGAGATGGGTGTGGAAAGCAGGATTAAAGGGGAGCTTCAGGAGGTGATTCTTGGAGTTCCTCTGGCATGGTCCTGTCGTCAGCAGGTGGGGCCTCCTGGTGATATGGTTTCAACCTAGAAATGGGAATCCAGGGAGTGAGACAGTTGTCTGGTAAGGAGAGTTTGGCGGCGGTGGGGGTACAGAGAATGAAAGGATAGGGGCTTTCCCATTTTGGTGCAAGAGTCCCTTTCTCCTCTGGGGTATTATAATAGACTAGACTCCCAGGTGTTAAGGGAGGAGTGTTTGGAGTGGAGACTGGGTCCGGAAGAAGCCAGTTCTGACATTTCCAGTGTTCAGAGCGGAGATGAAACAAGAGAGGCAAAGACAAATCTCGGGTGAGAGGTCCTTGTGAAGTGACCAACCCAGAGGGTATAAGAGGTCTTCCATACATTATCTCAAAGGGAGACAGTAAAGATGGTTTCTTAGGGAGAGCTCTGATTCGAAGCAAAGGAAAGGGAAGGATTTTGACCCAGTCTAAGTTTAATTCCATTGTCAATTTGGTAAGGACTTCCTTCAGAGTATGATTTACCCTTTCCACTTTCCCTGAAGCCTGGGGGTAATATGGACAGTGGAAATGCCACTTGAAGGAGAGGGCTTGAGAGACCTTTTGTGTGATCCTAGAAATAATCTCAGGGCCATTGTCATATTGTAGGGAAGTGGGCATACAAAACCTAGGGATGATGTCTGTCAGTTAGATTGAAGCTACAGTGGAAGCCTTTTTATTGGAAGTGAGAAATGCCTCAACCCAAACAGAGAAAGTGTCCACAAAGACAAGGAGGTATTTAGTGTGCCATACTGTGGGCATGTTGGTGAAGTCTACTTGCCAGTCAGCAATGGGAATGTGTCCCTGGGCTTGGTGGAAAGGGAAAGGTTTGGGCCTTAAAGGAATATGAGGTTTGGTCCGCTGACAGATCTGACAATTAGAGGCTATATTCTCTATCATGGCTATGTCAGAAGGGTTGAGGGAGAAGAAGCTCTGTAAAAAAAGGGTCAAAGACTGAGAATTGGAATGGTGTAGAGTATGAAGGAACTTGAAAAGATCCTTGTTCTTACTGGAAGAAGTAGGGGCTTCAGATGAGCTGTCTAAAGTGGCCATAATATGTACCCCATAGGGGCCATAATTGGAAGTGGTAGCACGCATTCGTGGCGCCTGGTCAGCTTTGGCATTGCCCTCAGTGATAAGAGAGCCATCCTTCTGATGGGACCTACAATGGACAACTCCCAACTGGGTGGGTAAGTGGGAGGCCTCCATCAGATTGGTTATAAGAGCCGAATTAGTGATCGCATTACCTTTGGTGGTAAGTAGGCGTCGCTCCCTTCATATTGAAGCATGGGATAATAAGATCTGGAAGACATATTTTGAATCAGTATAGAGGGTGAGGGATTTGCCTTGTGCTAGAAGGCAGGCACGAGTGGCTGCTATAAGTTCAATCTGCTGGTTGGTAGTTCCTGAAGGCAAAGCTTTGGCGTCTATAATCTCAGTGGCTGAAACTACAGCATATCCAGAGTAATGAGTGCCGTTCTGCCTAAAGGAACTGCTGTCAGTAAACCAGATAAGGTCAGGCTTGGTGAGTGGTTCCTCAGAAATGGAAGAATGACAGGGGAGGAAATCTTCTAAGGTTTCCAAGCAATTATGAGTTGGTGTGTTAGACGTGGGAGTCATTGGGAGCAGTGAGGGAAGGATCAGTGCGGAGCAGGGGAGGAAAGTAATATTAGGGTTTTCCAGAAAGGAAGTGAGGAGCGACAGAACCCTGGATGGAGGAAGGGTTTGAAGGCCCTTATAAGCTGAAAGATCTTTCAAGTGATGTGGGGAGTGGATAGTTCAAGGGGCCCCAAAACTCAGCTTAGAGGCTTCTTTGTGTAACATTTGTCCAGCAACCAGAGCTCTTAAGCAAGGGGCTCACCCACGGATGGTAGAGTCTAGTTTCTTGGAAAATATGCCACAGGTGCAAATGTAGGCCCATAGTTTCGACCTAAGACCCTAAGTGCTTGCCCCCCTTTTTCATGGACATATAGATGAAATGGTCTTGAAAGATCAGGAAGGTGAAGGGCAGGTGCCTTTAAGAGGAGTTGCTGAAACCTGCGGAAGTGGTAGATGGGGGAGGAGACAAGAGATTCACTAGGGGGTCCATTTGCTTGGTCATACAGGGGTTTGGATAGAAGAGAATAATTTGGGATCCAGGCCCTAAAATAACCTGCTAATCCTAGGAATGATAGTATTTTGGCTTTCATATGGGGCACTGGAAGATCAGAGAGGAGTTGCCTCCTATCCAGTGTTATTTCCTTTTTCCCGGGTCTAAGGCAAAAACCAAGAGAGGTGACAGAAGAATGGGAAACCTGGGCCTTGTGGGGAGACTCCCTATATCCCTTGTCTGCTAGGAAATTAAGAAGCTGAGCGGTGTGGGATTGAGAGTGTTCCCAGAGGGACTACATAGAAGAAGGTCATTGACATATGGAAGGAGAATAGTGTCAGGACAGGTCGGGTGAAAGGATGTGAGGTCCTGGGCAAGAACTTGGCCAAAGAGATGGGGGCTATCCCTGAATCCCTGTGGGAGGACAGTCCAGGAAAGCTGATGAGAATGGTGGATGTGAGAGTCAGTCCATGTAAAAGCAAAGATATTCTGAGATTCTGAGAACAAGGGAATAGAAAAGAATGCATCTTTTAAACCTAGGACCGAGAAGTGGGTAGTAGTGGCAGGGATCTGAGAGAGGAGGGTGTAAGGGTTGGGCACTAGTGGGTGGATGGGGACCACAGAGGAGTTGACAAGGAGAAGGTCTTGAACCAGCCTGTAGGACACTTTAGGTTTCTTAAGTGCCAGAATGGGGGTGTTGAAAGGAGAGTGTGTAGGCCTAAGATACCCCTTTCGTAATAAATCCTGGATGATGGGTTCTAATTCGAGGAGGGCTGTGGTTGTGAGTGGATATTGTGATTGACTAATATATCTTGAAGGGTCCCGTAAGACAATATGAATAGGACTGCATTTAGCCATAAGGGGTGTAGTTGTGTCCCAAACCTCAGGCTTAACTGGTTTAGAGAGTCATGGGAGAGTGCATTAAGGAGGTGTATCTGCCCCTAGGAACATCATGAGGAAATGAGAGGTAGGAGAGGTGTGGGGTGATATGCGAATGCTGACTTTTAATAGTGAGAGTATGTCCCTTCCCAGAAGGGGAATGGGGCAATGGCTCATAACGAGAAAGAAGTGAGTGAAGGACAAAAGGGATCCCTGCATATAACATGATGGGGGGGTTTGAGGGAAAATCTGTTTACCTCCTACCCTGACAATAGGAGTTTTTGAGGGTGTGGTAGAACCCCATACTCCCTTAAGACCGAAAAAGTGGCACCAGTATCCAAGAGGAAGGTAATGAAGCATCCATCCACCAGGAAGGAAAACCTAGGCTCTTGATTCTTGATGGTAATAGTCTGGAGGGAAAGCCCAGGGATCCGTCAATTCTCCGCTGCTAAGCCCAAGAAAGGCTGTGGTTGCCTGGCGGCTGACCAACCTCCCTTTCGGGTTGTTGGGCAGTCTGCCCCCCAGTGTCCCCTTTGATGGCATTTTGGGCAGGGGTTGTAGGGTGTCCTCAGTGAAGGACAATCCCTGGCCCAATGTCCCTCCTTACCACATTTGAAGCAAGCTCCCGGGGGTGTCATATTGGGATGGCGTGGTGATGGCATTCTCTGAATGACCTGGGCCAACATTTGGAACTTGGCATTTTCAGCCCTCTGCCTACGGCATTCACTTTCATCCTCTCTATCATAAAAAACCTTGAAAGCGACAGCGAGGATTTTAGTCTAAGGAGTAGCAGGGCCCTGTTCAAGCTTTTTAAGCTTGGCTTTAATGTCAGGGTAGCTTTGGGCCAGAACATATTTCATTAAGACATGACGGCCATCAGGGGTTTCTGGGTTGAGGTTTGTGTACTGTTAAAGGGCCTTGGTTAGTCTATCCAGGAATTCTGAAGGTGTTTCCTCCTTCCTTTGAATGACCTCCTGCACCTTTTTAAAGTTAACAGCCTTGCGGATGGCCTTTTTCAGGCCCGCCAAGAGGCAGGATGTAAAAAGGTCACTAGACTGTAAGCCTTCAGGGGTGTTGTAATCCCATAGGGGATCCTGCTCTGGGACAGCATGAGGGCCTGTGGGGTGGTTAGGATTGGTCCTATGATTTTCATCAGCATGGGCTTGGGCTAGCTCCCAGACCCATTGACTTTCCTCAGAGAGAAGTGTATTGGCCAAGAGCATGTAGATGTCATGATGAGTGAGACTATATGCTTGCAGGACCCATTGAAACTCCCGAATGTAAGTGGTGGGGTCAGTGGTGAATGAGCCTAACTTCCTCTCTAGCTGAGTAATGTCCGACATGGAGAAGGGCACTTGGACTCTGATGACACCCTCGGGACCAGCTACCTCACAAAGGGGTGCGATTGTCTTGGGGGTGGGAAGGAGTCCCTTAGACCTGGTAACAGGAGGACTGAAAGAGGCAGGAGGAGGACAGGAAGGAGAGGGAGGGGCAGGGAGTGTCTCTTTGTAAGAGGAGGAGGTGGAGCAGGCAGAAGAGGGCGGAGGGGAGGAGGATGAAATGGAAGGCTGAGGATCCCTGGAATCAGGCAGAGGAAGAGGAGGGTATAGTGGGAGAGAAGAGGCAGATAGGACTGGGGGATAAGGTGGGGGTTCATCTGCTGGGTTGAATGAGGAAGAATCTGTGAAGTCAGGAGTAGACGTAGGGGAAGAGAAGGGTTTGCAAACAAGGAGGACCTGAGAGGGAGGGCAGGAGGATCAGCGACAGGGTGCTGTGTGAGAAGGCTAAAACCTTAAATGCAGGGAATCTCACTCCACTTTTTCAGATGCTGGCAGTAGTTAAAAAGGTCGCAGATGAAGTTTGGATGTAAGGAGCCTTCTGGAGGCCAATGATTGCCATTATCCAGTGGATATGTAGGCCAATCTTGGGTACAGAATTTGATTAGAAGTTTGGGCTTGATGTCTGGTGTGAGGGAGAGTGTGGCCAGATTTTTTAGTAGACATTTGAGAGGTGAGGCTTCAGGTACAGATGAAGAGGTGCCCATAGTCACAGGGAGAGAAGGAAGACAGACAGACAGAGAGAGAGAGAGAGAGAGAGAGAGAGAGAGAGAGAGAGAGAGAGAGAGAGAATAAGAGTAAGGGAGAGAGACAAAGAGAAAACCCGGGCTGGAACGGCTTTCAGGAAGCTCAGGGCGAACGGGGGTCAGGTGGGCGTCCCCAAAATGACCAGCCGTCATGAGGAAATACAGAGGGCACTACCTGGGCGTCACCAGTGAAGTGCGATCTGTGAGACCCAATGGGTTCGGAGCCACGGGCAACCTGACGTCAGGAAAGTTTTTGAATGCAGCGGAAAAAGTCAGTAATGAAAACAGAACTCCGGTTCCGGCAGAATGTAGTTCCAGGACGGGAGTTCAGTTTTCCCGAGCAGAGAGGCAGCTTCAGCCAGACACAGCAGCCCCGCAGCAAACAGCAACTCTAGCCAGCAGCGGCAGCGGCAGCAGAGGAGAAAAAACCACAGAGCCTCTTGTGTAAACTCAGAAGCCTCACGCCCCAAAGGAAAACGGATCACCAGAGGGTCCACTGCGACCAGTAAAGGTCTTAGTGGCAGGAATTTCCTGCCCCCTACAGGGCGTGAGAGTGGGCCGGAAGATCAAGGTCACAAAACCAGTGGTAGCCCGAAGGGAGTTGCAGAGCCAGGGTCAGGGGATGCTTACATATATCAGATCTGTGGTGGGTGCAGGAAGCTGGCTGTCTCCGGGGGAGCAGGGGACGGGGCTCTTGTTAGAAAGAGCTCACCCATATCCTCACATGGGGCACCAGAATGAAAGAACTTCCCACGCAAAGGCACTTCGCTGGGAGAATTCCAATTTTATTGCAAAAAGCTGTGTGCTTATATAGAACTAAGGGGAAGATGGAAGGGCTTAGATAGATGGCAGGCAAACCGTTTATTGGTTAGTTCTTTCAGATATCAGCTCTGGAGCCCAGGAATTAGTTCTTATTGGGGCTAAGGTTCCCCACCAGCGAGATTTCAAATTGGCGCCAGCGGGAGAGTTCACACGGGTGGGAACATTTGGCACCACTGTAGAAAAAAGAAGGTAGGAAGAAGAAGTCCTTAGGCACCATGTTGGGGTTTTTCTCTGGGGTATGGCTGCCGTTTATACTTTTCCCAACAATGAGTATACCAGACAGTGCCTTGATTGACTGGTTTTCATGAAAATGGTGTTTAACAGAGATGCCAGAAAGTTGGATCCTGCTGAGTAGTGGGCCTAGAGCAATGGTGGGCAGGTGGGTGATAAAACATCTGTGGTGGGGCCATGTAGATCTTTCATTGGATTCCAAATGGCTTGTGACTTACATGGTGAAGCCAGCAGACCCTTATATGTAAAGGCACCTTGTTACATAGAGAGGTTTCAGGACATTGTTCAGAATCAGGTTGCTATGGTCAAGGGGGCAAGCTATGTGGGATAGAGGCCTGGTCCTTGTATTCTCCTGCAGACCCTGACCCACCACACGTGACAGAAATCCCTCCTGCACTGTGTCCCCGTTGAAGTCCTTGTATTTCATGAAGCAAATACCAAACTCCCAGTGCAGCAGCAAGAAACACCATGAAAATAGAGGATGACTATATGGATTCAACGTCCACACAGGGAGACATTCAGCCCCCAGGGGCCACAGTTTACCTACAATGGAAAATTCAGCACTGCTATCTCATGTTCATTGGAAAATAAGAAACCATGTCCTCCAGGTCACATTGATGCAGACCCAGCTTTTATGGTCTCACTAGAAAGGAAGCTAAAGCTCCTGACAACAACATATATTTGAAGTGCCCAACCTCACAGGCAGTTTCTCAAGAAGTCTCTAGGCCAGCAGACCTTCAAGTTTTTGGAGGGTTTACCCTGTCCCTTACTTTTGGAAACTCCTCTACCACTTCCAAGGTTGTGAACTTCTGATCATATTCCATTCTAGATATGTATTCACGGATTTTCTAACTTTTCTCCTCTGATTGTGTCATACTTGGGCCATAGGTGTTGTCAAGGCATTGTTCTGGATGAGAGTGGGAAGATTTTGGTGTAGCACATATTTACATACACATTGGATTCATTTTTCAATTTTCCATTCAAAATACCGAATCCCTGACACTAACACATACCCTACTAGACTCTGACTACTAATCCTAATATGATGGAGAAAAATAACCCAAACAGAATAGAAATACAAGCGGTTGAGAGGAGGCATGGCGTATAGTTGGTCTTGCCTTTTGCATGATATAGGGTAAGAGTTATAAATCTTGTTAATTTTTTGTTGAAATGGTTCTCCATGTGTTTTTAAAGTTAACACATATGTGAATTTCTGTCTCCCTTTTTCTGTAGCCAATTCAGCACATGTATTTTTATATGCACATATAAAATCCTACCTGGTATCACATGTACATTTTTGTGAGGTGGCTAACTTGGGAGATACAAAGTATGAGAAGAGATGACTCCTCCTAAATGTTTTTGGAACTGAAAATTCAAACTATGAGTGAGCTTCTTAGTTGAAAAACATTATACATAAATCCATGTTCAGTAAAATTAATATTTTTGGATCTGTGAATGATATATATTTCATGATGAATTTTGATTGGCATATATATTGCTACTTTCTAATGTATCTGTGTGATATATATATTTTCAAAATATGAAATATATGTGTCTTATTATACACTCCCTAAATAATTCACTCATGTTCATGTATGTGCTTTTATAATCAACTTTTCATAAGATTGTTTTTAGAAATATTCATCCACCTGAAATACATATTTATTTCCTAGTACTGAAAACTCACTTCAGTGAATGGTGCAAACAAAGCCTTATATTTCTACAGTAACTGACCCAATTTAACATCAATGAAAGTAGATTTCTATGGGACATGATGTGTATTTTGATGTTCATTTTAATTCAACACTGGTACATTACTATTTCTTCAGTTTTTATACATCGTAGAATATACATTTCATCCACAAGTTCACAAATTGAAAGACATTTGTAACACATTCAATCACTTCCTGCTTCAGAACACATGTATTCCTCCTTATTTTTGACTGGTTATTTCATGAGACTTCTTTCCAAACACATTATTTTCGATTTCCATAATCAATTTTGAAGCAAAACTCACACACATTTTATGATAAACTACAACCCTAATATTACCATTAGATATATAACTGGTTGGAATGAATGTATGTATATCAATATAAGATTTCCTGTGTATTTTGGGATATCAATTTATTCCAATTTCTAAATTTGGAAACAGTTATATTATTTATTCACAGTATGGTCTATTCATGCATTCTCTCTATATTCATACACACATGGTACACCTATTTGTGCCCCCAATACTAATTTATATCTCTTCAAAATATTGCTCTCAGAAATGGTGCAACAAATACTCATGTCACCTGATCTACATATACATTTTATCACAGTAATATTCTGGCCACAAAATGCAAAGTCACCCTTACGACTGTACCAAAGCCTAAATGGAATATGAGTATGGATTATGAAAATCACCCATGTCCAGGTTGCCTAATGCTCTCAAATGTCAATCCTATTGGTGACTACATATTTGTTTCTTCCTAAGATTATTTATTCAAACTCAAGCCTGTAGAAAATGTCTAATCCTATCAATCACTTTATCATTTGCTGATTTTCTAATGTCTCTATTGATATCTGCTTTCCTACATATTTTCCCCAGTTCATCATTGTGACTGACTCTTCACATGTGCTGACATTTACATTTTCTCTCTACCCAAAACCCTATTGCTAAAGAACTTTTTGTCCAAATCATATACTCACTCTTTTTCCTAATCCTACCAACTATCTTCCTAATCCTACGAACTATCCTTTTTTGACTGGATGTTCTCTTTGACATTCAATCATCCAAGGTACAAGGTCCTATGCCATTGTGTATAGATTTATCTGAGACACATGTGCAGAACATAATTCAAACCTAAGTATCCCAATCAAGGATCCAAAGCCCTTCTGGGCTTCAAATCTTACCTAGATTTCGGTTTTCATAAATATATTTCCCCTCTATATATTCTAATAAATATTGCAGGTTCCCAATAACATTATTCATCCAGCAGAATGATTCCTAAGCCAAATCAAACATGTTATTAACCCTAACCATACTCTGTTCCCTCAATCTAACTTTACAGAAAAGCGGGGACAGAGTTGGTCTTACAATACAGGAATGTAAGAAATCTTCCACCTGCTGAGAAATGAAAAGGTCCATGCAGAAATGAACCCTGGGGAAGCTATAGGAAGCTATGAAGGACCTGAGAGAGCAAAAGTCATCTTCCACGACAAACAACCTGGTCAGGATGAAGGGGTGTGTCTGAAGCAGTCTCTCTTTTCTTAATGTAGAGAAGATGGACAATACCAGGCCTGTGTGGAGAGCTGTTCCCAGGTGCCTATGTTTGATATACCATTCAAACTTGTGAAAGTGTCACAGGAAGTAGGGGCAGCCTCCATCAATTGGGACACTTGGAAGCAACTTTTAGGACAAAGTGGTTGCCAAGGCAGTGACCTCATTCAGTTCCTGAAGGAAGTGACCTACATCACTTTCTTGGTGATGGAACTCTCTGAACTAGGGATCCAGGAAGACAGGCACCCAGAGGCAGTCCCAGTCCCAGTCCCAGTGGCCTCACATATTTGGATTTACCAAGGACAGAATCAGTCTTTCTTGGTAACTACTGATGTGAGGATGGCCAAATGCCAGGAAGGTCTGAAGAGGGGACTTTCCTGAGTAAGCAGGTAGTGTCTCACCACTGGCAACTTACAACTTCACAGTGTTGGCCAAGGAGTCCACATCTGACATAGGACAGTCCATTTTGGAGTAACATACTATGGCCCATCAGTCAGAGGACACTCCGGATAGTCATAGACCTACTTGGGGGAAGGAGGTGACTTTTTGGGTGTGGGTGTGAGTTTGTGGTTTTGTCTCATGATCTGAGAATAGGTAGGAAAGTCGGTTTGTTAGGATTGGAGTGGACTGTTTCTAGTAAGTCTTTTGACAATGCGAGTGTTTTTATGTCTGTTTATCCCACTGTGTCCGTGGTTGTAGACATTAGAAAAGAGAATGCATCAATGGATGTGTCCTGAATAGAAGAAAGCTTCACAACATTCATCCTGCCCAATTTATGAATGGATTTTGTCTTGCCTAATGGATGGGCAACAACCACTGTCTTCCTAAATTCCTGTTTTCTTCTTGAATTCTGGCCACTCTCCAGAATAGGCTCATGGTTTTGTTTCCAAGACATGAACCACCTCCAAGCTCTGTGACATGGCTATGTACTGGATAGCTGAAGGGAATGGGATCATCTCAGAAAACTCAGATATCATTTTAGAAACCCTGCCTTGGGCCATTTGCTTACCTATTGTTCTGTTGCCCTGAATGTCAGAAAGGTCTTTGCCTCAGGCCACCCCTTTTTGAAGCCTGAAGAAAACGGTTTTCAATGGAAATTAATGGGCATCACCTGTAGATCTTTGCTTAATTGCTTTGGAAAGGGATGTGTCTGCATCAGACTCTTGGCCATGGTTGAGGTTGTTGAATAGATTTTCAGCACCTGATGGATCTAACGAACAATTACATGTGTGCTTCCAAAACCAAAATGGCCAAAAAAGCAGTCATTGTGGACGAAGTCTCTCGCCTTCCTCTGTAAGATTACTGATCTCCATCAAGTGAAAATAGGGATCCTTTTTGTCAAATGAGTTCTTCAAACCCTGCAGAGGATAGCCCATAGGTGCTTGGGTTTTCTCATGATTCCAATTCACATAAAGAATCTATACCCGAGAGTCAGTAGGCCTCAAATTGGAGAATCAGAGCAGTATTTACGGCAGGCTCATTTGATAACTCCTGGTTCTCAGAAAGGGTGTCCAGGCAACCCTGACTTTAGGCAAATGACGGGCAAGGGAGGTTATTTTGTACACTGTATTGGGCTGAGCCCCTCATGGAAACCTCGAACCACAGGTTATGATGAGTGTCTATATGGAAGAAGATGAGGGCCTTGTGGGAGTGCTTTGGTTTTAATTGTGGTCATTTGTTTGGTGGTTGGAAGTGATGACTGGGTCTATCTGGGCTTGAACTCTGGTGTGATTCCACTTATAGTCTGAGTTCTCGAACTGATCTCAGAGAAATATTGCCATAAACTGTGTTCAGATTTTAGGAGGCCACGCATGGGATTCTCCCTTGGAAACTGAGATCAAATACAAGGGTGGCTTTCCACAGAGCCTTGGAATCTCAGCTAGGATATCACATGATTTTATTCTGAAAGATTTGGCAGCCATAGTTGACAGTCAGAACACCCATGGACGTCACATTAAAGACCTCAATGGGCCTGGCTTCATGTGACCTTTTGACCACTCTATGGGAAGACTTGCCTGTGAGATTTCTCTAGAGAATTCATTGAAAACAGCTTCCTCACCATTTAATATTTCCTGAATGAACTGAAACCCACAGTGCCTCCAACTTCATCCATGAAAAATGGCTAGATAAATACAATGAAATCTTTGAAATTCCCTTAACCAGGTGGCACTGGAGAACCTTTAGATGTCTTGTTGCTGATCTTGAGTGTACCAGAGAATGCCATGATTGACCGGGTTTCATGAAAATGGTGTAGAACAAAGATGCCAGTAAGTTGGAGCCTGCTGAGAAGTGGGCCTATTGCAGTGGTGGGTGGGTGTGTGATAATACATCTGTGGTGTGGCAATGAGGATTTGCCATTGCCTTCCAAATGGTTTGTGACTGACATGGTGCAGCCAGCAGACCCTTCTATGTAAAGGCATCATTTTATATGGAGAGGTTTCTGGGCTAAGTTCAGAGTCAGATTTCTATGGACAAGGGGGCAAGCTCTGTGAGATAAAAGCCTGGTTGGTGCATTCTCCTTCAGACCCTGACCCACCACAAGTGACAGAACTTTCTTCAACACTGGGTTTCAGTTGAACTCGTTGTATTTCATAAAGCATATACCAAACTCCCAGTACAGCAGCAAGAAACACCACAAAGTGGAGGATGACCAAATGGCTTCACAGTCCAAACGGGGAGACACTTAGTATCCAGTGGCCACAGTTTACCTACAAAGAGAAAATTCAGCACTGCTGCCTCATGTTCATTAGAATACAAGAAACCATGTCCTCCAGGTCACATAGATGCAGACTCAGCTTTGATGGTATCACTAGAAAGGAAGCTAAAGCTCCTTACAACAACATATATTTCAAGTGCCCAAACTCAGAGGAAGTTTCTCAAGAAGTGTTTAGGCTGGCAGAGCTCCATGTTTTTGGAGTGTTTACCTGTTAGACCAGGACACAAGAAAAGACCACTGACTCTAATTAAAATCAAATTAAATTAAGCTTATTATTTCCACTGGCTGTGCTACCTCTCCCTCACAAAACGGCGGGAAAAAGACAGCAACCCCAGCTTTCCTACAGGCAGCTTAATAGCCCAGAAAATTACACAAAAGGGGGTTTACAGATAACAGAACTCTGACAAACATCACACCAATGGCAGTCTACATTTTTTTTGCTGTCCCTACATCAGAGTTCATGAAGACCATTAGAGCCTCAGAGAGGGTTGTTGTCTGGCCAGAGAAGGCAAATATTTATGATGTGTCACTAAAGTTTCAGAGAGGGCTGCTATCTGGTCAGAGAGCCGGGCATGGGTGAGTTCAAGGCATGGGCAGGCATTCCAAGCAGGTTTAGAATTTGAAGTAATTTATGGTAAAGCAAAAATTATCTTTTCATGGCTTTTTGGCAAGATGGCTCCCAATTTAAATTAAAGATCAGGTTGGGTCTATCATTCCTGCCTTTTCTTTGTGTCCCCTTCAAATCTTTGATAGATTACGGGAAGAGCACTGAGGAAATTTTAATCCCTCAGGTAAGAGTCTCCAAATTTTTAGAACTCACCCAAAACCGATCTCCCTGATTTTACCTGACTTAATTAATTACTTATATTGATAGTCTATTTATCTTTCTCTCCATTGTTATAAGAAGAGTGGTGTCACTCATTTTTTCTTCTTCTGACCTGAGACAGGGTGACGTGAGTGGGCATGGGATGAGGGACATGAGTTGCCTTTTAGAAGTCAGTTGAGGGACATGAGTTGCCTTTTAGAAGTCAGTTCGGTTTGAAGTCTGATTGGGGAAGAACAGGTTGTAAAGTCATCTGGGGATGGGTTCTTCTATGAGAGAAACAAAAACCATGAGTACTGAATAAATGTTGCAGCACCTGGAACATGTCACTGTATAGAAGTTCCCTCACCAGTCTTTAATATCCCCAGTTATCAGGACTGTCAATTTAATATTTAACTTTTACTGTTACACTTGTCCCTCCCCATAAGATACAGTTTAATTATTTAATGTCATCTGATCTTGTAAAATCCTTTTACTATTATGACCTCTGTGTCTCTTTGAGAAACCTTTAATTCTATTACTCAGGGCTGGATAATTGTACTAGCAAACACCAAGCCAACCTGTGTAGGTTAGGAATATCTGTAGGCCTTAAACTGAAAACTTCTCCCTGTGGCAGGTCTTCTTGATAGTCTCTTTTTATAAGTATCAGGCATTCCTGTCTGAGAATTCTTCTTTGTAGCCACCAGTCTTACTTATTTTGGGAGGCAAACATAAAGTGCATACCTTAACATTATATTATTATTATTATTATTATTATTATTATTATTATTATTATTATTATTATAATTTAAAATGCCCAGGAATGGATGTATTTTGTTCTTAACTGTCTTTGCTAAGTGTTTAAGATGAAGCAGTCAAACTGACTTTTGTTTCCATCTATTGTTAACAGTCAGCTGACCTTTTATGGGAGTCAATTCTGGGGAAACTTGAGAGCAGATTCTCAGTTCTGCTAGTGCCATTTGCGCTAGGTGGGTCCAGATCTTGCTTGACCATTTGGCTTCCCTCGGAAGCATCAGGGATGTCTCCTTTCTTTCATGACTCTCCTCTTCGTTACAAATACACTGATTGGCTTTCTGTTCTCCAGTGGTCTCATTAATCTCCCTGATCAGGAGGAGGTTATGTGGCTCAGAGTTTCAAAGCTCTTTAGAGAAGTCCCCTGTTCCCTGGATTCAGACTGACTCATAGGGCAAAAGCCAAATATTGGTTTTCTTGGCTCTTTTCATTTAACTTTAATTTTAAATCCTAATCTTAAACATCCAGCAAATAAATTTTAACAGCCTTATATTAAGAGTACTGGGCTTTAATGTCTATAACTATATAATTATCTTTTTATTAATTGGGATCTGTATTATTCTGTCTGTATTGTAAGTAATGACTTATTATATTGAATAAACCCATGTTGTGTTCTTAAAGCAACACGTTTGTAAAACAGTAACAGAGAATCTTTAGATCACTTATAAGAAAATTTCAAAATAAAATTAACGAAAGTAAAAATACTTAGCTTGTGTAACAGCTACCCTGAATTTTTTGGCTGAGTTATACATTATATCCCCTGTTTGAGATCCTAGGAATATTGACCTTAAAAAAAACCAACTTTTTAACATAACTTTAAAGAAATATTATCTAACCTACTGGTTTCGTAGTCATTCTCACATGTAGTAAGATGGGACACAGAACCTTATCTCAGCTAAGGCAGGGCTCTTTATAAATCTTAAGTATTTTAGTTCTAAAGCTAATTCTTATTTTTAAATATCATTTGACAAAGTTTACATAAATTGTTTGAGGTCACATGAACATTAGCTAACACCATATGATATCACATTTAAAACATGAATTAAAGAAAAGCTGAAAGTTTTTAACCTTTACATCGATTAGGCTCTCATTAACTAAAAAATACATTTAAATTGTTCCCCAATGTAAAAAGTAACATAAAAGTTTACATATCTTATTGATAACAGGTAAATAAATCCCCAATATATTTTTTACCATACAACTTCAGAGCACCAGCTTGATATAATGCTCTTTTAAAGTTTCTACCTTACAGACTTGCATACCTATAAGATATGAAAACATTGATAGCATCACAATTACATTGATGTTTCTACATTAACCAAGTTTAGCTTTTAAAGCAATGGCAGTACAGTGCTCTAAAATAACAGTTCTTATTTAATCAGTTGTTTAATTTTTATGGTTGCTTGCTCTGGAGAAAATAAAACTTAATAAACACAACGTTATGGGTAAACTTATGTTTTAAGAAATTTTTGTCTCATTAACACATGACTTATTTTTATATTCTTATACAGACTTTAATAAGAACTTATTCAGACCTTAGTAAATCAATCAGATATCTAAGAAAAGTACTCATGAATGAGCAATCCCATATCAAATTTACTTTACTTATTTATCAAAATATTAGAGAAATGTGTTGACAGTGTAAACCATTTTTATGTTGAAGGAAAGGTCCTAGAACCAAGGCATATTAGACATTTTGTAGATATTAATATTTTATTAGATTTTTGAACACCTAAAAAAATTGTAAGCTTAAATTTAAAGACATTGATTTTTATCTGTTTATCCAATTTAAATTGAAACATTTAAATCACGTGAATTAAAGATCTTTGGATCTCCTATTTAAATTTGTTTTAATGAGCGCTTTTTTATGAGCGCTCCTTGTATATGTTAATTTGTGTATCATATATATGATATACGGACATATGTATATGTGGACATACAACACATAACAAAAGTGTGCATACATAATAATAGTAAAGGCCTTGTAGCTTTTCTCAGGTGAAATCTCCATTGCAATGTTTCAAAAAGTCTACAGTTGGTCAAAGATAGAACTGATCTGAAAAACATTAACCTAGGTCTGTATGCTCAAAATCATGAGCTCAAAAAAAAAGTATCTAAGGAAAAAAAAAGAGTCCTAGAAAAAGTGACTGGCTAGTAATTAGTAAATACCATACAATTTACCTTTTTTTTCCCTTAGGCCTCAAATCAGTCTCCTACTAAGCTTTCAGGCTTCTTTCATTTACATTTCAATATAAATCATGGCTGAGGTCTGGAAGGAGCAGGAAAAACTGCTATTCTGAGCAGACACCTCAGGCCTAAGGCATTTTAACCATAATTTTGAGGTTCGGATGTTGAAAATTATGATACAAATTTAAGATACAATTCACAAAATTTTATATCTTTACATCTTGTTTTGTCAACAGATACCATTCTATGATTTACTATCCTTGTCCAAATTAATGCAGTGGTACACACAGTGACATTTTCCGAGGCTATCCAATTCAAAATTGGTGAAAAAAAGACTGTATGATTGGGAATTTACTTGCCAACTTGGGAGTAGAGTTCTTCAGTTTTCCATACTAAGTATTTAAGTTCTCTGGCATGAATTATCTGAAATCATAAACTAAACAATTACCTAAACCCGACTTTTAACTGCAAGATTCTGCAATGCTTCAAAAACCCATTCAGATACCAGATTGTTAAAATAAAACATCATCATTTAGACACACATTCAGCTAAGATCATTCCCAAGAAACAATTTATAATATCAACACATTATTGCACATGTCTTAAAGGGCCAGATACAAAGACACAAGACAGACAGAAAGGAGGTTCAGACTATGGCTGTCAGAGAGAACCGTTTAAACCAGAGCAGATAAGAGAAAAATCTCCTACACCAGTGTGCACCATAGATATCCACGGGGGGGGACCACATGTTTTAACAGAGGGGAAACCTGAAATGTAAAATAAAGTGTCTCCATGGTGACTTCACTGTATTTAGTGTCCCCTTTTTCTTTTTCTCTTTTTTAACAAGACAGAGGTGGCATAATTCTTACAGTGCGGGGAGGAAGGAGGTAATTCCCTGAATCAACAGGGCTTTGGCAGCTGCTGGGAGTCCCTCAGTCCCTCCTTTTACTTACTGGATTAGCTCCTCTTGTTCAGTTCCACACCAAGCATGCTTCATCTCCTAATATTTCAGTAGACAGCTCTCACAAAGTTCCGGGGTGGAGGGCGGGTACCAAATTTGTAAATTAAAGTTCGATTCCTCAACTTGACGCCAATTAATACCAATTTAATAATGAGGACTGAGTTTTGAGAAAAAGAAAAAGGGAGGTTTATTGCTTTGCGAACAAAGGAGAAACACAGGGGACTCTGCCAAAGGTTGTGACTCTCTTGATCTGGAGTGACAAGGGGTTTTAAAGGAGTTTCACTTGTTAACCTCGGAGATGCTCAGTTCTTAGGTCCCCACCAAGCAATGCCCTCTGCAATGGGTGTGCTCCAGGCAGCCAGCAAGGAGCTTCTATCATCCTGCTTAACAAAGGCGAGTAAAGTTCATCGCAGTTCCCTAAAACACAGTCCAAAGGGGTGTCAGGCTTACTCTTTTTATTACCTATTTCTACGTCCAAAATCCTTAAGTTTTTACCACTGAAATCACACAACAAAATGAACAAAAACAAACAAACAATCAAAAAAATAGAACACAAAACAAAACACAAAAAACAGAAACCATGCGCCTAAACAGAAAAACAGTGGAACAGTGCAACATCTTGCTATAGCTCCAGGGTAGGAGTGCATGCGTGCCCGTCGGCCCCTCTCTACAGTTCCAGAGGAATTCCCTACAGAACAGAACAGAGGACAGAACGATTCTGGTTATTCTCCTGGAAAGGAGTATATGTGAGCCTCCCCAGGCCACATCTCTGTCATCAGAAGAGATCTCCCTTAACCGGATATCAGATGTTATAAAAGCCCCACTTACCTATGGAGGACTCCTCCACCAGGTGCTTGCTAATAGTTTTAGTGCAGAGTTTCACTGCAGTGCTCCCCGGACTAAAGGCTCTTTTCCTAATATAGAGAAGATGGACCAAATCAGGCCTGTGTGGAGAGCTGTTTCTTGGTGCCTATGGTTGATATACCATTCTAATTTGTGAAAGTGCCACAGAAAGTAGGGTAAGCCTCCTTCTCATGGTACGCTTGAAAGCAACTGTTTGGAAAAAGTGGTTGCCAAGGCAGTGACCTCATTCAGTTCCTGAAGGATGCAACCTCACCTCACTTCCTTGGTAATGGAACTCTCTGAACTTGGGATGCAGGAAGCCAGGCACACAGAGTCAGTCCCAGTCCCAGTCCTAGTGGTCTCACTTGCTTCAATTTAACAAGGACAGAGTCAGTCTTTCTTGGTACCTACTGATGTGAGGATGGCCAAATGCCAGGAGTACTCTGATGAGGGGCCTTTCCTAAAAAAGCAGGTAGTGGCTCACAGCTGGCTCCTGACCACTTCACAGAGTTGGATATGGAGACCAGATCTGAGACAGGATAGGCCATATCTGGGGAACATAGTATGGCCGAGCAGTCAGAGGACACTCCGGATAATGAGAGACCTATTTGGGGGAAGGAGGTGCCTTTTTGGGTGTGGATGTGTGTTTGTGGTTTTGCCCCATGTTCTGAGAAGAGGTAGGAAAGTCGGTTTGTTTGGTTTGGAGTGAACTGTTTCTAGTAAGTTGTTTGACAAGGCGAGTGTTTCTATGTCTGTGTATCCCACTGTGTCCGTGGTTGTAGACATTAGAAAAAGAGAATGCATCAATGGATGTTTCCTGTCTAGTAGAAAGTTTCCCAGCATTCATCCTGCCCAATTTATGAATGCACTAGGCCTTGCCATATCGATGGGCAACACCTGCTATCTTCCTAAGTTCCTGTTTTCTTCCTGAAATCTAGCCACTCTCCAAAATAGGCTCATGCTTTTGAGTCCACAATATGTACCACCTCCAAGCACTGTGACATGGACATGTACTGGATAGCTGAAGGGATTGGCAAGCATCTCAGAAAACTCAGATATCGATGTGACCAGGAAAGTCTCAGTGGAGAACCCCTGCAATGGGCCTTTTGATTGCCTATTTTTCTGTTGCCCTGAATGTCAGTAAGTTCTTTGCCTGAGGCCACGCCTTTGTGAATCCTGAAGAAAACAGTTTTCAAACGGAAATGAATGGGCACCACCTGTGGCTCTTTGCTTAATTGCTTTGTAAAGGGATGTGTCTGAATCAGCCTCTTGGTCCTGTGTGAGCCTGTGGCTTAGATTCTCAGCACCTGATGGATCTAAAGAACGATCCCATGTGTGAATCCAAAATCAAAATGGCCAAAAATCAGTTACTGTGGATGAAGTGCCTCACATTCTTCTGTAAGGTTCCTTACCTACATCAAGTGAGAATAGGGATCCTTTGAGTCAAATGAGTTCTTCAAAGCCCTGCAGATGCTAGCCCATAGGTTCTTGGGTTTTCTTATGAATCCAATTCAAATAAAGAATCTAAACCCCACAGTCAGTAGGCCTCAAATTGGAGAACAGAGCTGTATTAATGGCAGACATATTTGATAACTCCTGGTTCACAGGGAGGGTGTCCAGGCCACCCTGACTATTGGCAAATGAGGGGAAAGGGAGCTTATTTGGGACACTGTCTTGTGCTGCACCTCTCATGGAATCCTCTTGCCAGAAGATATGGTGAGTGTCTATATGGAAGAAGATGAGTGCCATGTGGGAGTGTTTTGGTTTTAATTGTGGTCATTTGTGTGGCGGTTGGAAGAGATAATTGGGTCCACCTTGGCTTGAACTTCGGTGTGATTCCCCTTAGAGTCTGTGTTTTGGAATTGACCTCCGAGAAGGTATAAGGTCCTATGCCATTGTATATCCATATTTCTGGGACATCACTACAGAATGTAATTCAACGCTAAGTATACCAATCAAGGGCCCAATGAACTTCTGGGCTTCAAATCTTACCTAGATTTCTGTTTTCATACTTATATTGAAAGGTTAATAAAATAGGTACTTGTCACTTCTTGATTTTCTGTATGCTTAACAAAACACTGTTGAAATCTTGAGAACTGTTTGCTATTCTTGTTCCCAGAATGTGCTGTCCCCAACTGCCAAACTGCAGAATGTACTCGGTCAACCAGTTGCACGCAAACCGCCCACTCGCACTTACCCATCAATAAACTTTCCTTCCTGCCCTCTCCAAGGAAAATATATAAGCACTTCTTAAGCTGTTCTCAGGGCTCTCTGCTCTATTCAAGTGAGCTCTGAGCCCTTGCATGCCGGACTCCCAATAAAGCCTTTGCTGTTGCATGAGACAGTCTCTTGGTGGTCTCTTCCACCCACCCTCGCCCGATCTTTACATCTGGTGGCCCCAGTGAGATCCGGCAGCCGCAGATGAAAGACCCCCCAACGGGCTCCTCTGGGGATAAATAAGGCCCCTCTTTCTGGTTTCAGGATTCAGGTTAGGGTTTCACAAAATGGCTATTGGTAAAGAGCGTGAGCTCTCTCCCATGGTGGCTGACACACATGTAACAGAGCCACAGGCCATGTCCCTGGGGGATGAACTCATGAAATCGAGGAACAATAGTCTCCTTTATTCAGTGATATTTTGTTTCGGATTCGGTATTGCCAGCCCATCATGTTTTGCCAGCTACTCAGTCATGGTCTCAGTATTGGACGTCCATTGCCTGTCTTTATTGTCTTGTCTTGTCTGTGTCTTGTGTCATTGCTTTTATTGTCTGTGTATATTTCATTATGGGACAGAGCACTTCAATGCCTCTGTTCATGACCCTTGATCACTAGACCAAAGTCTGCTTAAGGGTTCAGAATCTTTCTTTTTCAGTAAAACGCCGGATCTTGCAGATTCTGTGTCTCAGAATGACCCAACTTTGTAGTCAGATGTCCCCTAGAAGGATCTTTCTACTTCGCACTAATTTGAAAAGTTCGAGATATTGTCTTTTAGCCGGGGCCACGTAGACGTCCAGATCAACAGCCATATATCTTAACTTGTCAGGACCTCTGCAAATCTCCTCCTCCAAGGGTGAAGCCTTTCCTTGTCCCTGCACGGACTCCTACTCCTTCCCCCATGATTCTATCTCTTTAACTCTCTGCTCCTCCTCCTGCACCCTCTGTTCTCCCTGAGTCTCAAGACTCTACTGGACTCTCCTCCCCCTCCTTATCCTCTGCCTTCATCCCCCAACTGCCAACACCCTCTAAGTGATTCCCCTGCTGCTGACTCAGCCTCTCCACCATTCAAAGAAGCTAGGATGGCCCAGCGCCATCCAGATGACAGTCCCGTGGCACACAGAGCCCCTCCTTCCCTGGAGGAAGCTGGCCCGGCTAAAAGAACTCAGAGAACTCGCCAACGTTTTTACACCTGCCTACTTGGGATAACTGCCAACAACTCCTAGGGACTTTCTTTATGACAGAGGAATAAGAGAAAAACCTCCAAGAAGCTAAAAAAAAAAAAATATCCTCGGACCTGATTGGCGACCAACACAACTTCCCAACATAATCAAAGCGAGCTTACCCTTAAACCAACCCAACTGGAACCCCAACACCTTTGAAGATAAAGAGCATCTGTCCAATTATTGCCTGGCTCTAATAGCAGGTCTCCAAGGGGCTGCTAGGTGACCAACTAATTTGGCCATGGTAAGAGAAATTATTCAAAGGCCTGATGAATCTCCCTCTTTGTTTCTAGAAAGAATTATGGAGGCATATAAAAGATATACTCCTTTCGATCCTCAGGCAGTGGATCAAAATTCATCTGTAACAATGGCCTTAATTGGGCAAGCTGCCATGGATATTAAAAAAATTTAAAAGAGAGATTTAGTCAGAGAAGCTGAGAAAGTATACTATAAGAGAGAAACAGGGAGAAAGAAAGGGAGCAAAGGAAGAATGAGAGAAGCAAAAGACAGACTAAGGGATTGACCAAGATCCTTGTCACAACAAGAAAGAGGCCAGAAATTAAGACGTAAGGTGACAGTAAGGGTTACCTGGGGCCATGCAAGAGGCCACCCCTGGCCTCAGATCAATGTGCCTACTGTAAAAAAAAAAGGACACTGGGCCAAAAAGTGCCCTATAAAGAGACAGCCACGCCAGCCAGCCATTGTGACTCTGGTGCATGACTAAGAAAGTTGGGGCTCAGATCACTTCCCCTAGCTCAGGGTAACTTTTGAAGTGTAGCGGACCCCAGTAAACTTTGAAATCAATACAGGAGCAGTATACGAAGCCCTTAAGGCCCCATTGGGCCCTCTATCAAATAAAAGGTCTGTAGTTCAAAGGGCTAATGGCAGTAAATATCGGGCTTAGACTACTAAGAGGACCATGGACCTAGGTAAAGGAAAAATCCATCACTCC
This sequence comes from Callospermophilus lateralis, assembly GCF_048772815.1. Taxonomy (NCBI): domain Eukaryota; kingdom Metazoa; phylum Chordata; class Mammalia; order Rodentia; family Sciuridae; genus Callospermophilus; species Callospermophilus lateralis. The sequence continues at coordinate 525,468 of NW_027514577.1, read as the reverse complement.
TTCCTAGTAATCCAGGAATGCCTGGACCCATTGATGGGCAGAGATCTGCTCACCAAGCTCTTGGCCTTAATAACTTTTAACCCTGAAGGCTACCAAATGAAATTTCTAAATCCTTTAGTATAAACTCCTATAGTCACGGCTTTAACTAAATTAGTAGAAGATGAACATCCACTCTTCACACCCCCCAAGACTGATCAAACAGGCAAGCTACGCCAGAAATGGATAACAGATTACGCAGATGCCTGGGCAAAAACTGCTGGGTTAGGCCTGGCCGTGAAACAACCTCCAATAACAGTGGAGTTAAAAACCTCAGCCTCCCCAATTAATGTCAAATAATATCCTCTAAGCAAAAAAAGCTAAAGATGAGATAAGGCCCCATATTCAGAAATATCTGACCTTAGGCGTCCTAAGGCCCTGTCAATTGGCCATGAACACTCCCCTGCTACTAGAAAAAAAAAGCCAGGAACCGGGACAATCGCCCTGTTAAATACCTAAGAGAGATCAACAACAGAGTGCAGGACATTCACCCCACGGTACCTAATCCGTACAATCTGCTTAGCACTCTGAACCCTGAGCGGAAATGGTATACTGTTCTGGACTTAAAAGATGCTTTCTTTTGCTTGCCTCTGCATAAAGATAGTCAGTTGCTGTTTGCTTTCGGGTGGGTAGACCCAGAAACCTGAACGTCTGGTCAACTAACTTGGACTAGACTCCCACTGGGGTTCAAAAACTCCCCCACTCTCTTTGATGAAGCCCTCCACAGACATCTCAGCAATTTCAGAACTACGCACCCCAAAGTCACCCAGCTTCAATACGTGAATGACCTGCTACTGGCAGCCAACACCAAGGAAAACTGTGAGTCTGGGACCCAAGCACTATTATATGAGCTTGCTCAACTCGGGTATAGAGTTTCGGCCAAAAAGGCCCAAATTTGCTGGCATGAAGTAATCTTACTGGGCTGTTTCCTTAGGGGCAGTAAACGATGGCTCACTGAGCCCAGAAAACAAACCATTGCCTAGATACCACCCCCATCTAACAGGAGACAACTCAGAGAGTTTCTTGGTACTGCTGGCTTTTGCAGGTTATGGATACCTGGGTTTGCGTTTTTAGCTGCTCCTTTATACCCGGTGTTAGAGGGAGATGCCCAATTCCAATGGACCCCTGATCACCAGGAAGTTTTTTATAATATCTATGGACACTGACACTGAACACCTCAACTTCACTGAGCTCAGGCTGCAATTACAGAAAGCCCTACACTACGTTAAAAATGTACACTAACTCACTCACCTTGGTTCAATGAAACTGCAGGCATTCCTGTAGGATTAAGAACAGAGTTTTCCACTAACCGACTCACAGCGAAAGAAAATAACTGAACGGGTAACAAAAGCCTGTCGAGTCCGTCAATTGGTTAATGCTTACCCTTCCAGTTTCCTAGAGGAAAGCACCTATGAGGAACCAGAAAACGACAATTTTGGGAAGTGGACAATAGTGAAATTAAGCCAGCAAGGTATGGACTTAAATACCTCCTAGTCTTTGTAGATACATTTTCAGGATGGACTGAAGCCTTCCACACATACACACACACAAAAAAAAAAAAAAAAAAAACTGCACAAATGATTTTCAAGAAGATTCTGAAAGATATTTTTCCAAGATACGGTCTGCCTAAGGTAATAGGGTCTGATAATGGACTGGTGTTCATGGCCCAGGTAAGTCAGGTGTTAACTGGGACCCTGTGGATTAATTTTAAGTTACATTATGCTTATATACACCAGAGCTCAGGACAGGTAGAAAAAATAAATAGAACCATTAAAGAGACCTTCACAAAATTAAGCTTAGAGCCCGGAATAAAAGATTGGATTATGCTCCTGCCTTATGCACTGTTTCATGCGAGAAATATTCCCTCTCTTTCTTTGTGTAACCTCACCCCCTATGAAATTCTCTATGATTCCCATCATCCAATAAGGGACCTAACCCCAACTCTAAGGCTTAACGATCACTTCCACACCCCCTTGCTTGACAGACTTAAAGTCATTGAAAGAACTCAGCGATAACTGTGGAAACAGCTGGCCACTGCCTACCAACCAGGGGAGGAGGGGACTCTAAATCAATATCATGTAAGAGACTTCGTCTACATAAGACAACATCAGGTGTCATCCCTGGAACCCCACTGGAAAGAAACATACCAGGTGCTACTTATAAAACCTAAAGCGTTAAAGTAGACGGAATCACTTTTTGGATCCATGCCTCTCATCTCAAGCCTTCGCTGTGTCCAGACTCTTGTTGGAAACTGGAAAAGCGTGGTAACCATTTCAAATTGCGTATTCGCTATGTGGATAAGACTATAGACTCTCCCCTTGGCCACCAGTAGTTCTAACCCTCATCACCCCGTTCAGCAGCAATGGCTGATCACAAATCCTACTAGACAAGAAGTATAGTCTATCTCGCATACAGGCCCCATAGAGACCTGGTGGCCATCTCTCCACCCAGACATTTGTCAGGTCGGTATAGATCTTTCCTATTGAGATATCCCTGATGAAGAGGATCCCACTAAAATCCCATTAAATCTCTTCTGTACCATAGATAATGGAAACAAATATTATGGATGCAGGGACACGCGAGACAGATTCAGGTTTTACTAGCCTAGATTACTATGTTTGCCTGGCGGACTATCAAAGCCACAAACAGCCACGGCTGTGTGGGGGAGAAGCCGACTTCTTGTGTAAGTCAAGGGAATGTGAGCATACAGGGGCTGCCTGGTGGAACCCAAACTCCTCATCAAATTCAGTACACAGCATTGGCCATATTACCAATTAGACAACCAAATACTATGGCCCCCAGAGGGTTCTCTAGATCCTCAAATTCTGAGTGACATTTTTAACTTCGGCAAGTTCTCAAAAGGGGGAAATTTCCCTATGTGGAATCATTTTTCCTCTTTTTCTCACATCCTGTACTATGCTTCTCCAATAGTTTCTCACCCTCAGCCTTCTGCTCTAGACTCTCTGCTATCACTCCCATCTTAGCAACCTGATTTCTCCTCTCCAATTACTAAATCAAAAACCCAAACCTCCGCTGGTTCTCAGAACATTGCCCCGTTGCTGAGGTAGCAGGTACCGAGGTACCCCTTCACCCACTCACTCCTCTCTTTTCCTGTCAGGGCCTGCACTAGGTCCCACCAAGTCCTCTAGCAAGCTAACCCAAAGCTCAAACCAGCTGAGAAGAGCCCTCAGACCCCTATCCATGATGTAATGAAAATGGCATTTAAAGTTGCTTTGTCATCACTGAAAAGAGGTTTCTAAGAATTTAAAGTCCCTCAAAGGCTTTTTGGAATATTTACTCCCATCTTCCCCTCTGCTATACCTGTTCTAATGCTCAAGTTTTGTTCTAGGAAAATCCCAAACCCCTTTACCATTTTTCTTTTACATCTCTCTTTTCTCATTCTTAGATCCACGGAGCTGCTCTCAGCCTCGACTACCCCGTCTTCCCCCTCTGTACCAGGTCCACAGAAATGTCTTAAATGACCTTCTCCAGAAGTCTTCACCAAGGCTTACTTTAGGTCTTTCAGCAAAAGAGTCCCTCTGAAAGAGTTCAATGTACATAAACTTCCACTTTTCGTGTTGCCCTGTTCTACTTGGCCACTGGCTGGAAAAATCACCACCCCTAAGCTAGACACTGCCTTTCCAGTTTTTCACAAAATATGTGAACAAGGCCTCTGGCCTTGAGCTGGGGCTTCACCTAGATGCCTACATTTCTAAGATAAAAAAGTTAGCAACTGGTCTCCATGGTGACAGCTGGCAGGGAGATAAAAAGAGACAAAAAAGCTCTCCCCTTCCAAGGTGTCCTTGAAAAGTTAACTTGCCCAGAACAGAGGAAAAAAAAAAAAACAGAAACAAAAACTAATTTTTGTGAATTTCTGCAGACTGTGAACTTCTGAGCCCCTTCCCTTACATGTTGGGTACAAATTCTAAAACTACCAAAACTTGGGGTTCAGGGGATTAATTGATTACAACAGAAGCAATGCCCTCTAAATCCGGATGCAACCAAATAAGAATGTTTTCCTCACTTTGGTGCTATCTTAGGTGCATTTTCTTGTCCATTCCTAAAACAGTATAATTCTATACACTTTAACATTATTTATGTTTACATAAAATGGTCAATAGATGTGATTAATTATGTAATCATGCAGATGTTTTTCAGAGTGCTCTATCATGACGTAGGTTCATTTAAAGTTCAAATAGGGGGGCATACAACCCGGTTCCACCGGGAACCTGTATCCCTCACTTTGGCCATCCTATGAGGAATAATAATTGCTGAAGGGGTGGGCATAGGAACAACTGCCCTAGTCCATGAGACACAACAAAGACACAATTAGAAGCAGAAATAGACCAAAGCTTAAAGACATTAAAAACCGACATCACAGCTTTACAGGAATTTTAACCTCTCTCTCTCTGAAGTTGTTTTACAGAGCAGGCGAGTGTTGGACCTCCTCTTCATGAGAGAAAGTTGCCTTTTTGCTTGCATTGAGGGAAGAATGTTGTTTTTATGCCGACAATACTGGAGTTGTAAAAGAATCTATGAGTAAATTAAGAAAACGACTTGAAGAGCGTCAAAGAGAGACAGAGGCCCCAGAAGGGAGGTTTGATTCTTTGTTCACATAGTCAACCTGGTTAACTATGCTTTTATCTGCCATGGCCGGTCCATTTATAATCCTCATATGATTGCTAACGGTAGGACCCTGTTTGCTCAACCGTGTAGTTTCCTTTCTAAACCAAATTGAACATGTTATTAAACCTAACCATACACTGTTCTCTCAATCTAATTTTACAGAAAAGTGGGGACAGAGTTGGTCTTAAAATACAGGAATATAGAGGATCTTCCACCTGCTGAGAAACTCAAAGGTCCATGCAGAAATGATCCCTGGAGAAGATGTAGGCAAGTATGAAGGACCTGAGAGAGCAAAAGTCTTCCATGGCAAACAACCTGCTCAGGATGAAGGGATGTGTCTGAATCAGGCACTCTCTTCTTAATGTATAGAAGATGGACCAAAGCAGGCATTTGTTGAGCTGCTCCTGCATGCCTATGGTTGACATACCACTGTAACTTGTGAAAGTGTCACAGTAAGTAGGGGCAGCCTCCTTCTCATGGGAACCTTGGAAGCAACTGTTAGGACAAAGTTGTTGCCAAGGCAGTGACCTCATTCCGTTCCTAAATGAAGTGACCTCACCTAACTTCCTTGGTGATGGAACTCTCTGAACTTGGAATCCAGGAAGCCAGGCACAAAGAGCCAGTCCCAGTCCAAGCCCCAGTGGTCAAACTTATTTTGATTTACCAAGGACAGACTCAGTCTTTCTTGGAACCTACTGATGTGAGGATGGCCAAATGCAAGGAAAGCTATGAATAGGGGCATTTCCTGAGAAAGCAGGCAGTGGCTCACCGCTGGCCCCTGACAACTTCACAGAGTTGGCCAAAAGACCAGATTTGAGACAGAACAGGCCATTTCCAGAGAACATAGTATGGCCCACCAGTCAGAGGACACTCCGGATAGTCACAGACCTACATGGGGGAAGGAGGTGCCTTTGTGGTGTGGGTGTGGGTTTGTGGTTTTGTCTCATGTTCTGAGAATAGGTATGAAAGGTGGTTTGTTTTGTTTGGAGTGAACTGTTTCTACTAAGTCGTTTGACAAGGTGAGTGTTTCTATGTCTGTGTATCCCACTATGTCCGTGGTTGTAGACATTAGAAAGGAGAATGCATCAATGAATATGTCCTATCTAGTAGAAAGCTTCCCAGCATTCATCCTGCCCTATTTATGAATGGACTGCAGCTTGCCTTATTGATGTGCAACACCTGCTATCTACCTAAGGTCCTGTTTTCTTCCTGAATTCTCGCCACTCTCCAGAATAGGCTCATGGTTTTGTGTTTAAGATATGTACAACCTTGAAGCTCTGTGACATGACCATGTACTGAATAGCTGAAGGGAATGGGGAGCATCTAAGAAAACTCAGATATCAGTGTGACCAGGAAAGTCTCAGTGAAGAAACCCTGCTTGGGGCCTTTTGTTTACCAATTCTTCTGTTGCCCTGAATGTCAGGAAGGTCTTTTCCTCAGTCCACCACTTTGTGAAGCCTGAAGAAAACAGTTTCCAAATGGAAATGAATGGGCATTACCTGTGGCTCTTTGCTTAATTGCTTTGGAATGGATGTGTCTGAATCAGCCTATTTGCCTTGTGTGAGGGTGTGGCTTAGATTCTCAGCTCCTGATGGATCTAAAGAAAGATTCCAGGTGTACATCCAAAACCAAAATGGCCAAAAAAGCAGTCCTTGTGGATGAAGTCTCTCGCCTCTTCTGTAACTTTCCTGACCTCCATCAAGTCAGAATAGGGATCCTTTGGTTCAAATGAGTTCTTCAAAGCCCTGCAGAGGCTAGCCCATAGTTGCTTGGGTTTTCTCAAGACTCCAATTCACATAAGGAATCCAAACCCCACAGTCAGTTGGCCTCAAATTGAAGAAGCGAAGCAGTATTAATGGGAGGCCTATTTGATCTCTCCTGGTTCACAAGAAGGGTGTCCAGGCCACCCTGACTTTAGGCAAATTAGGTGCAAGAGAGCTTATTTTGGACACGGTCTTGGGCTGTGCCCCTCATGGAAAACTTTTGCCAGAGGTCATTATGAGTGTCTATATGGAAAAAGATGAGCGCCACGTTGGAGTGTTTTGTTTTAAATTGTGGTCATTTGGGTGGTGGTTGGAAGAGATTACTTGGTCCACATGTTCTTGAACTCTGGTGTGATTTCCTTAGAATCTGAGTTCTCAAACTGACCTCAGAGAAGTATTGCTATGAATAGCGTTGAGATTTAAGGAAGCCAGGCATGAGTGTCGCCCTTGGAAAATAAGTTCTAGGCCCAGGATGGCTTTCCACAGAGCACTAGGCCTCTCAGCCAGGATACCACATGATTTTATTCTGAAAGATTTGGCACCCAGAGTTGAGAGTCAAAACTCATATGGACCTCACATTGTAGACCTCAATGGGAATAATATCATGTGATCTTTTGGCCACTCTTTGGGAAGCCTTACCTGTGAGTGTTCTCCAGAGCTTTCATTGAAATTAGCTTCCTAAAAATTTAATGGTTCCTGAAAGAATTGAAACTCACAGTGCCTCCAACTTCATCCTTGAAAAATGGCTAGAAAAATACCATAAAATTTTTGAAATTCCCATCACCAGGTGGCACTGGAGAACATTTGGATGTCCTGTTACTGATCATGAATATACCAGACAGTGCCTTGATTGACTGGGTTTCATGTAAATGGTGTAGAACAGAGATGCCAGTAAGTTGGACTCTGTTGAGTAGTTGGCCTAGAGCAGTGGTGGGCAGGTATGTGATAAAACATCTGTGGTGGGGCCATGTGGATCTTCCATTGGCATCCAAATGGCTTGTGACTGACATGGTGCAGCCAGCAGAACCTTCCATGTAAAGGCAACTTGTTATATGGAGAGTTTTCAGGACATTGTTCAGAATCAGGTTGCTATGGTCAAGGGGGCAAGCTATGTGGGATAGAATCCTGGTTCTTGTATCCTCCTGCAGAACCTGACCCACCACACATGACAGAACTCCCTCTTGCACTGTCACCCAATTGAACTCCTTTTATTTCGTGAAGCAAATACCAAACTCCCAGTGCAGCAGGAAGAAACACCATGAAAATAGAGGATGACCATATGGCTTCACAGTGCACATGGGGAGACCTTTAGCCCCCAGTGGCCCCAGTTTACCTAAAAAGAGAATTTAGCACTGCTGCCTCATGTTCATTGGGAAATAAGAAAGCATGTCCTCCAGGTCTCATAGATGCAGACCAAGCTTTTATGGTCTCACTAGAAAGGAAGCTAAAGCTCCTGACAACAACATATTTTTCAAGTGCCCAATCTCACAGGCAGTTTCTCAAGAAGTCTCTATGCCAGCAGACCTCCATGTTTGTGGAGTGTTTACCCTTTCCCTTACCTTTGGAAACTCCTCTGCCACTTCCAAGGTTGTGGGCTCCTGAGCATATTCCATTCCAGATATTTGTTCACAGGTTTTCTAAATCTTCTCCTCTAATTGTGTCTTACTTGGGGCGAAGGTATTGTCAAGGCATTGTTCTGAATGAGAGTGGGAAGATTTTTGTGTAGCACATATTTACATACACATTGGATTCATTTTTCAATTTTCCATTCGAAATACTGAATCCTTGACACTAACCCATACCCTACTAGATTCTGACTACTAATTCTAATATAATGGAGAAAAATAACCCAAACAGAATAGAAATACTAGCACTTCATAGGAGGCATGGTGTATAGTTGGTCTTCCTATTTGCATGATATAGGGTTGGAGTTGTAAATCTTGTCAATTTTTTGTTGAAAGAGTTCTGCATGTGTTTTTAAAGTTAACACATATGTGAATTCCTGTCTCCCTTTTTCTGTAGCCAATTCAGCACATGTATTTTTATATGAACATATAGAATCCTACCTGGTATCACACCTGTATTCTTGAGAGGTGGCTAACTTGGCAGATACAAAGTGTGAGAAGAAATCACTCCTCCTAAATGCTTTTGGAACTGATAATTCAAATTATGAGTGAGCTTCTTAGTTAAAAAACATTATACATAAATCCATGTTCAGTAAAATTAATATTTTTGGATCTGTGGATGATATATATTTCACGATGAATTTTAATTGGCATATATATTGCTACTTTTTAATGTCTCTGTGTGTATTTTGTATATATATATATATATATATATATATATATATATATATATATACACTCTAGATTTGTCAAAATATGAAATATATGTATCTTATTATACACTCCCTAAATTCATTCATGTTCATGTATGTGGTTTTATATTCAACTTTTCATAAGATTATTTTCAGAAATATTCATCCATCTGAAATACATATTTGTTTTATAGTATTGAAAACTCACTTCAGTAAATGGTGCAAACAAATCCTTATATTTTTACAGTAACTGATCCACTTTAACATCAATGCAAGTAGATTCCTATGGGACATGATGTGTATTTTGGCGTTCATTTTTATACAACACTGGTACATTACTATTTCTTCAGTTTTTGTACATCATAGAATATACATTTCAGCCACAACTTCATAAATTTAAAGAAATTTGTAACACATTCTATCACTTCCTCCTTCAGAACATATGTATTCCTCTTTGTTTTTGACTGGTCATTTCATGAGACTTCTTTCCACACACATTACTGTCGATTTCCATTATCAATTTTGAAGCAAAATTCACACACTCTTTATGATGAACCACAACCGTAATATTACCATTGGATGTATAAATGGTTGGAATGAATGTATGTATATCAATATATGATTCCCTGTGTATTTTCAGATATCAATTTATTCCAATTTCTAAAGTTTGAACCAGTTGTATTATTTATTCGCAGTATGGACTATTCATGCATTATCTCTATATTCATACACACATGGTACACCTCTATGTACCCCCAATACTAATTTACACCTCTTCAAAATATTGCTCCAAGAAATGGTGGTAGAAATACTCATGTCACCTGATCTACATATACATTTTATCACAGTAATATTCTGGCCACAAAATGCAAAGTCACACTTACGATTGTACCAAAGCCTAAATGGAATGTGAGTATGGATTATGAAAATCACCCATGTCCAGGTTGCCTAATGCTCTCAAATGTCAATCCTATTGGTGACTACATATTTGTTTCTTCCTAAGATTATATATTCAATCTCAAGCCTGTTGAAAATGTCTATTGGTATCACTCATTTTATACTTTGCCTGATTTCCTTATGTCTCTATTGATATCTGCTTTCCTACATATTTTCCCCAGTTCATCATTGTAACTGACTCTTCACATGTGCTGACATTTACATTTTCTCTCTACCCAAAACCCTATTGCTAAAGAACTTTTTGTCCAAATCCTATACTCACACTTTTTTCTAATCTTACCAACTCTCTTCGTAATCTTACCAACTCTCCCTTTTTGAATGAATGTTCTCCTAAACATTCAATCATCTAAGGTACAAGATCCTATGCCATTGTGTATAGATTTATCTTAGACATCTGCACAGAACATAATTCAAAGCTAACTATCCCAATCAAGGACCCAATGACTTTCTGGGCTTTAAATCTTAGTGAGATTTCTGTTTTCATACATATATTCCACCTCTATAATCTTATAAATATCGCAGGTTTCCAATACCATTATTCATCCAGCAGAATGATCCTAACCCAAATCAAACATGTTATTAACCCTAAACATACACGATTCCCTCAATCTACCTTTATAGAAGAGCAGGGACAGAGTTGGTCTTACAATACAGGAATGTAGGAGATCTTCAACCTGCAGAGAACCTCAAAGGTCCATGCAGAAATTATCCCTGGAGAAGATATAGGCAGATATGAAGGACCTCAGAGAGCAAAAGTCATCTTCCATGACAAACAACCAGGTAAGGATGAAGGGATGTGTCTGAAGCAGTCTCTCTCTTCTTAATGTAGAGAAGATGGACCAAACCAGGCCTGTGTGGAGAGCTGTTCCCGGGTGCCTATGGTTGATATTCCATTTTAACTTGTGAAAGTGTCAAAGGAAGTAGGGGCAGCCTCCATCTCATGGACCCTTCGAAGCAACTGTTAGGACAAAGTGGTTGCCAAGGCAGTGACCTCATTCAGTTCTAGAGGAAGTGACCTACGTCACTTTCTTGTTGATGTAACACTCTGAACTTTGGATCCAGGAAGCCAGGCACTCTGAGGCAGGCCCAGTCCCAGTTGCAGTGGTCTCACATGTTTGGATTAACCAAGGACAGAGTCAGTCTTTCTTGGCAACTACTGAATTGAAGATGGACAAATGCCAGGAAAGCTCTGAAGAGGGGCTTTTTTTTTTGATAAAGCAGGCAGTGGCTCACCGCTGGCTCCTGACAACTTCACAGTTTTGGCCAAGGAGACCAGATCTGACATACGACAGCCCATTTCAGGGGAACATAGTATGGTCCACCAGTCAGAGGATGCTCCGGATAGTCACAGACCTACTTGGGGAAAGAAGGTGCCTTTTTGCGTGTGTTTCTGTGTTAGTGATTTTGTCTCATCTTCTAAGAATATGTAGGAAAGTCGGTTTGTTTAATTTGGAGTGGCCTGTTTCTAGTAAGTGCTTTGAGAAGGTGAGTGATTCTGTGTATCCCACTGTGTCCGTGGTTGTAGACAATAGAAAAGAGAATGCATCAAAGGATGTGTCCTGTCTAGTAGAAATCTTCACAGCATTCATCTTGTCCAATTTATGAATGGACTGCAGCTTACCTTATAGATGGGCAACACCTACTACCTTTCTACATTCCTGATTTCTTCCTGAATTCTGGCCACTCTCCCATAGGCTCATGGTTTTGTGTTCAAGATATGTATCTCCTCCACAATCTGGGACATGGCCATGTACTGGATAGCTGAAGGGAATGGTGAGTATCACAGAAAACTCAGATATCAGTGTGACCAGGAAAGTCTCAGTGGAGAAACTCTGCTTTGGGAATTTGCTTTTCTATTGTTCTGTTGCCCTGAATGTAAGGAAGGTCTTTGCCTAAGGCCACACCTTTCCAAAGCCTGAAAATATCAGTTTTCAAATGGAAATAAATGGGCATCACCTGTGGATCATTGCTTAATTGCTTTGCAGAGGGATATGTCTGAATCCACCTCTTAGCGCAGTGTGAGTCCATGGCTCAGATTCTCAGCCCTGATGGATCTAAAGAAAGATCCCATGTGTGCATCCAATTCCAAAATGGCCAAAAGAGCAATCATTGTGGATGAAGTCTCTTGCTTTCCTCTGTAAGGTTCCTGATCTCCATCAAGTGAGAAGAGGGATCCTTTGGGTCAACTGAGTCCTTCAAGCCCTGCAGAGGCTAGCCCATAGGTGCTTGGGTTTTCTCATGACTCCAAATCACATAAAGAAACTATACCTGACAGTCACTATGCCTCAAATTGGAGAAGTGGAACAGTATTAATGGCAGGCATCTTTGATCAGCCCTGGTTCACAGGAACAGTGTCCAGAAACACTGACTTTAGACAAATGAAGGGCAAGGGAGTTTATTTTGACATTGTCTTGTGCTGTGTGCCTCATGGAAACTTCAAGCCAAGGTTATGATTGATGGAAGAAGATGAGGGGCATGTGTGAGTGTTTTGGTTTTAATTCTGGTCATTTGTGTGGCGGTTGGAAGAGATGACTGGGTCACCAGGGATTGAACCCTGGTGTGTTTCCCCTTAGAGACTGAGTTCTGAAACTGACCTCAGAGAAGTATTGCCATGAATTGTGTTCGGATTTTAGGAGGCCACGCATGAGAGTCGCCCTTGGAACCTGAGATCTAGGACCAGGGTGGCTTTCCACAAAGAACTGGGAATCTCAGCCTGGATATCACATGATTTTATTCTGAAAGACTTGGCAGCCATAGTTGAGAGTCAAAACACATAGGACCTCACATTGTAGACCTCAATGGTCCTGGCTTCAAGTGACCTTTTGTCCACTCTTTGGAAAGCCTTGCCTGTGAGAGTTCTCCAGAATTTTCTTTGAATTGAGCTTTCTCAACATTTAATGGTTCCTGAATAATTGAAATTCACAGTGCATCCAATGTCATCCTTGAAAAATGGCTAGATAAATACCATGAAATTTTTGAAATTCCCATGACCAGGTGGCACTCCAGAAACATTCGATGTCCTATTGCTTATTATGAGTGTACCAGACAGTTCCTTGATTGACAGGGTTTTCTGAAAATTGTTTAGAACAGAGATGCCAGTAATTTGTAGCCTGCTGAGTAGTGGGCGTAGAGCAGTGGTGGGCACGTGTGTGATAAAATATCATGGTGGGTCCATGTGGATCTGCCATTGGCTTCCAAATGGCTTGTGACTGACATAGTGCAGACTTCAGACCCTTATATGTAAAGGCATCTTGTTCTATGGCGAGGTTTCAGGGCAATGTTCAGAATCAGGTTGCTATGGACAAGGGAGCAATCTTTGAGAGATAGAAGCCTGGTTTGTGAATTTTCTTGCAGACCATAACCCACCACACGTGACAGAACGCTCTCCAGCACTGGTTCCCAGTTGAACTCCTTGTATTTCGTGAAGCATGTACCAAACTCCAAGTGCAGCAGCAAGAAACACCACGAAAAGTGGAGGATGACCAAATTGTTTCACAGTCCACACGGGGAGAAAATAAACCCCCAGGGGCTACAGTTTATCTACAAAGAGAGAATTCAGCAGTGCTGCCTTGTGTTCATTGGAAAATAAGAAACTTTGTCCTCCAGGTCACATAGATGCAGACCCAGATTTGAGGGTATCACTACAAAGGAAGCTTAACTCCTGACAAAAACCTATATATCATTGCCCAACCTCAGTGGCAGTTTCTCTAAAAGTTTTAGGCATGCAGAGCTCCATGTTTGTGGAGTGTGTACCGTGTTCTTACTTTTGGAAACTCCTATACCACCTCCAAGTTTGTGCACTCCTGAGCATTTTCCATTCCAGAAATGTAATCACAGATTTTGCAACTTTTCTTCTCTAATTGTGTCTTACTTGGGGCGAAGATAATTTCAAGGCATTGTTCTGGATGAGAGTCAGAAGATTTGTTTTAGCACATATTTGCATACACATTGGATTAATTTTCCTATTTTTCCATTCAAAATTTTGAATCCCTGACACTAACCCATATTCTAATAGACTCTGACTACTAATTCTAATATGATGGAGAAAAATAACCCAAACAGTACATAAATACATGCAGTTCAGGGTTGGACTTGCCTTTTGCATGATAAAGGGTAGGTATTATGAATCTAGTCAATTTTTAATTGAAATAGTTCTCCATGTGTTTTGAAAGTTAACAAATATGTGAATTACTGTCTCCCATTTTCTGGAGCCTATTCAGCACATGTATTTTTATATGCACAAATAGAATCCTACACGGTATCACACGTACATTCTTTTGAGTTACATGACTTGGCAGATACAAATTGTGAGAAGTGATCACTCGTCCTAAACGCTGTTAGAACTGAAAATTCAACCTATGGGTGAGCTTCCCAGTGGAACAACATTATACATAAACCCATGTTCAGTAAAATGAATGTTTTTGCATCTTTATGATATATATTTCATGATGAATTTCGATTGGCATATATATTGCTATTTTTTAATTTCTGTGTTTGTGTGTGTGTGTGTGTGTATATACTCTCCAGATTTTTAAAAATATGAAAATTATGTGTCTTATATACACTCCCTAAATTCATTCATGTTCATGTATGTGGATTAATAATCAACTTTTCACAAGATTATTCTTAGAAATACTCAAACACCTGAAATACATATTTGTTTCCTAGTACTGAGAACTAACTTCAGTGAAAGGTGCATACAAATTCTAATATGTCTACATTAACTGACCCAGTTGAACATCAATGCATGTTGGTTCCTATGGGACACGATGTGTATTTTGACGTTAATTTTTATTCCACACTGGTACATTACTATTTCTTCAGTTTATGCACATCTTAGCATATATATTTCATTCACTAGTTAGCAAATTTATAGGCATTTGTTTCACTTTCAGTCACTTCCTGCTCCAGAACACATGTATTTCTCTATGTTTCTTGACTGGTCTATTCATGAGACTTTTTTTCCAAATATATTGTTTTCGATTTCCATAATCAATTTTGAAGAAAAACTCACACACCCTTCATGATTAACCATAACCATAAGATAATCATTAGATATATAACTGGTTGGAATTAATTATTGTATATCAATATAACATTTCTTATATATTTTCAGATATCCATTCAATCCATTATTTAAAGTGGATCTAGTTATATTATTTATTCACAGTATTGTCTATTCATGCATTATGTCTATATTAATAGAAACAGGGTACACCTATTTGTACCCCCATACGAATTTATAAATCTTCAAAATATTGCTCTCAGAAATGGTGGAAGAAATACTCATGTCACCTGATCTACATAGACATTTTATCACAGAAATATTCCGGACACAAAAAGCAAAGGTCACACTTACAATTGTACCAAAGCCTAAATGAAAAGATAGCATCCATTACTAAAATCATCCATGTCCAGGTTGCCTAATGCTCTCAAATATCAATCCTATTGGTGACTACATATTTGTTTCTTCCTAAGATTATATATTCAACTTCAAACCTGTTGAAAATGTCTAACCCTATCACACACTTTATACTTTGCTTGATTTCCTAATGTCTCTATTGATATCTGCTTTCCTACATGTTTTCCCCAGTTCATCATTGTGACTGACTCTTCACATGTGCTGACATTTACATACACTCTCTACCCGAAACCCTATTGCTGAAGAACTTTTGGTCCAAATCCTATGCTCACTCTTCTTTCTAAATCTACCAACTACCTTCCTAATCCTACCGACTATCGGTTTTTGACTGGATGCTCTCTTCAACATTCAATCATCCAAGGTACAAGGTCCGATGCCAGTGTATATTGATTTATCTGAGACATCTGTGCAGCACATAACTCAAAGTTAAGTATCCCACTCAAGTCCCCAATGCCCTTCTGGGCTTCAAATCTTACCTAGATTTCTGCTTTCATACTTATATTTCACATGTATACTCTTGTAAATATCGCAGGTTGCCAATACCATTATTCATCCCGCAGAATGATTCGTAACCCAAATCGAACTTGTTATTAACCCTAACCATACACTGTTCCCTCAATATAACTAACTTAAGAGCAGCGACAGAGTGGGTCTTACAATATAGAAATGTAGAAGATCTTCCACCTGCTTAGAACCTCAAAGATCCATGAAGAAATGATCCTTGGAGAAGATGTAGGGAGCTATGTAGGACCTGAGAGAGCAATAGTCATCTTCCATGCAAACAACCTGGTCAGGATGAATTGATGTGTCTGAATCAGCCTCTCTCTTCTTAATGTAGAGAAGATGGACCAAACCAGGCCTCTGTGGAGAGCTGTTCCAGGGTGCCTATGGTTGATATACCATTATAACTTCTGAATGTGTCACAGGATGTTGGGGCAGCCTCTATCTCATGGGAACCTTGGAAGCAACTGTTAGGACAAAGTGGTTACCAAGGCAGTGACCATATTCAGTTCCTGAAAGAAGTGACCTCACTTCACTTCCTTGGTGATGGAATTCTCTGAACTTGGGATCCAGGAAGCCAGGCACCCAGAGCCAGTCCCACTCCAGACCCAGTGGGCTAACTTGTTTGCTTTTCCCAAAGACATAGTCAGTCTTTCTTGGTACCTGCTGATGTGAGGATGGCCAAATGCCAGCAGAGCTCTGAAGAGGGGCCTTTCCTGAGAAAGCAGGCAGTGGCTCACTGCTGGCTCCTTACAACTTCACGGAGTTGGACATTGAGACCAGATGTGAAACAGGACAAGCCATTTTGGGGGAACATAATATGGCCCACCAGTCAGAAGACACTCCGGATAGTCACAGACCTATTTGGGGGAAGGAAGTGCCTTTGCCGTTGTAGGTGTGAGTTTGTGGTTTTTTCTCATGTTCTGAGAATAGGTAGGAAAGGTGGTTTGTTTGGTTTGGAGTGGACTGTTTCTAGTAAGTCGTTTTACATTGTGAGTGTTTCTATGTCTGAGTATCCCACTGTATCCATGGTTGTAGACATTAGAAAAGAGAATGCACCAATGGATGTGTTGTCTCTAGTTGAAAGCTTCCGCAATTCATACTGCGCAATTGATGAATGCACTGCAGCTTGCCTTATGGATGGGCAACATCTACTATCTTCTAATGTTCCTGTTTTCTACGTGAATTCTGGCCACTCTCCAGAATAGACTCATGGTTTTGTTTCCCAGATATGTAACACCACAAGGCTCTGTGACATGGCCATGTTCTGGATAGCTGAAGGGAATGAGATCATCTCAGGAAACTCAGATATCAGTGTGTGCAGTAAAGTCTCAGTGGAGAAATCCTTCTTGGGCCATTTGCTTAATTCTATTTCTATTACCCTAAATGTCAGAAAGGTCTTTGCCTCAGGCCACCCCTTTGTGTAGCCTGAAAAACACTGTTTTCATATGGAAATGAATGGACCCCACCTGTGGTTCTTTGCTTAATTTCTTTGGAATGGGATGTGTCTGAATCAGCCTCTTGTCCTTGTATGAGGTTGTGGCTTAGATTCTCAGCACCTGATGGATCTAAAGAAAGATTCCATGTTCTTCCAAAACTAAAATGTCCAAAAGAGCAGTCATTGTGGATGAATATTTTTGCCTTCTTGTTTTAGGTTCCTGAACTCCATCAAGTGAGAATAGGGATCCTTTGGGTCAAATGAGTTCTTGAAATCCCTGCAGAGGCTAGCCCATATGTGCTTGGATTTTCTCATGAATCCAAATCACATAAAGAATCTATACCCTACAGCCAGTAGGCTGAAATTGGAGAAGTGGAACACTTTAACAGCAGGAATATTTGATCACTCCTGGTTCACAGGAAGAGTGTCCAGGCCACCATGATTTTAGGCAAATAAGGGGCAAGTGAGCTTATTTTGGACACTACCTTGGGCTCATAGAAACCTCCAGCTAGAGGTTATGATGAGTGTCTACATGGAAGAAGATGATGGCCCTGTGGGAGTGTTTTGATTTTAATTGTGGTAATTTTTGTGGCGGTTGGAAGGGATGACTGGGTCCACCTGGGCTTCAACTCTGGTGTGATTCCCCTTAGAGACTGCATTCTGGAATTGACCTCAGAGAAGTATAGCCATGAATTGTGTTGGGATTTTAGGAGGACACACATAAGACTCACTCTTGGAAACTGAGATCTATGCCCAGGGTGGCTTTCCACAGAGGCCTGGGAATCTCAGCCAGGATATCACATGATTTTATTCTGAAAGACTTGGCAGCCATAGATGAGAGTCAAAACATACATGGACCTCACATTGTAGACGTGAATTGGCCTGGCTTTATGTGACCATTTGGTAACTCTTTGAGAAGCCTTGACTTTGAGAGTTCTCCAGAGCTTTCATTGAAATGAACTTTCTCACACTTAATGGTTCCTGAATGAATTGAGACCCACAGTGCCTCTAACTTCATTTTTGAAAAATTGCTAAATAAATACCATGAAATTTTTTAAATTCCCATGACCAGGTGGAACTGCAGAAAATTTGATGTCCTGTTGCTTATCATGTGTATACCAGACAGTGCCTTGTTTAACTGGGTTTCATGAAAATGATGTAGAACACGAGATGCCAGTAATTTGGAGCCTGCTGAGTAGTGGGCCTAGAGCAGTGGTGGGAAGGTGTGTGAAAAAACATCATGGAGGGGCTATGTGGATCTGCCATTGGCTTCCAAATGGCTTGTGACTGATATAGTGCAGACATGAGACCCTTATATGTAAAGGCATCCTGTTATATGGAGAGTTTTAAGGGCAATGTTCAGAATAAGTTTACTATGGTTACTGGGGCAAGCTCTGTGGGATAGAAGCCTGGTTGGTGCATTCTCCTGCAGACCCTGACCCACCACAAGTGACAGAACTCCCTCCAGCACTGTATCCCAAATGAACTTCTTATATTTTGTGAAGCAAATACCAAATTCCCAGTGCAGCAGCAAAAAACACCATGAAAAGTGGAGGATGACCAAATGTCTTCACAGTCCCCACTGGGAGACACTTAGAATCCAGTGGCCACAGTTTACCTACAAAGAGAGAATTGAGCACTGCTGCCTCATGTTCATTGGAATATAAGAAACCATCTCTTCCTGGTCACATAGATGCAGACCCAGCTTTGATGGTCTCACTATGAAGGAAGCTAAAGCTCATGACAGCAACATATATTTCAGGATCCCAACCTCAGAGGCCATTTCCCAAGAATTCTTAGGCCAGCAGAGCTCCTTGTTTGTGGAGTGTTTACCCTGTCCTTTACTTTTGGAAACTCCTCTACCACCTCAAAAGTTGTGAACTCCCGAGCATATTCCATTCCATGTATGTATTCCTAGATTTTTACACTTTTCAACTCTAATTGTGTCTTACTTGGGGCGAAGGTAATGTCAAGGCATTGTTCTGGATGTGAGTGGGAAGATTTTTGTGTAGCACATATTTACATACACATTGGATTCATTTTCCAATTTTCCATTTGAAATACTTAATCCCTGACACTAACCTGTACCCTACTAGTCTCTGACTAATAATCCTAAAATGATGGTGAAAAATAACCCAAAAAGAATAGAAATACAAGCAGTTCAGAGGAGGCATGGTGTATAGTTGGAATTGCTTTTTGCATTATATAATGTAGGAGTTTTAAATCTAGTCAATTTTCTGTTGAAATAGTTCTAGATGTGTTTTTAAAATTAACAAATATGTGAATCCCTGTCTCCCTTTCTCTGTAGCCTATTCAGCACATGTATTTTTATATGCACATATAGAATCCTACCTGATATCACTTTTACACACATGTGAGGTGGCTGAATTGGCAGATGCAAATTGTGAGAAGAGATCACTCCTCCTAAACGCTGTTGGAACTGAAAATTCAACCTACGGGTGAGCTTCCTAGTTGAATAACATTATACATAAATCCATTTCAGTAAAATGAATATTTTTTGATCTTTGGATTATATATATTTGATGAAGATTTTCGATTGGCATATATATTGCTACCTTTTTTTTCTTTTATTGGTTGCTCAAAACATTACAAAGCTCTTGACATATCATATTTCATACATTAGATTCAAGTGGGTTATGAACTCCCATTTTTACTCCAAATATAGAATGCAGAATCACATCAGTTACACATCCATATTTTTACATAATGTCTTATTAGTTACTGTTGTATTCTGCTACCTTTACTATGCCCTACTATCCCCCCTCCGCTCTCTTCCCATCTTCTCTCTCTACGCTACCTACTGTAATTCATTTCACTTATTGTTTATTTTTCCATTACACTCACAACCTCTTATATGTATTTTTTTTTTAACAATAAGGGTCTCCCTCCATTACCATGCAATTTCTCTTTTCTCTACCTTTCCGTTCCACCTCATATCTCTGCTTAATGTTAATCTTTTCTTCATGCTCTTCCTCTCTGCTCTGTTCTTAGTTGCTCTCATTATATCAAAGAAGTCATTTGGTATTTGTTTTTTTGGGATTGGCTAGCTTCACTAAGCATAATCTGCTCTAGTGCCATGCATTTCCCTGCAAATTCCATTATTTTGTCATTTTTTAGTGCTGTGTAATCCTCCATAGTATATAAAAAAAAAACTTTTTTTTTATCCATTCATCTATTGAAGGCAATCTGGGTTGGTTCCACAGTGTAGCAATTGTGAATTGTGCTGCTATGAACATCGATTGGCAGTATCCCTGTAGTACGCTCTTTTAAGGTCTTCAGGGAATAGTGCGAGAAGGGCAATAGCTGGGTCAAATGGTGCTTCCATTCCCGGCCTTCCCAGGAATCTCCATACTGCTTTCCAAATTGGCTGCACCAGTTTCAGTCCCATCAGCAATGTACAAGAGTACCCTTTTCCCCACATCGTCGCCAGCACTTGTTGTTGTTTGACTTCATAATGGCTGCCAATCTCACTGGATTGACATGGTATTTTAGGGTGGTTTTGATTTGCATTTCTCTGACTGCAAGAAATGGAGAGCATTTTTTTATGTACTTGTTGATTGATTCTATGTCCTCCTCTGAGAAGTGTCTGTTCAGGTCCTTGGCCCATTAGGTTATTTGTTATCTTATTGTCTAATTATTTGAGTTCTTTGTATACTTTGTATACTCTGGATATTAGGGCTCCATCTGAAGGGTGAGGAGTAAAAATTTGTTCCCATGATCTAGGCTCCATATTTACCTCTCTTATTGTTTCTCTTTCTGAGAAAAAAATTTTCAGTTTAAGTAACTCCCATTTGTTGATTCTTGTTATTAACTCTTGTGCTATGGGTGTCCTATTAAGGAATTTGGAGCCTGACCATACAATATGTAGATCGGAACCAACTTTTTCTTCTATCAGATGCAGAGTCTCTGATTTGAATCTAGCTCCTTGATCCACTTTGAGTTAACTTTTGAGCATGGCGAGAGAAAGGGATTCAGTTTCATTTTGTTGCATATGGATTTTCAGTTTTCCCGGCACGATTGGTTGAAGATGCTATCCTTCCTCCATTGCAAGCTTTTAGCTCCTTTATCAAATATAAGATAGTTGTAGCTTTTTGGATTAGTCTCTGTGTCCTCCATTCTGTACCATTGGTCCACCCGCCTGTTTTGGTACCAGTACCATGCTGTTTTTGTTATTATTGCTCTGTAATATAGTTTGAAATCTGGTATCGCTATACCGCCTGATTCACACTTCCTGCTTAGAATTTCTTTTGCTATTCTGGGTCGTTTATTTTTCCGTATGAATTTCATGATTGGTTTATCTATTTCTACAAAAAATTCATTTGGGATTTAGATTGGCATTTCATTAAACCTACAGACAAATTTTTAGTAATATCGCCATTTTGATGATGTTAGTTCTGCCTATCCATGAACAGGGTATATTTTTCAATCTTCTAAGATCTTATTCTACTTCTCTTTTTAGGGTTCTGTAGTTTGCATTGCATAAATCTTTCACCTCTTTTGTTAGGTTGATTCCCAAGTATTTAATTTTTTATGAGGATATTGTGAATGCAGTGTTTTTCCTCATTTTCATTTCAGAAGTTTTGTCGCTGATATACAGAAATGCCTTTGATTTATGCATGTTGATTTCATTTCCAGCCACATTGCTGAATTCATTTATTAGTTCTAGTAGTTTTTTTCTGTAGACCCTTTTGGGTCTTCTATGTATAGAATCATGTCATCTTCAAATAGTGATAATTTAAGTTCTTTTTTTCCTATTTTTATGTCTTTAATGTCTTTCAACTTTCTAATTGCTCTGGCCAGTTTTTCGAGAACTATATTGAATAGAAGTGGTGATAGAGGACATCCCTGTCTTGTTCCAAATTTTAGAAAGAATGCCTTCAATTTTTCTCCATTCAGAATGATAATAGCTTGAGGCTTAACATAGATAGTTTTTACAATGTCGAGGTATGTTCCTTTTATCCCTAGTTTTTCTAATGTTTTGAACGTAAAGGAATGCTCTACTTTTTCTAATGGTTTTTCTGCATCTATCAAGATCATCTTATGGTTCTTATTTTTAAGTCTATTGATGTTGTGAATAACATTTATTGATTTCCATATATTGAACCCTCCTTGCATCCCAGGGATGAATCCTAGTTGATCATGGTGCACAATTTTTTTGATGTGCCTTTGTATCCAAATCACCAGAATTTTAATGAAAATTTTTGCATCTAGGTTCATCAGAGATATTGGTCTGTTGTTTTCTTTCATTGAGGTGTCTTAGTCTGGTTTCAGAAGCAGGGTGATGTTGGCCTCATAGAATGAATTTGGCAGAGCTCCCTGTTTTTCTATTTTCTGAATAACTTGAAAAGTATTGGTATTAATTCTTCTTTAAAGGTTTTGTAAAACTCCGCTGTATACCCATCCGATCCTGGGCTTTTCTTGGTTGGTAGTAGTTTGATTGCCTCTTCTATTTCATCGATTGATATTGGTCTGTTCAAATTGTGTGTATCCTCCTGACTCAGTCTAGGCAAATCATATGACTTAACAAATGTATCAATGTCTTCACTATTTTCTATTTTATTGGAATATAGGTTTTCGAAATAATTTCTAATTGTCTTCTGTATTTATGTAGCATCTGTTGTGATATTGCCTTTTTCATCCCGTATGTTAGTAATTTGAGTTCTCTCTCTTCTTCTCCTCGTTAGCATGGCTAAGGGTCTGTCAATCTTATTTATTTTTTCGAAGAACCAACTATTTGTTTTGGTAATTTTTTAATAGTTTCTTTTGTTTCAATTTCGTGATTTACTCTCTGATTTTAATAATTTCTTGCCTTCTGCTACATTTGCTGTTGTTTTGCTCTTCCTTTTCTAGGGCTTTGAGATTAAGTGAGAGCTCATTTATTTGTTGTTTTTGTTTTTTTCTTTTTTTGAGGAATGACCTCCAGGCGATGAATTTGCCTCTTGAATCTTGTTTCATTGTGTCCCATTGAATCTGATATGTTGTGTCTGTATTTTCATTTATCTCTAAGAATTTTTTGATTTCCTCCTTTATGTCTTCTGTAACCCATTGATCATTCAGTAACATATTGTTCATTTTCCATGTGATGTAGGATTTTTCCTTCCTTCTTTTACCGTTGGTTTCCAGTTTCATTCCATTGTGATCAGAAAAAAATTCATGGTATTATCTCCACCCCTTTATATTTACTGAGTGTTGCCCTATGGCATAATATATGGTCTATTTTTGAGAAGGATCCATGTGCTGGTGAGAAAAAAGTATATCCACTTGATGATGGTTGATATATTCTATATATGTCAGTTAAGTCTAGGGTATTGATTGTGATATTGAATTCTATATTTTCTTTATTCAACTTTTGTTTGGAGGATCTGTCCAATGGTGAGAGAGGTGAGTTGAAGTCTCCCATAATTATTGTGTTGTGGTCTATTTGATTCTTGAACTTGAGGAGAATTTGTTTTATAAATGTTGCAGCACCATTATTTGCTGCATAAATATTGATAATTGTTATGTCTTGTTGGTGAATGGTTCCTTTCAACAGTATATAATGTCCTTCCTTATCCCTTTTGATTAAATTAGTCTTGAAGTCGATTTTATTCCATATGAGGATGGCCACCCCTGCTTGCTTACAAGGACCGTGTGCATGGTATAAATTTTCCCAACCTTTCACCTTCAGCCTGTGTATGTCTTTTCCATTCAGATGTGTCTCCTGGAAGCAACATATTGTTGGATTTGTTTTTTTTAATCCACGTTACAAGTCTATGTCACTTTATTGGAGAGTTTAAGCCATTAAAGTTTAGAGTTAGTATTGATATATGGTTTGTATTGCCACCCGTCTTTGATTATTTATCTTTTTTTTAATTTAGTTTGTTTATCCATGATTAACTTTTCCCCCGCCCTCTGTCATTAATGAGGCACTTCCCACTGATGGTTTTCTTTGTTGATATTCATTTTTTCCTCGTGTAGTGTTTTCCTTAAGATGCTTTGCAATGCTGGTTTTCTGGCTGCAAGTTCTTTTAGCTTTTGTTTATCACGAAATGTTTTTATTTCGTTGTCTTACCTGAAGCTTAATTTTGCTGAATACAGATTTCTTGGTTGGCATCCATTGTTTTTAAGTGTTTGAAATACGTTGTTCCAGGATCTTCTCACTTTCAGCGTCTGTGATGAAAAATCTGTTGTTAACATTTTTGGTTTACCCCTGATTGTAATCTGCCTCCTTTCTCTTGTAGCTTTTAATATTTTCTCTTTGTTCTGTATATTGGATATCTTCATAACAATGTGTCTTGGCATTGGTCTACTGTGATTTTGTGTGCTCGGTGTCCTGTAAGCATCTACAATTTTTTTTATCCGTTTCCATTTTTATTTCTGGAAAGTTTTCTGTAATTATTTCATACAGCAGGTTACTCATTCCCTTGGTTTGAATCTCTGTACCTTCCTCTATCCAGATGACTCATTAGTTTGTTTTTTTTTTTCTTATGTTATCCCATATCTCTTGGATGTTTTTCTCATGACTTTTTACCAGCATTTCTTTGTTGGCTAGACTTTTTTCAAGATGATATATTTTGTCTTCATTATCTGACATTCTGTCTTCTACTTGCTCCACTCTGTTAGTGATACTCTCAATTGAGTTTTTAATTTGTTTTATCATTTCCTTCATTTCTAGAATTATTGTTTGATTTTTTTTATAATCTCTATCTCCTAATTAAGATTCTTAATTTCTTTTTATATCTGTTTATGTAATTCATTTTCAATGTGTTCTTTCACTGTTTGGTTTTGATGTCTCGTATCCTCTTTAAGGTTCCATTCCATCTGTCTAAGGTATTTCTTGAGTTCTTTATATGACCATTTTTCTGATGACTCTAGGTCCTTCTGAATATTTAGGCTGTCCATCATTGTTTGTACTCCTTTTCTTCCTTGCTTTTTTATGCTGCTCATGTTACTTCTTGTTTTGTTTGACTGCTGAGTTACTGCTTACTCTTATAAATTTATTTGATGCTTGGGAGGAAAGATATTAGAAGGGAAGGGAAGAAGTCACTAAAGAGAATGAGAGTAGACAGGTAGAATTCAAGGAAGGGAGAATAAGAAAATTGAAAAGAAATGAAAAGACAAAAGAAAAAAATAGAAAATAAAGAAAGAAAAAAAATTTAAATAATAATTATAATTAAAAAATGAAAATTAAAATTTAAAATAATATTAATAATAATAATGATAAAATAAAAAATAAAAAAATAAAAACATTAAAAAAGTTAAAGAACAACAACAACAAAAATGAAAATGAAAGAAATATAAAAAATATAAATTAAAAAAATAATAATAATACATGCAGTCATAGAGTTCAATTAACTTCTCTTTCAGTATGTGGAGCTGTGTGCACTGGGCCAAGCTCCTCCTCTGAATAAGTGGGAACCAATCACTGTGCAGCAGCTCTTCCTCCCAGACTTGGCGGATCTCCAATCCTGAGTGCCTAGGGCCTTCTCTTGTGCTTCCTCAAGCCATGCCCTGATCACCTGTGACGCTCACCACAATAGTGGTTACAAGCCAGAACTCTACTCCTGGCAGCCCTGTTTTCATGAACGCCTGTGCACACTCTCCCTGTTTGCCTCCCTCAGACCCTAAGTTTGTAGAGCTTGGGGCTGAGGACCCCCAGCGAATTTTCTTGCCCTCTGGGAGCCACGCCACCGGTACGTGGTGTAAGAGACCTCAATTGTCAGCACTTGTGGGATCAGGAGCCCGGAATTCCACGCCGCTAGTCCCGAGCCAATCCTGATTCCCTAGGTCTGGCTATCGCGCTCACGGGAGAGCTGGGAGAGGCCCTTACGGCAGAGCTGGGAGGGGCCCTTAAGGTTTCCCCGCTGTGTTGAGAGAGATGGCTAGGGGATTACACACCTGTCACGCTGGTTTCAATGAAGTTATCTCCTCTGCCCGTGACATCATTTCTATGCTATGGTGGTATCCCATGCAAATGGTGACCATTTGTTCCCTTTGCAAGGTAACCAACGCAACGGGTGGGTCCTGACTGTCTCTCCCAAGCGCCGTTTCAATCCTGTGGCCACTGCCTTTGAAGGCTTGGTTGGCTTTTACCTCTGAAAGTTCAGAAGGGCCGAACAGTTATTTCAGAGGGATCTTAGTGCTGAGTCACGAGAACCAGGCAAACCGGAGGTTGAATGCAGCCGATCCAGGCTCGGTGTGTGTTCTGAGGGGCCCAGAATGTTCGCACCAGATCCACATTAGGTCAACATTGCCTAGTGATTCTGAGCAAACAGCATTTAGACAGTTTACGACTCCCGATGCCCGCGCAGCTGAAGAGGTCAGAGACTTGATTTTTCCATGCCTGCCTTCATGATGGATTTCCTGTATTGCTACTTTTTTATATCTGTGCATGTGAGTGTGTGTGTATGTATGAGAGTGTATATATATATATATATATACACTCTCCAGATTTTTTAAAATATGAAATATATGTGTCTTATTATACACTCCCTAAATTCATTCATATTCATATATGTGTATTTATAATCAACTTTCCACAAGATTATTCTCAGAAATAATCATCCACCTGAAATACATATTTGTTTTCTAGTACTGAAAACTAAATTCAGTGAAAGGTGCAAACAAAACCTAATATTTCTACAGTTACTGAGCTAGTTTAACATCAATGCAAGTATATTCTTAGGGGACATGATGTGTATTTTGATTTTCATTTTTATTCAACACTTATACGTTACGATGTCTTCAGTTTATGCACATCATAGGATATATATTTCATTCAAAAGTTAGAAAATTTATAGGCATTTGTTTCACGATCAATCACTTTCTGATTCAGAACACATGATTCTTCTATGTTTCTTGACTGGTCTTTTCATGAGACTTCTTTCCAAACACATTATTTTCGTTTAACATCATCACTTATAAAGCAAAACTCAAACACCCTTCATGATAAACCATAATCCTAATATTACCATTAGATATATAACTGGTTGAAATGAATGATTATATATCAATATAAGATTTCTTATATATTTTCAGATTTCAATTCAATCCATTATTTAAAGTGAAACCAGATACATTATTTATTCATATTATCGTCTATTCATGCATTATCTCTATATTCATAGACACAGGGTACACCTCTTTGTACCCCTAATACTAATGTATATGTCTTCAAAATATTGCTCCCAGACATGGTGAAAGAAATACTCATGTTACCTGATCTACATATACATTTTACCACCGAAATATTCTGAACAAAAAAAAATGTAAAGGTCACACTTATGATTGTACCAAAGCCTAAAAGGAAAGTGAACATGGATAAGTAATAACATCCGTGTCCAGGTTGCCTAATGCTCTCAAATGTCAATCCCATTGGTGACAACATATTTGTTTTTTCCTATGATTATATATTCAAACTCAACCCTGTTGAAAATGTCTAATCCTATCACTCATTTATACTTTGCCTGATTTCGTTATGTCTCTATTGATACCTGCTTTTCTACATAATTTCCCCAGTTCATCATTGTGAAAGACTCTTCACATGTACTGACATTTACATTCACTCTCTAAACGAAACCCTATTGCTAAAGAAGCTTTTTATTCCAAATCATATTCTCACTCTTCTTCCTAAACCTACCGACTATCTTTCTAATCCTACCGACTATCCCTTTTTAACTGGATGTTCTCTTCTACATTCAATCATCCAAGGTACAAGGTCCTATGCCATTGTATATCGATTTAACTGAGACAATTGTACAGAACGTAATTCAACACTATGCATCCCAATCAAGGGCCCAATGCCCTTCTGGGCTTCAGATCTTTCTTAGATTTCCGTTTTCATACATATATTTCACTTATATATTCTTATAAATATCGCAGGTACCCAATCCCTTTATTCATCCTGCAGAATGATTCCTAACCCAAATCAAACATATAATGAACCCTAACCATACACTAACTTTACCGAAGAGCAGGGACAGAGTTGGTTTTAAAATACAGGAATGTAGGGTATCTTCACCTGCTGAGAACCTCAAATGTTCATGCAGAAATGATCCCTGGTGAAGATGAAGGCAGCTATGAAATACCTCAGAAAGCAAAAGTCATCTTCCATGGCAGTCATCCTGGTCGGGTTGAAGGGTTGTGTCTGAATCACTCTCTCTTCTTAATGTATACAAGATGGACCAAACCAGTTCTGTGTGGAGAGCTGTTCCGGGGTGCTTATGATTGATATAACATTCTAACTTGTGAAAGTGTTACAGGAAAACAGGGGCAGCCTCCACCTAAAGGGACTTTTGGAAGCAACTGTTAGGGCAAAGTGGTTGCCAAGGCAGTGATGTAATTCAGATCCTGAAGGAAGTGACCTCACCTCACTTCCTTGGTGATGAAACTCTCTGAACTTGGGATCCAGGAAGCCAGGAACCCAGACACAGTCCCTGTCCCAGTCCCAGTGGTCTCATATGTTTGGATTTACCAAGGACAGAGTCAGTCTTTCTTTGAACCTACAGATGTGAGGATGGCCAAATGCCAGGAAACCTTTGAAGAGGGGCTTTTCATCAGAAAGCAGGTAGTGTCTCACCACTGGCTCTTGACAACTTCACAGAGTTGGCCAAGCAGACCAGAACTGAGACAGGAGAGGTCATTTTGGGGAAACATAGTATGGCCCACCAGTCAGAGGACACTCCGGAGAGTCACAGACCTACTTGGGGGAAGGAGGTGCCTTTGTGGGTGTGGGTGTGATTTTGTGGTTTTGTCTCAAGTTCTCAGAATAGGTGGGAAAGGCAGTTTGTTTGGTTTGGAGTGGACTACTTTTAGTAAGTCCTTTGACAAGGCGAGTGTCTGTGTATCCCACTGTGTTCATGATTGTAGACATTAGAAGAGAGAAGGCATCAATGGATGTTTCCTGTCTACTAGAAAGCTTGCCAGCATTCATTGTGCCCAATATATGAGTGGAATCAGGCTTGCCTTATGGATGGGCAACACCTACTAGCTTCATAATTTCCTGTTTTCTCCTTCAATTCTGGCAACACTCCAGAATAGTATCATGGTTTTGTGTCCAAGATATGTACCACCTCCAATATCTGTGACATGGCCATGTACTAGATAGTTGAAGGGAATGGCTAGCATCTCAGAAATCTCAGATATCAGTTGACCAGGAAAGTCTCAGTGGAGAAACCCTGCTTTGGTCCTTTTGCTTACCTATTGTTCTGTTGCCCTGAATGTCAGGAAGAACTTTGCCTCAAGCCACCACTTTGTGAAGCCTGAAGAAAACAGTTTTCAAATGCAAATGAATGGGCATCACGTGTGGATCCATGCTTAATTGCTTTGAAAAGGGATATGTCTGAATCAATCTCTTGGCCCTGTGTGAGGCTGAGGCTTAGATTCTCAGCACCTGATGGATCTAAAGATACATCCCATGCATGCATCGAAAACCAAAATGGCAAAAAGATCAGATATTGTTGATTAACTCTCTTGCCTTCCTCTGTTAGGTTCCTGACATCCATCAAGTGAGAACAGGGATCCTTTGGGTCAAATGAGTTCTTCAAAACCCAGCAGAGGCTAGCCCATAGGTGCTTGTTTTTCTCATGACTCCAATTCACTTAAAGAATCTAAACCTCAAAGTCAGTAGGCCTCAAGTTGGAGAAGCTAAGCAGTATTAAAGGAAGGCCTATTTGATCACTTCTGGTTTACAGGAAGGGTGTCCATGCCACCCTGACTTTAGGCAAATGAGGTGCAGGAAGCTAATTTTGGACACTGACGTGGGCTGCTCCCCTCATGGAAACCTCCAGCCACAGGTTATGATGAGTGTATATATGGAAGAAGATTTGGGCCATGTGGGAGTGTTTGGGATTTAATTGTGGACATTTGAATGGTGGTTTGAAGAGATGACTGGGTCCACGTGGGCTTGCACCCTGGTGTGATTCCCCTTAGAGACTGAGTTGTGGTACTGATCTCAGAGAAGTATTGCCATGAATTGTGTTGGGATTTTAGATGGCCATGCATGAGAGTTGCCCTTGGAAAGACATCTAGGCCCAAGTTGACTTTCCACAGATCACAGGGAATCTCAGCCATGATATCACATGATTTTATTCTTAAAGACTTGGCAGCCATTTTTGAGAGTCAAAACACACATGGACCTCACATTGTAGACCTCAATGGGCCTGGCTTAATCTGACATTTTGGCCACTCTTTGGGAAGCCTTGCCTGTGAGAATTCTCCAGAGTTTTCATTGAAATGAACTTGCTCACCATTTAATGGTTCCTGAATAAATTGAAACCCACAGTGCCTCCAACTTCTTCCTTGAAAATTGGCTAGATAAATACCATAAAAATTTTTGAAATTCCCATGACTGGGTGGCACTGGAGAACATTTGGATGTCCTGTTGCTGATCATGAGTATGTAAGACAGTGCCTTGATTGACTTGGTTTTATGAAAATGGTGTAGAACAGAGATGCCAGTAAGTTGGATCCTGTTGAGTAGTTGTCCTAGAGCAGTGGTTGGCAGGTGTGTGATAAAACATCTGTGTTGGGCCATGTGGATCTGCCATTGTCTTGCAAATGGATTGTGACTGACATTTTGAAGCCAGTAGACTCTTATATGTAAAAGCATATTGTTATATGGAGAGGTTTCAGGGCAATGTTCAGAATCAGGTTGCTATGGTCAATGGGGCAAGCAATGTGGGATAGAAGCCTGGTTGGTGCATTCTCCTGCAGAACCCGACCCACCACAATTGACAGAACTCACTTCAGCACTGTGTCCCTGTTGAACTCCTTGTATTTCATGAAGCAAATTCCAAACTCCCAGTGCAGCAGCAAGAAACACCACGAATAGTGGAGGATGACCAAATGGATTTACAGTCCACACGGGGAGACACTTAGACCCCAGTGGCCACAAGTTACATACAAATAGAAAATTCAGCACTGATGCCTCATGTTCATTGGAAAATAAGAAACAATGTCATTCATGTCACATAGATGAAGACCCAGCTTTGATGGTCTCACTCCAAATGAAGCTAATGCTCCTGACAACAGCATATATTTCATTGCCCAACCTTAGAGGCAGTTTCTCCAGGTGTCAGGCTGGCAGAACTTCATGTTTGTGGAGTGTTTACCCTGTCCCTTACTTTTGGAAACTCCTCTACCACCTCCAAATTTGTGAACTCCTGAGCATTTTCCATTCCACATATGTATTCACAGATTTTCTAACTCCTCTCATCTAATTGTGTCTTATGTGGGGCGAAGGTAATGTCAAGGCATTGTTATGAATGAGAGTGGGAAGTTTTTTGTGTAGCACATATTTGCATATACATTGGATACATTTTCAAATTTTCCTATCGAAATACTGAATCCCTGACACTAACACATACCCTAATAGACTTTGACTTCTAATCCTAATATTATGGAGAAAAATAACTCAAACAGAATAGAAATACAAGAGGTTCACAGGAGGCATGGTGTATAGTTGGACTTGCCTTTCGTATGATAAATGGTAGGTGTTATAAATCTAGCGAATTTTAATTGAAATAGTCCTCCATGTGTTTTAAAAGTTAACAAATATGTGAATAACTGTCTCCCTTTCTCTGTAGCCTATTCATCACATGTATTTTTATATGCACATATCGAATTCTACCTGGTATAACTCGTACATTTTGTGAGGTGGCTGGCTTGGCAGATACAAATTGTGAGAAGAGATCACTCCTACTAAATGCTGTTGGAACCGAAAATTCAAGATACGGGTGAGCTTCTTAGTTGAACGACATAAATCCATGTTCATTAAAATGAATATTTTTGGATCTGTGGATGATATATATTTCATGGTGAATTTCGATTGGCATACATAATGCTACTTTTTTAATGTCTCTGTGTGTATGTATATATATACATATATATATTTTTTTTTCACTCTGCAGATTTTTCAAAATATGAAGTATATTTTTCTTATTATACACTCCCTAAATTCATTCATATTCATGTATGTGGATTTATAATCAACTTTTCAAAAGATTTTTCTCAGAAATATTCATCCACCTGAAATACTTATTTGTTTCCTAGTACTGAAAACTAACTTCAGGGGATCATATAATGGCTGCGAAGGGAGTGCATCACCCCCATATACCGCATCACTGTGCGGGAGAATGACGAGTTAGAATGGCTAAAACCCATCTTGTTAGAAATTTCCAGCAAAATTGTGGTTCTCCAAAACCTAGTGTACTAATTTCCATCTCACGAGGATCAGCTACGGGAACTCAAACGCGAGTGATTTGTCCTCACAGAAGGTCATGTGGCTTATTCAGGAAATCGCTCCGTGGCTAGAGTCTGTGGTGCGTGCTGGGAAACGACGAGATAGCAACGCAAATATACAGTGGTGCAGATACTGTGGGCTCCTGCCAGGTATGCAATCACTGTGCTCAGTGCTGAATTCTGGGTTTGAGACGGGGAAGCATGCAGTCCAACTCGTTTCTCCGCACCAGTCAGACCACAGAGGAACCCAGCGGCCACCATCTTGGAGAGGTGACGTCACCATCCCTGTTTTCGACTGATCGCAGCTTATTCAGCTATAGAACCGGTAATTTCAGGATGCCATTCACCTTTGTCTTGCAGACAAATTACTCAGGCTCAGTGCTAGAGAACCCGCAGAAACTGCGTCTTGGAGCCTGCTTCTATTAGAACATACACCGAGCCCAGAGCGGCCGAATTCCGCCTCCCGGAACTGATCTGGCCCTGGGCTAAAGAACCTGCGGAAACTGCTTCTCGGTCCGGGTCTTGCTGAATACTGTGGAGGTAAATATCAACCGAGCCTTCATAGGGAGTGCAACAGGATTGAGACGGGGCTTGTGAGTGCCGGTCAGAACTCACCCATTGCTTTAGTCACCCAGCAAAGGGAACAAAATGCTGCCTTTTGCATGGGATACCAACATGGCAGAGATCTGATGTCATCAGAAAGCAGCAGAGGAGATAACTTCATTGATACCATCGGTGACAGAAACAGTTGGTCTCCTGGTAAAGAAAGTGAGTCACAAACACCCGGGTCTCTCTCACTTTGTCATCAAGCCAGAGGGGCAGAGCAGAGCCTCCGCCCACGCCCGGAACAGGCCCAGCGACACACCTGCATGGTAGTCACGTCACCCCAATTGGAATAGAGGCAGAGCAGAGCCGCCGCCCTTGCCCAGAACAGGCCCAGTGACCCGCAGGCGTGGTAGTCAAATCACGCGAATTGGAATAGTTGCAGAGCAGAGCCTTCTCCCTCACCTAGTACAATCCCAGTGGCCCACCGGCATGGTAGTCAGGTCACCCCAATATTAGTAGGGGCAGAGCAGAGCCTTCGCCCGCACCCAGAACAGGCCCAACAACCTGCCGGCATGGTAGTCACGACCCCCCAAATGGAGTAGTGGCAGAGCAGAGCCATCACCCGCACCCGCAAGGTAGGCACACCTGCACCTGACTGGCAGAAGAGGCCCATCGCCCTGCCAGAGCGGCAGACACTTCACCCCATTTGGAATAGGAGCAGAGCAGATCCGTTGCCCGTGCCCGCAAGGTAGGCAGACCTGCGACAAACTGGCGGAACAGGCCCAGCAACACACCTGCATGGTAGTCACGTCACCCCAATTGGAGTAGGGGCAGAGCAGAGCCGCCGCCAGCACCTACAAGGTAGGCAGACCTGCGACTGATCGGCAGAACACCCCAGGGGTCCACGGGCCTGGTAGACACGTGACACCAATTGGAGGAGGGGCAGAGCAGAGCCGCCTCCCACGCCTGCATGGTAGGCAGACCTGCAACCGATCAGGAAAACAAGCCCAGCGGCCCGTCAGCAAGGTAGTTAGATCACCCTAATTGGAGGAGCAGCACAGCCCCCCTGCGCCCATGCAAGGGAGACTTTGCAACTATACAAGAGCAATATAAATATATAGGAGGAAAATTTCAAAATCACAACAGTTTCACCAAGCAGAAAGAAAAGCGAGCAGTATGATAAGACAAGGAAAAAAGGACCACAAGCAATGCAGGTCAGCACAACTTTAGAAGAGGTAATAGCTGCAGTAAATGGAATGTCAGATAAAGAACTCAGGATATACATGCTTCAGATGATCTGGAGTCTCAAGGAAGACATTAGACAGCAAAATCAGACAATGAAAAATCACTTCGACAATGAATTACATAAACAAATCCAAGAAGCAAAAGATCAGCTATACAGGGAGATAGAGGTTGTAAAAAATAACAAACAGAAATCCTAGAAATGCAGAAAGCAATAAACCAACTTAAAAACTCAATTGAGAATACTACCAGCAGAGTAGAACACTTAGAAGATAGAACATCAGACAATGAAGACAAAGTATTCCAACTTGAAAAGAACATAGACAGCTCAGCAAGACTGTTAAGAAACCATCAACAGAATATCCAAGAAATACGGGATAACATAAAGAGACCAAACTTAAGAGTCATTGGAATACAGGAAGGTATAGAGGTCCAAACCAAAGCAATGAGCAATGTATTCAATGAAATAATACGAGAAAACTTCCCAGACTTGAAGAATCAGACTGACTCCCAAGTCCTAGAAGCCTACAGGACGCCGAATGTGCAAAATCATAAGAGATCCACACCTAGACACATTATAATGAAGATGCCCAACGTACACAATAAGGAGAGAATTTTAAATGCTACAAGAGAAAAAAAAAGCAGATTACATTTAGGGGTAAACCAATCAGGATAACAGCTGATCTTTCAACACAGACTCTGAAAGCTAGAAGATCCTGGATTAACATTTTTCAAACACTGAAAGAAAATGGATTCCAACCAAGAATTGTGTATCCAGTGAAATTAAGCATCAGGATGGAAGATAAAATCATAACCTTCTATGTTAAAAAAAAAAGTTAAAATAAATTGTAGCTAGAAAACCATCTCTTCAAAACATCATCGGCAAAATATTACAGGAAGAGGAAATGGAAAATAACAATAAAAACCAACAGTGGGAGGTAGTACAGTAAAAGGGGGAAATAATCAATGTAGAAAACAATCCATGTTTAATAACATAAATAAACAAATAGGGCTGGAAGAACAACCATTATCTCAATAATAACCGTAAATGTTAATGGCTTAAACTCACCAATTAAGAGACACAGGCTAGTAGAATGGATCACAACACAAGACCCAATAATATGCTGCCTACAGGAGACGCATTTGATAGGAAAAGACATACAAAGACTGAAGGTGAAAGGTTGGGAAAAATCATATCACTTATATGGACTTCGGAAACAAGCAGGAGTGTCCATACTCATATCAAATAAAATAGATTTCAAGCCAAAGTTAATCAAAAGGGATAAAGAGGGACACTACATACTGCTCAAGAGAACCATACACCAACAAGACATAACCATTATAAATATATATATGCCCCAAACAATGGTGCAGCTATGTCCATCAAACAAACTTTTTTCAAGATCAAGAGTCTAATAGACCACCATACAATAATCATGGGAGACTTCAACACACCTCTCTCACCACTGGACAGGTCTTCCAAACAAAAGTTGAAATAGAAAACTATAGAACTCAATAACACAATTAATAACCTAGACTTAATTGACATATATCGAATATACTCCTCAACATCAAGCAGTTACATTTTTCCTCAGCAGCACATGGATCCTTCTCAAAAATAGATCATATATTATGTCACAGGGCAATTCTTAGACAATATAAAGAAGTAGAGATAATACCATGCATCTTATCTGATCATAATCTAATATAAACTAAAAATCAATGATAAACGAAGGAAGGAAAAATCATGCATCACTTGGAGAATGAACAATAGGTTACTGAATGATCAATGGGTTATAGAAGACATCAAGGAGGAAATTAAAAAATTCTTAGAGATAAATGAAAACACAGGCACAACATATCAGAATCTATGGGACACACTGAAATCCGTTCTAAGAGGAAAATTCATTGCTTGGATTTCATTCCTTAAAAAAAGAAAAAAAAAAAAAAACAAAACAAATAAATGATGTCATACTTCATCTCAGAATCCTAGAAAAAGAAGAGGAAAACAACAGCAAAATAAGTAGAAGGTAAGATTTAATTAAAATCAAAGCTGAAATTAATGAAATCGAAACAAAAGAAACAATTGAAAAAATTGAGAAAACTAAAAGTTGGTTCTTTGAAAAAATAAATAAAATCGACAGACCCTTAGCCATGCTAATGAAGAGAAGAAGAGAGAAAACTCAAATTACTAGCATACGGGATGAAAAGGGCAACATCACATGTTAAGGTATATAAACAAGTCAGGATGGCACCTGGTATTTTGCCAGAGAAATGTTAGGGTCTGTAAACAAGTCTGGATGGCGCCTGGAAAAATGCCATAGAGAGTGGTTTGTGAAGTAACAAAAGCAAGCCATTAAGTGTGGAGATTCCTTATTGGTTCACTGCTGGATCTATTTTATGCTAATTAGATAAGCTATATAAAATGTATAAATATCGCTCAGATGCTACAATAAACGGCTTCCATTCCTGCTGTATCAATCTACACAAGTTATTTGTCACCCCCTGGCAATCACAGCAGATATTTCTGAAATACAGAAGATAATCAGAAATTAATTTGATTCGTTATACTCCAATATAATAGAAGATAGTGAAAGCATCGAAAAATTTCTTAAGTCATATGATCTGTCCAGATTGAGTCAGGAGGATATAGACAACCTAAACAGACCAGTATCAATTGAGGAAATAGAAGAAACCATCCAAAGATTACCAACTAAGAAAAGACCAGGACAGTATGGGTATACAGCAGAGTTTTACAAACCCTTTAAATATGAACTAATACCAATACTTTTCAAGCTATTTCAGGAAATTGAAAAAGAGGGAGATCTTCCAAATTCATTCTACCAGGCCAATATCACCCTGATTTCTACACCAGACATAAACACTTCAAAGAAAGAAAACTACAGACCAATATCCCTAAGGAATCTAAATGCAATAATCCCTAATTAAATTCTGGTGAATCAGATACAAAAACATATTAAAAAAATTGTGCACCATGATCAAGTAGGATTCATCCATGGAATACAAGGCTTGTTCAATATACGAAAATCAATAAATGTTATTCACCACATCAATAGACTTAAAAATAAGAATCATATGATCATCTCGATAGATGCACAAAAAGCATTCGACAAAGTACAGCATCCCTTTATCTTCAAAACTCTAGAAAAACTAGGAATAACAGGATCATACCTCAATATTGTAAAAGCAATCTATGCTAATCCTCAAGCTAGCATCATTCTGAATCTAGAAAAATTGAAGGCATTCCCTCTAAAATCTGGAACAAGAATGGGATGCCCTCTCTCACTACTTCTGTTCAATACAGTTCTCGAAACACTGGCCAGAGCAATTAGACAGACGGAAGAAATTAAAGGCATAAAAATAGGAAAAGAACAACTTAAATTATTACTATTGCAGATGACATGATTCTATACCTAGCAGACCCAAAAGGGTCTACAAAGAAACTAATAGAGCTAATAAATGAATGCAGCAAAGTGGCAGGATATAAAATCAACACGCATAAATCAAAGGCATTCCTCTATATCAGGGACAAATCCTCTGAAATGGAAATGAGAACAACCACTCCATTCACAATATCCTAAAAAAAAAAAAGATGGGAATCAACCTAACAAAAGAGGGGAAAGTCTCATACAATGAAAACTACACAACCCTAAAGAGAGAAATATAAGAAGATCTTAGAAGATGTAAAAATATACCCTGTTCATGGAAAGGCAGAACTAACATCATCAAAATGGTGATATTACCAAAATTTCTCTATAGGTTTAATGCAATGCCAATCAAATCCCAAAGGCATTTCTTGTAGAAATAAAGAAAGCAATCATGAAATACATATGGAAAAATAAAAGTTCCAGAATAGCAAAAACAATGCTAGGCAGGAAGTGTGAATCAGGCGGTAGAGCGATACCAGACTTCACACTATACTACAGAGCAATAGTAACAACAATAGCATGGTACTGGTACCAAAACAGGCTTGTGGACCAATGGTACTGAATAGAGGACACAGAAACCAATCCACAAAACTACAACTATCTTATATTTGATAAAGGGGCTAAAAGCATGCAATGGAGGAAGGATAGCATCTTCAACAAATGGTGTTGGGAAAACTGGAAATCCATATGTAACAAATTGAAACTGAATCCCTTTCTCTTGCCATGCACAAAAGTTAACTCAAAATGGATCAAGGAGCTTGATATCAAATCAGAGACACAGTGTCTGATAGAAGAAAAATTTGCTTACGATGTACATACTGTGGGGTCGGGCTCCAAATTCCACAATATGACACCCATAGCACAAGAGTTAATAACTAGAATCAACAAATGGGACTTACTCAAACTAAAAAGTTTTTTCTCAGCAAAAGAAACAATAAGAGAGGTAAATAGGGAGCCTACATCCTGGGAAGAAATCTTTACTCCTCACACTTCAGATAGAGCCCTAATATCCAGAGTATACAAAAAACTCAAAAAATTGGACAATAAGATAACAAATAACCCAATCAACAAATGGGCTGAGGACCTCAACAGACACTTATCAGATGAGGACTTACAATCAATCAACAAGTACATGAAAAAATGCTCACCATCTCCAGCAGTCAGAGAAATGCAAATCGAAACCACCCTAAGATACCATCTCACTCCAGTAAGATTGGCAGCCATTATGAAGTCAAACAACAAGTTCTGGCAATGATGTGGGGAAACAGGTACACTTCTAGATTGCTGGTGGGACTGCAAATTGGTGCAGCCAATTTGGAAAGCAGTATGAAAATTTCTTGGAAAGCTGGGAATGGAATCACCATTTGACCCAGCTATTCCCCTACTCAGTCTATTCACTAAAGACCTAAAAACAGCATGCTACAGGGACACTGCTACATCGATGTTCATAGCAGAAAAATTCACAACAGCAAGACTGTGAAACCAACTTAGATAACCTTCAATGAAAGAATGGATAAAATACTGTGGCATATATACACAATGGAGTATTACTCTGCATTGAAAAATAAAAAAAAATCATAGAATTTGGAGGGAAATGGATGGCATTAGAGCAGATTATGCTAAGTGAAGCTAACCAATCCTTAAAAAACAAATGCCAAATGTCATCTTTGATATAAGGAGAGTAACTAAGAACAGAGGAGAGACGAAGAGCATGACAAGATGATTAATATTAAAGCGGGATGAGAGGTGGAAAGGAAAGGGAGAGAGAAGGAAAATTGCATGGAATTGGAAGGAGACCCTCAGGGTTATACAAAATTACATACAAGAGAAAGTGAGGGGAAAGAGAAAAATAATACAAGGGGGACAAATTTATTACAGTAGAGGGGGTAGAGAGAGAAGAGGGGAGGGGCGGGGAGGGGAGGGGGGATAGTAGAGGATAGGAAAGGCAGCAGAATTCAATAGACACTAGTATGGCAATATGTGAATCAATAGATGTGTAACTGATGTGATTCTGTAATCTGTACACGGGGTAAAAATGGGAGTTTATAACGCACTTGAATCAAAGTGTGAAATATGTTATAACAACAACTATGTAATGTTTTGAACAACCATAAATAAAAATGAAATAAAACTAACTATGGTGAATAATGTATGCAATCCTAATATTTCTACAGTAACTGACCCAGTTTAACATCAATGCAAGTAGATTCCTATGGGACATGATGTGTACTTTGACCTTCATTTTTATTCAACACTGGTACATTACTATTTCATCAGTTTATGCACATCACAGGATATATATTTCATCCACAATTTAGGAAAGTTATAGGCATTTGTTTCACTTTCAATCAATTCCAGCTTCAGAACACATGGATTCCTCCATATTTCTTGACTGGTCTTTTCATGAGACTTCTTTCCAAACACATTATTTTCGATTTCCATAAACACTTTTGAAACAAAACTCACACACACTTCATGATAAACAATAACCCTAAGATTACCATTATATATGTAACTGGTTGGAGTGAATGATTGTATGTCAATATATGATTTCCTATATATTTTAAGATATCAATTCAATCCATTATTTAAAGAGAAAAAAGTTATATTATTTATTCACACTATGGTCTATTCATGCATTATCTCTATATTCATTGACACAGGGTACACCACTTGGTACCCACAATACTAATTTATGTGTCCTCAAATATTGCTCCCAGAAATGGTGGAAGAAATACACACATCATATGATCTACATATATATTTGATCACAATAATTTTCTGGGCACAAAATGCAAAGGTCACACTTATGATTGTACCAAATCCTAAATTGAAAGTGAACATGGCTTACTAAAAACATCCATGTCCAGGTTGCCTAATGCTTTCAAATGTCATTCCTATTGGTGACTACATATTTGTTTCTTCCTAAGATTATGTATTCAATCTCAACCCTGTTGAAAATGTCTAATCCTATCACTCACTATATAATTGCCTCATTTCGTAATGTCTCTATTGATATTTTCCTTCCTACATATTTTCCCCAGTTAATCATTGTGACTGACTCTTCACATGTGCTGACATTTATATTCACTCTATAACCGAAACCCTAATGCTACAGAACTTTTTGTCCAATTTTTTATACTCACTCTTTTTTTATAAACCTACCGACTATCTTCCTAATCCCACCGACTATCTCAATTTGAGTGGATGTTCTCTTCTAAAATCAAACATCCAAGGTATAAGGTCCTATGCCATTGATTATCAATTTATCTGAGACATCTGTGTAGAACGTAATTAAAATCTAAGTATCCCAATCAAGGGCCTAATGCCCTTCTGGGCTTCAAATCTTACCAACATTTCTGTTTTCATACTTATATTTCACCTCTATAATCTTATAAATATCACAGGTTCCCAATACTATTAATCATCCTGCAGAAGGATTCGTAATCCAAATCAAACATGTTAATAACCCTAACCATACACTCTTCCCTCAACCTAACTTTACAGAAGAGCAGGGACAGAGTTCGTCTTACAATACAGGAATGTAGGGGATCTGCCTCCTGCTGAGAACCTCAAAGGTCCATGCAGGTTTGATCCCTGGAGAAGATTAGGCAGCTATGAAGGACCTGAGAGAGAAAAAGTTATCTTCCATCTCAAACAACCTTTCCAAGATGAAGGGTTTTGTCTGAATAAGCCTCTCTCTTCTTAATGTAGAGAAGATGGACCATACCAGGCATGTGTGGAGAGCTGTTCCTGGGTGCCTATGGTTGATATACCATTCTAACTTTTGAAAGTGTCACAGGAAGTAAGGGCTGCCTCCATCTCATAGTACTATTGGAAGCAACTGTTAGGACAAAGTGGTTGCCAAGGCAGTGACCTCATTAAATTCCTGAAGAGATTAATCTCACCTCACTTCCTTGGTGATGAAACTCTCTGAACTTGGGATCCGGGAAGCCAGGCACGCAGAGCCAGTCCCATTCCCAGTCCCAGTGGTCTCACTTGTTTGGATTTAACAAGGACAGAGTCAGTCTTTCTGAGTACCTACTGATGTGAGGATGGACAAATGTCAGGAAAGCTCTGAAGAGAGGCCTTTCCTGAGAAAGCAGGTAGTGGCTCACAGCTGGCTAGTGACAACTTCACAGATTGGGCCAATGAGACCATATCTGACACAGGACAGGCGATTTCATCAGAAAAGTATGGCCCACCAGTCAGAGGACACTCCTGATAGTCACAGACCTACTTGGGGGAAGGAGCTGCCTTTGTGTGTGTGGGTGTAGGTTTGAGGTTTTGTCTCATGTTCTGAGAATAGGTAGGAAAGGCAGTTTATTTGTTTTGGAGTGAACT
The DNA here is from genome assembly GCF_048772815.1 of Callospermophilus lateralis. Classification (NCBI taxonomy): domain Eukaryota; kingdom Metazoa; phylum Chordata; class Mammalia; order Rodentia; family Sciuridae; genus Callospermophilus; species Callospermophilus lateralis. Next base: position 483,588 of record NW_027514577.1, on the reverse strand, counting down.
GTTTCTGGTAAGTCGTTTGACAAGGCCAGTGTCTCTATGTCTGTGTATCCCACTGTGTCCGGGGTTTTAGACATTAGAAAAGAGAATGAATCATTGTATGTGTTCTGACTAGTAGAAAGCTTCCCAAGATTCATCTTGCCCAATTTATGAATGGACTGTGGCTTGACTTATGCGTGGGCAACTCCTACAATCTTGCTAAGTTCCTGTTTTCTTCCTGAATCCTGGCCAATTTCCAGAATAGGCTCATTTTTTGTGTCCAAAATATGTACCACCTCCAAGCTCTGAGACTTGGCCATGTACTGGATAGCTGAAGGGAATGGGAGCATCTCAGAAAACTCAGATATGAGTGTGACCAGAAAATTCTAATGGAGAAACCCTGCTTTGGGCCTTTTGCTTACCAATTGTTCTGTTGCCCTGAATGTCCGGAACATCTTTGCCTCAGGCCACACCTTTGTAGAGCCAAAAGAAATTGTTTTCAAACAGAAATGAAAGGGCATCACCTCTGGCTCTTTGCTTAATTGCTTTGGAAAGGGATGTGTCTGAATCAGCTTTTTGGCCCTGTGTGAGGCTGCGGCTTAGATTTTTAGCACCTGATGGATCTAAAGAAAGATCCCATGTGTGCATCCAAAACCAAAATGGACAAAAGAGCATTCATTTTGGATGAAGTCTCTCACATTCCTCTGTAAGGTTCCTGACCTTCATCAAGTGAGAATAGTGATCATTTGGTTCAAATGTGTTCCTCAAAACCCTGCAGAGGATAGCCCATAAGTGCTTGATTTTTCTCATGACTCCAAATCACATAAAGACTCTAAGCCCCACAGTCAGTAGGCTTCAAATTGGAGAAGCAGTGCCATCTTAATGGCCGGCCAATTTGATCACTCCTGGTTCACTGGGAGGATGTCCAGGCCATCCTGATTTTAGGCAAATGAGGGGCAAGGGTGGTTATTTTGGACACTGTCTTGGACCGCACCCCTCATGGAAACCTCCAGCCAGAGGTTATAATGAGTGTGTATTTAGAAAAGATGAGTGACATGTGGGAGTGTTTTGGATTTAATTGTGGATATTTGTGTGGCAGTTGGAAGACATAACTGGGTCTACCTGGGCTTGAACTTTGGTGTGATTCCTCTTAGAGACTGAGTTCAGAATCTGACCTCAGAAAAGTATTGCCATGTATTGTGTTGGGATTAAAGAGGCCATGTATGAGAGTCACCCTTGGAAACTGAGAACTAGCACCAGAGTGGCTTTGCACAGAGAACTGGGAATCTCAGCCAAGGTATCACATGATTTCATTCGAAAGACTTGGCAGCCATATTTGAGAGTCAAAACACACATGGACCTCACATTGTAGACCTCAATGGGCCTGGCTAAATGTGACCTTTTGTCCACTCTTTGAGAAGCCTTGCCTGTGAGGGTTCTCCAGAGCTTTCATTGAAATAATCTTTCTCTCCATTTAATGGTTCCTGAATAAATTGAAACCCACAGTGCCTCCAACTTCATCCTTGAAAAATTTCTAGATAAATACCGCGAATTTTTTGAAATTCCCACGACTAGGTTGCACTAGAGAACCTTTGGATGTCCTGCTGCTGATCATGGATGTACCTGACAGTGCCTTGCTTGACTGGGTTTTATGAAAATGGTGTAGAACAGAGGTCCCAGTAAGTTGCAGCCTCCTGAGAAGTGGGCCTAGAGTTGTGGTGGGCAGGAGTGTGATAAAACTTCTGTGTTGGAGCAATTTGGATCTTCCATTGGCTTACAAATGGCTTGTGGCTTACATGGTGCAGCCAGCAGACCCTTATAAGTAAAGGCATCTTGTTATATGGAGAGGATTCAGGGCAATGTTCAGAATCAGGTTGCTATGGACAAGGATGCAATGGGGCAAGCTTTTAGGGATAGAAGATTGGTTGGTGCATTTTTATGCTGTCCCTGACCCACCACACGTGATAGAACTCCCTCCTGCACTGTGTCCCAGTTGAATTCCTTCTATTTTATGAAGCAAATACCAAACTACCAGTGCAGCAGCAAAAACCCCACAAAAAGTGTAGGAGGACCAAATGGCTTCACAGTTCAACGGGGAGACACTTAGACCCCAGAGGCCACAGTTTACTTAAAAAGAAAAATATCAGCACTGCTGCCTCATGTTCATTGAAATATCAGAAACAATGTCTTCCAGGTCTCATAGATGCAGACCCAGCTTTGATGGTCTCACTACAAAGAAAGCCAAATCTCCTGAAAACAACATATATTTCAAGTGCCCTATCTCAGAGGCAGTTTCTCAAAAAGCTTTTAGGCCAGCAGAGCTCCATGTTTGTGGAGGGTTTACCCTATCCCTTGCTTTTGGAAACTCCTCTACAACCTCCAAGGTTGTGAACTCCTGAGCATTTTCCATTCCAGATATGTGTTCACTGATTTTCTAACTCTTCTCCTCTAATTTTGTCTTACTTGGGGTGAAGGTAATGTCAAGGCATTGTTCTGGATGAGAGTGGGAGGATATTTGTGCAGCATATATATGCATACAAATTGGATTCATTTTCCAATTTTCATTTTGAAATATTGAATCCCTGACACTAACCCATACCTACTAGACTCAGACAACTCATCCTAATATGATAGAGAAAAATAAGCCAAACCTATAGAAATACAAGCAGTTCATTGGAGGCATGTTGTATAGTTGGACTTGCGTTTTGCATTATATAAGGTAAAAGTTATAAATCTAGTCAATTTTTAATCGAAGAAGTTCTCCCTGAGTTTTTAAACTTAAAAAATACGAGAATTCTTGTTTCCCTTTCTCTTTAGCCTATTCACACTTGTATATTTATATGCACATATAGAATCCTACCAGGTATCACACGTACATTTTTGAGGTGGCTGACTTGGCATATACAAACTGTGAGAAGAGTTCACTCCTCCTAAACGCTGTTGGAAGTGAAAATTCAACCTATAGGGGACCTTCCTAGTAGAAGAACATTATGCATAAATTCATGTTCAGTAAAATAAATATTTTTGCATCTGTGGATGATATATATTTACTGATGAATTTCGATTCGCATATATATTGCTACTATTAAATGTATGTGAGTGTTTTTTTTTTGTGTGTGTGTGTATAATATATCTGTACACTCTGCAGATGTTTCAAAATATAAAATATATGTGTCTAATGTAAACCCTCTAAATTCATTCATGTTCATGTATGTGGATTTATAATCAACTTTTCACAAGATTATAATCAGAAATATTCATCCACCTGAAATACATAATTGTTTCCTAGTACTGAAAACTAACTTCAGTGAATGGGGCATACAAATCCTCATTATTCTACAGAAACTGACCCAGTCTAACATCAATGCAAGTAGACTCCTATGGGACATGATATGTAATTTGACGTTCATATGTATTCAACAATGGTACATTATTATTTCTTCAGTTTTTGCACATTTTAAGTTATACACTTCATCCACAAGTTCACAAATTTATAGGCATTTGTTTCAACTTTAATCACTTCTTGCTTCAGAACACAAGTATTGTCAGGGTTTCTTGACAGGTCTTTTCATGAGACTTCTTTCCAAACACATTATTTTAGATTTCCATAATCACTTTTGAAGCAAAACTCACACACTCTTCATGATAAACCAAAACACTAATATTTCCATGAGATATATAACTGGTTGGAATGAATGATTGTGTATCAATATATGATTTCCTTTAATTTTTCAGATATCAATTCAATTCATTATTTAAAGTTCAAAAAAGTTGTATTATTTAGTCACAGTATGTTCTATTCATGCTTTATCTCTATGTTCATAGACACAGGGTACACCTCTTTGTACCCCCAATTCTAATTTTAAATATCCAATATATTGCTCCCAGAAATGGTGAAAGAAATACTCATGTCACCTCATTATCACAGTAATATTCTGGACAAAAAAATGGAAAGGTCACTCTTATGATTGTACCAAAGCCTAAATGGAAAGTGAACATAGATTACTAAAAACATCCATGTCCAGGTTGCCTAATGCTATCAATTGTCAATCCTGTTGGTGACTACATATTTGTTTCCATCTAATTTATATATTCAAACTCAACCGTGTTGAAAATGACTAATTCTATCACTCACTTTATACTTTGCCTGATTTTGTAATGATTCTATTGATATCTGCTTTTCTACATATTTTCCCCAGTTCACCATAGTGACTGACTCTTCTTATGTACTGACATCTACATTCACTCCATAACCGAAACCCTACTGGTAAAGAACATTTGGTCCAAATCCTATACTCACTCTTCTTCCTAAAGCTATCGACTATCTTCCTAATCCTAACGATTATCACTTTTTGCCTGGATGTTCTCTTCTAAATTCAATCATCATAGGTACAAGGTCCTACTCCCTTGTATATCGAATTATCTGAGACATCTTTGCAGAACATAATTCAAAGCTAAGAATCCCAATCAAGGGGAAAACCTTTCTGGGCTTCAAATCATACCTAGATTTTTGTTTTCATACTTTTATTTCACATCTATATTCTTGTAAATATCACAGGTTCCCAATACCATTATTCATCACACAGAATGATTCATAACCCAAATCAAACCTGTTATTAACCCTAAGCGCTCATTTTACAGAAAAGCAGGGACAGAGTGGTTCTTACAATACAGGAAATTATGGGATCTTCCACCTGCTGAGAACCTCAAAGGTCCATGCAGAAATGATACCTGGAGAAGTTGTAGGCAGGTATGAAGGACCTGAGTGAGCAAATGTCATCTTCCATGGCAAATAACCTGGTCAGGATGAAGGGATGTGTCTGAATCAGCCTCTCTCTTTTTATTGTAGAGAAGATGGACCAAACCAGGCCTGTGTGGAGAGCTGTTCCTGGGTGCCTATAGTTAATATACCATTCTACCTTGTGAAAGTGTCACAGGAAGTAGGGGAAGCCTCCATCTCATGGGACCCTTGGAAGCAACAGTTAGGACAAAGTGGTTGCCAAGGCAGTGACCTCATTCAGTTCCAAAGAATGTGACATACCTCATTTCCTTGGTGATGGAACTCTCTGAAATTTGTATCCAAGAAGCCAGGCACCCAGAGGCAGTCCCAGTCCCAGTCCCAGTGGGCTCACTTGTTTGGATTTACCAAGGACAGAGTCAGTTTTCTTGGTACCTACTGATGTGAGGATGGCCTAATGCCAGGAGAACTCTAAAGAGGGACCTTTCCTGAGAAAGCAGGTAGTGGCTAACCACTTTTTCCTGACAACTACACAGAGTTGAAGAAGGAAACAAGATCTGAGAGAAGACAGGACATTTCGGGGGAACATAGTATGGCCCGCAGTCAGAGGAAACTCCGGATAGTCACAGACCTACTTGGGGTAAGGAGGTGCCTTTGTGGGAGTGGGTGTGGGTTTGTTGTTTTGTCTCATGTTCTGAGAATAGGTAGGAAAGGCGGTTTGTTTGGTTTGTAGTGGACAGTTTCTAGTAAGTTGTTTGACAAGGCGAGTGTTTCTGTTTCGGTGTATCCCAATGTGTCCGTTGTTGTAGACATTAAAAAGAGAATGCATTAATTGATGTGTCCTGTCTAGTATAAGTCTTCCCATAATTCATCCTGCCCAATATATGAATGGACTGCAGCTTGTCTTATCGATGTGCAACACCTGCTATCTTTCTAAGATGCTGTTTTCTTCCTGAATTCTGGCCACTCTCCAGAATAGGCTCATGGTTTTGTGTCCAAAATATGTACCACCTCCATGCTCTGTGACATGTCCATGTAATGGATAGCTGAAGAGAATGGCGAGCATTTCAGAAAACTCAGATATCAGTGTGACCAGGAAAGTCTCAGTGCAGAAACCCTGCTTTGGGCCTTTTGCTTACTAATTGTTGTGTTGCACTCAATGTCAGGAAGGTCTTTGCCTCAGGCCACTCCTTTGTGAAGCCTGAAGAAAACAGTTTTCAAATGGAAATGAATGGGCTTCACCTGTGGCTCTTTGCTTAATTGCTTTGGAAAGGGATGTGTCTTTATCAGCCTCTTGGCCATGTGTTTGGCTGTGACTTAGATTCTCAGCACCCGATGAATCTAAAGAATGATCCCATGTGAGCTTCCAAAACCAAAATGGCAAAAATATCATTCATTGTGGATGAAGTCTCTTTCCTTCCTCTGTTAGGTTCCTGCACTCCATCAAATGAGAATAGGGATTCTTTGGGTCAAATGAGTTCTTCAAAGCCCTGCAGAGGTGCTTGTGTTTTCGCATGACTCGAAATCACCTAAAGAATCGATACCTAAAATCAGTAGGCATCAAATTGGAGAAACACAGAAGTATTAACGGCAGGCTTATTTGTTCAATCCTGGTTCACAGAAACGGTGTCCAGGCTACCCTGACTTTAGGAAAATGAGGGGTAAACGAGCTGATTTTGGACACTGTCTTTGGCTGCGCCCCTCATGGAAACCTCCACCCAGAGGTTAAGATGATTGACTATATGGAAAAAGATGAGGGCCATGTGGGAGTGTTTTGATTTTAATTTTGATCATTTGTGTGGCATTGGAAAAAATGACTGGGTCCAGGTAGGCTTGAACTCTGGTGTGATTCCCCTTAGAGACTGGGATTTGAAACTGAACTCAGAGAAGCATTGGCATGAATTTTGTTGGGATTTTAAGAGGCCACGCATGAAAGTCGCTCTTGGAAACTGAGACCTAGGCCCCGGTGGATTTCCACAGAGGCCTGGGAATCTCAGCAAGGATATCACATGATTTTATTCTTAAAGAAATGGCAGCCATAGTTTAGAGTCAAAACACACATGGACCTCACATTGTAGACCTCAATGGGCCTGGCCTAATGTGACCTTTTGTTCACTCTTTGGGAAGCCTTGCCTGTGAGGGTTCTCCAGAGATTTCATTGAAATGAGCTTCCTCACCATTTAATGTTTGCTGAATGAATTGAAACCCACAGTGCCTCCATCTTCATGCTTGAAAAATGGCTAGATAAATACCATGAAATTTTTGAAATTTCTATGACCAGGTGGCACTGGAGAAACATTGGATGTCCTGTTGCTGATCATGAGTATACCAGACAGTGCCTTGATTTACGGAGTTTCATGAAAATGGTGTAGAATAGGATGGCAGTAAGTTGGAGCCTGCTGAGTAGTGGGTCTAGAGCAGTGGTGGGGAGGTGTTTGATAAAACATCCGTGGTAGGGCCATGTGGATCTACCATTGGATTCCAAATGGCTTGTAACTGACGTGGTACAGCCAGCAGACCCTTATATGTAAAAGCATCTTGTTATATGCAGAGTTTTCAGAGGAAAATTACGAATCAGGTTGATATGGACAAGGGGGAAATGGGGCAAGCTGTGAGAGATCGAAGCTTATTTGGTGCATTCTCTAGCAGACCCTGACCCACCACACGTGACAGAACTCCCTCCAGCACTCTGTCCCAGATTAGCTCCTAGTATTTCATGAAACAAATACCAAACTCACAGTGCAGCAGCAAAAAAACCACAAAAAGTGGAGGAGGACCAAATGGCTTTGCAGTCCACATGGGGAGAAACTTAGTCCCCAGTGGCCTCAGTTTACCTACAAAGAGTGGATTCAGCACTGCTTCATCTTGTTCATTGGAAAATAAGAAACCATGTCCTCCAGGTCACATAGATGCAGACCCAGCTTTGATGGTCTCCCTACAAAGGAAGACAAATCTCCTGAAAACAACATATATTTCAAGGGCGGAAGCTCAGAGGCAGTTTCTCAAAAAGTTTTTAGGCCAGCAGAGCTCCATATTTGTGGAGTGTTTACCCTGTCCCTTAGTTTTGCAAACTCCTCTACCACCTCCAAGGTTGTGAACTCCTGAGCATTTTACATTCCAGATATGTATTCACTGATTTTGTAACTCTTTTCCTCTAATTGTGTCTTACTTGGGGTGAAGGTAATGTCAAGGCATTCTTCTGGATGAGAGCGGGAGGATATTTGTGCAGCATATATTTACATACACATTGGATTCATTTTCCAATTTTCCATTCGAAATGCTGAATTCCTGACACTAAGCCATACCTAGTAGACTCAGACTATTCATCCTAATATAATGGGGAAAATTAACCCAACACAATAGAAATACAAGCACTTCAGAGGAGACATGTTGTATAGTTGGACTTGACATTTGCATTATATAAGGTAGGAGTTATAAATGTATTCAAATTTTAATGGACATATTCTCCATGTGTTTTTAAACTTAACAAATATGTGAATTCTTGTTTCCCTTTTCTTTAGCCTATTCACACATGTATATATATATGCATACATAGAATCCTAGCAGGTATCACACGTACATTTTGTGAGGTGGCTGTCTTAGCAGATACAAATTGTGAGAAAAGTTCACTCCTCCTAAATGCTGTTGGAAATAAAAATTCAACCTATAGGAGACCGTCCTAGTCGAACAACGTTATACATAAAGTCATATTCAGTAAAATAAATATTTTTGCATTTCTGGATGACATATATTTACTGATGAATTTCGATTGGCATTTATATTGGTACTTTTTAATGCCTGTGAGTGTTGTGTGTGTGTGTGTGTGTGTGTGTGTGTGTGTGTGTAGATATAGATATAGATATAGATATACTCTCCAAATTTTTCAAAATATGAAATGTATGTGTCTAATATACACTCTCTAAATTCATTCATGTTCATGTATGTGGATTTATAATCAACTTTTCACAAGATTATAATCAGTAATATTCATGCACCTGAAATACATATTTGTTTCCTAGTACTGAAAACTAACTTCAGTGAATGGTGCATACATATCCTAATTATTCTACAGTAACTGACCCAGTCTAACATCAATGCAAGTAGACTCCTATGGGACATGATATGTAATTTGTCATTCATTTGTATTCGACACTGGTACATTATTGTTTCTTCAGTTTTTGCACATCATAGGATATAAAATTCACCCACAAGTTCACAAATTAATAGGCATTTGTTTCAACTTTAATCACTTCTTGCTTCAGAACACATGTATTGTCAGGGTTTCTTGACTGGTCTTTTCATGAGACTTCTTACCAAACACATTATTTTGAATTTCCATAATCATTTTTAAGCAAAACTCACAAACTCTTCATGATAAAAGAAATCACTAATATTTCCATTAGATAAATAACTGGTTGGAATTAATGATTGTATATCAATATACGATTTCCTTTAATTTTTCAGATATCAGTTCAATGCATTATTTAAAGTTCAAAAAAGTTATATTATTTATTCACAGTATGGTCAATTCATGCTTTTTCTCTATGTTCATACAAACAGGGTACACCTCTTTGTACAACCAATTCTAATTTTACATCTTCAATATGTTGCTCCCAGAAATGGTGAAAGAAATACTCATGTCACCTCATTATCACAGTAATATTCTGGACAAAAAATGGAAAGGTCACACTTATGATTGTACCAAAGCCTAAATAGAAAGTGAACATGGATTTCTAAAAACATCTATGTCCAGGTTGCCTAATGCTGTCAATTGTCAATTCTATTGGTGACTACATATTTGTTTTTTCCTAATTTATATATTCAAACTCAACCCTGTTGAAAATGTCTAATTCTATCACTCACTTTATACTTTGCCTCATTTCGTAATGTTTCTATTGATATCGGCTTTTCTACATATTTTCCCCAGTTCAACATACTGACTGACTCTTCATATGTGTTGACATTTACATTCACTCTATAACCGAAAGTCTATTGCTAAAGAACTTTTGGTCCAAATCCTATACTCACTCTTCTTCCTAAACCTACCGACTATCTTCCTAATCCTACTGAATATCCCTTTTTGACTGGATATTCTCTTCTAAATTCAATCATCCAATTTACAAGGTCCTATGCCATTGTGTATCGAATTATCTGAGACAACTTTGCAGAACATAATTCAAAGCTAAGTATCCCAATCAAGGGCAACACTATTCTGGGCTTCAAATCATACCTTGATTTCTGTTTTCATACTTATATTTCAACTCTATATTCTTGTAAATATTGCATGTTTCCAATACCATTATTCATCGCACAGAATCATTCCTAACCCAAATGAAACCTGTTTTTAACCCCAAGTATACACTGTTCCCTCAATCAATTTACAGAAGAGCAAGGACAGAGTGGTTCTTACAATACAGGAAAGTTGGGGGCCTTCCACCTGATGAGAACCTCAAATGTCCATGCACAAATGATACCTGGAGAAGTTGTAGGCAGGTATGAAGCACCAGAGAGAGCAAAAGTCCTCTTCCATGGAAAAGAACCTGGTCAGGATGAAGGGATGTGTCTGAATCTGCCTCTCTCTTCTTATTTTAGAGATGATGGACCAAACCAGGCATGAGTGGAGAGCTGTTCCCGGGTGCCAATTGTTGATATACATTCTACCTTATGAAAGTGTCACAGGAAGTAGGGGCAACCTCCATCTTATGTTACCCTTGGAAGCAACTGTTTGGACAAAGTGGGTGCCAAGGCAGGGATCTCATTCAGTTCCAAAGAATGTGACATACCTCATTTCCTTGGTGATGGAACTCTCTGAACTTGGTATCCAAGAAGCCAGGCACCCAGAGGCAGTCCCAGTCCCAGTCCCAGTGGGCTCACTTGTTTGGATTTACCAAGGACAGTCAGTTTTCTTGGTACCTAATGATGTGAGGATGGCCAAATGCCAGGAGAGCTCTGAAGATGGATTTTTCCTGAGAAAACAGGTAGTGTCTAACCACTTTCTCCTGACATCTTCACAGAGTTGGTCAATGAAACAAGATCTGAGAGAAGACAGTCCATTTTGGGGGAACATAGTATGGCCCACCAGTCAGAGGAAACTCCGGATAGTCACAGACCTACTTGGGGGAAGGAGGTGCCTTTGGGGGAGTGGGTGTGGGTTTGTTGTTTTGTCTCATGTTCTGAGAATAGATAGGAAAGGCGGTTTGTTTGGTTTGGAATGGACAGTTTCTAGTAAGTCATTTGACATGGCAAGTTTTTCTGTTTCTGTGTATCCCCCTGTGTTCGTTGTTGTAGACATTAGAAAAGAGAATGCATTAATGGGTGTGTCCTGTCTAGTATAAATCTTCCCATAATTCATCCTGCCCAATATATGAAAGGACTGCAGCTTGTCTTATCGATGTGCAACACCTGCTATCTTTCTAAGTTGTTGTTTTCTTTCTGAATTCTGGACACTTTCCAGAATAGGCTCATGGATTTGTGTCCAAAATATGTACCACCTCCAAGCTCTGTGACATGGCCATGTACTGGATAGCTGAAGAGAATGGCGAGAATCTCAGACAACTCAGATATCAGCGTGACCAGGAAAGTCTCAGTGCAGAAACCCTGCTTTGGGCCTTTTGCTTATTTATTGTTGTGTTGCACTCAATGTCAGGAAGGTCTTTGCCTCAGGCCACTCCTTTGTGAAGCCTGTAGAAAACAGTTTTCAAATGGAATTGAATGGGCTTCACCTGTGGCTCTTTGCTTAATTGCTTTGGAAAGGGATGTGTCTTTATCAGCCTCTTGGACCTGTGTGTGGCTGTGACTTAGATTCACAGAACCTGATGGATCTTAAGAATGATCCCATTTCCAAAACCAAAATGGCAAAAATATCATTCATTGTGGATGAAGTCTCTTTCCTTCCTCTGTTAGGTTCCTGCACTCCATCAAATGAGAATAGGGATTCTTTGGGTCAAATGAGTTCTTCAAAGCCCTGCAGAGGTGCTTGTGTTTTCGCATGACTCGAAATCACCTAAAGAATCGATACCTAAAATCAGTAGGCATCAAATTGGAGAAACACAGAAGTATTAACGGCAGGCTTATTTGTTCAATCCTGGTTCACAGAAACGGTGTCCAGGCTACCCTGACTTTAGGAAAATGAGGGGTAAACGAGCTGATTTTGGACACTGTCTTTGGCTGCGCCCCTCATGGAAACCTCCACCCAGAGGTTAAGATGATTGACTATATGGAAAAAGATGAGGGCCATGTGGGAGTGTTTTGATTTTAATTTTGATCATTTGTGTGGCATTGGAAAAAATGACTGGGTCCAGGTAGGCTTGAACTCTGGTGTGATTCCCCTTAGAGACTGGGATTTGAAACTGAACTCAGAGAAGCATTGGCATGAATTTTGTTGGGATTTTAAGAGGCCACGCATGAAAGTCGCTCTTGGAAACTGAGACCTAGGCCCCGGTGGATTTCCACAGAGGCCTGGGAATCTCAGCAAGGATATCACATGATTTTATTCTTAAAGAAATGGCAGCCATAGTTTAGAGTCAAAACACACACGGACCTCACATTGTAGACCTCAATGGGCCTGGCCTAATGTGACCTTTTGTTCACTCTTTGGGAAGCCTTGCCTGTGAGGGTTCTCCAGAGATTTCATTGAAATGAGCTTCCTCACCATTTAATGTTTGCTGAATGAATTGAAACCCACAGTGCCTCCAACTTCATGCTTGAAAAATGGCTAAATAAATACCATGAAATTTTTGAAATTCCAATGACCAGGTGGCACTGGAGAAACATTGGATGTCCTGTTGCCGATCATGAGTATACCAGACAGTGCCTTGATTTACTGAGTTTCATAAAAATGGTGTAGAACAGAGATGCCAGTAAGTTGGAGTCTGCTGAGTAGTGGGTCTAGAGCAGTGGTGGAGAGGTGTTTGATAAAACATCCATGGTACTGCCATGTGGATCTACCATTGGATTCCAAATGGCTTGTAACTGATATGGTGCAGCCAGCAGACCCTTATATGTAAAGGCATTTTGTTATATGGAGAGTTTTCAGAGGAAAATTAAGAATCAGGTTGATATGGACATGCAGTCAATTGGGCAAGCTGTGAGAGGTAGAAGCCTAGTTGGTGCATTCTCTTGCAGACCCTGACCCACCACACGTGACAGAACTCCCTCCAGCACTGTGTCCCAGTTTAGTTCCTAGTATTTCGGGAAACAAATACCAAACTCACAGTGCAGCAGCAAAAACACCACAAAAAGTGGAGGAGGACCAAATGGCTTCAGTGTGCACACGGGGAGACACTTAGTACCCAGTGGTCTCAGTTTACCTACAAAGAGAGGATTCAGCACTGCTTCATCTTGTTCATTGGAAAATAAGAAACCATGTTCTCCAGGTCACATAGATACAGACCCAGCTTTGATGGTCTCACTACAAAGGAAGACAAATCTCCTGAAAACAACATATATTTCAAGTACAGAAGCTCAGAGGCAGTTTCTCAAAAAGTTTTTAGGCCAGCAGATCTCCATGTTTGTGGAGTGTTTACCCTGTCCCTTAGTTTTGCAAACTCCTCTACCACCTCCAAGGTTGTGAATTCCTGATCATTTTCCATTCCAGATATGTATTCACTGATTTTGTAACTCTTCTCCTCTAATTGTGTCTTACTTGGGGTGAAGGTAATGTCAAGGCATTGTTCTGGATGAGAGCGGGAGGATATTTGTGCAGCATATATTTACATACACATTGGATTCATTTTCCAATTTTCCATTCGAAATGCTGAATTCCTGACACTAAGCCATACCTAGTAGACTCAGACTATTCATCCTAATATAATGGGGAAAATTAACCCAACACAATAGAAATACAAGCACTTCAGAGGAGACATGTTTTATAGTTGGACTTGACATTTGCATTATATAAGGTAGGAGTTATAAATGAATTCAAATTTTAATGGACATATTCTCCATGTGTTTTTAAACTTAACAAATATGTGAATTCTTGTTTCCCTTTTCTTTAGCCTATTCACACATGTATATATATATGCATATATAGAATCCTAGCAGGTATCACACGTACATTTTTGTGAGGTGGCTGTCTTGGCTGATACAAATTGTGAGAAGAGTTCACTCCTCCTAAATGCTGTTGGAAATGAAAATTCAACCTATAGGAGAGCGTCCTAGTAAAACAACTTTATACATAAACTCATGTTCAGCAAAATAAATATTTTTGCATCTGTGGATCATATATATTTACTGATCAATTTCGATTGGCATTTATATTGGTATTTTTTAATGTCTGTGAGTGTTGTGTGTGTGTGTGTGTGTGTGTGTGTGTGTGTGTGTGTGTGTAGATATAGATATAGATATACTCTCCAAATTTTTCAAAATATGAAATATATATGTCTAATATAGACTCTCTAAATTCATTCATGTTCATGTATGTGGATTTATAATCCACTTTTCACAAGATTATAATCAGAAATATTCATCCACCTGAAATACATATTTGTTTCCTAGTACTGAAAACTAACTTCAGTGAATGGTGCATACAAATCCTAATTATTCTACAGTAACTGACCCAGTCTAACATCAATGCAAGTAGACTCCTATGGGACATGATATGTAATTTGTCATTCATTTGTATTTGACACTGGTACATTATTGTTTCTTCAGTTTTTGAACATCATAGGATATACATTTCATCCACAAGTTCACAAATTAATAGGCATTTTTTTCAACTTTAATCACTTCTTGCTTCTGAACACATGTATTCTCAGGGTTTCTTGACTGGTCTTTTCATGAGACTTCTTTCCATACACATTATTTTGAATTTCCATAATCATTTTTAAGCAAACCTCACACACTCTTCATGATAAACCAAAACACTAATATTTCCATTAGATATATCACTGGTTGGAATGAATATTTGTATATCAATATACGATTTCCTTTAATTTTTCAGATATCAGTTCAATTCATTATTTCAAGTTCAAAAAAGTTATATTATTTATTCACAGTATGGTCTATTCATGCTTTTTCTCTATGTTCATAGAAACAGGGTACACCTCTTTGTACCCCGATTCTTATTTTACATCTTCAATATATTGCTCCCAGAAATGGTTAAAGAAATACTCATGTCACCTCATTATCACAGTAATATTCTGGACAAAAATGGAAAGGTCACACTTATGATTGTACCAAATCCTAAATGGAAGGTGAACATGGATTTCTAAAAACATCCGTGTCCAGGTTGCCTAATGCTGTCAATTGTCAATCCTATTGGTGACTACATTTTTGTTTTTTCCTAATTTATATATTCAAACCCAACCCTGTTGAAAATGTCCAATTCTATCACTCACTTTATAATTTGCCTGATTTCGTAATGTTTCTATTGATATCTGCTTTTCTACATATTTTCCCCAGTTCAACATAGTGACTGACTCTTCATATGAGCTGACATTTACATTCACTCTATAACCAAAAGTGTATTGCTAAAGAACTTTTGGTCCAAATCCTATACTCACTCTTCTTCCTAAACCTACCGACTATCTTCCTAATCATACTGAATATCCCTTTTTGACTGGATGTTCTCTTCTAAATTAAATCATCCAATGTACAAAGTCCTATGCCATTGTATATCGAATTATCTGAGACATCTTTGCAGAACATAATTCAAAGGTAAGTATCCCAATCAAGGGCAAAACCCTTCTGGGCTTCAAATCATACCTAGATTTCTCTTTTCATACTTACATATCACCTCTATATTCTTGTAAATATTGCAGGTTACCAATACCATTATTCATCGCACAGAATCGTTCGTAACCCAAATCAAACCTGTTTTTAACCCCAAGTATACACTGTTCCCTCAATCATTTTACAGAAGAGCAGGGACGGAGTGGTTCTTACAATACAGGAAAGTTGGGGACCTTCCACCTAATGAGAACCTCAAATGTCCATGCAAAAATGATACCTGGAGAAGTTGTACACAGGTATGAAGCAACTGAGAGAGCAAAAGTCATCTTCCATGGCAAACAACCTGGTCAGAATGAAGGGATGTTTCTGAATCTGCATCTCTCTTCTTATTGTAGAGAAGAGGGACCAAACCAGGCCTTAGTGGAGAGTTGTTCCCGGGTGCCAATGGTTGATATACATTCTACCTTATGAAAGTGTCACAGGAAGTAGGGGCAACCTCCATCTTATGTTACCCTTGGAAGCAACTGTTAGGACAAAGTGGTTGCCAAGGCAGTGACCTCATTCAGTTCCAAAGAATGTGACATACCTCATTTCCTTGGTGATGGAACTCTCTGAACTTGGTATCCAAGAAGCCAGGCACCCAGATGCAGTCCCAGTCCCAGTCCCAGTGGGCTCACTTGTTTGGATTTCCCAAGGACAGAGTCAATTTTCTTGGTACCTAATGATGTGAGAATGGCCAAATGTCAGGAGAGCTCTGAAGGTGGACCATTTCTGAGAAAACAGGTAGTGGATAACCACTTTTTCCTGACATCTTCACAGAGTTGGTCAAGGAAACACAATCTGAGAGAAGACAGGCCATTTCGGGGGAACATTGTATGGCCCACTGGTCAGAGGACACTCCGGATAGTCACAGACCTACTTGGGGGAAGGAGGTGCCTTTGTGGGAGTGGGTGTGGGTTTGTTGTTTTGTCTCATGTTCTGAGAATAGATAGGAAAGGCGGTTTGTTTGGATTGGACTGGACAGTTTCTAGTAAGTCATTTGACACGGCGAGTGTTTCTGTTTCTGTGTATCCCACTGTGTCCGTTGTTGTACACATTAGAAAAGAGAATGCATTAATGGATGTGTCCTGTCTAGTATAAATCTTCCCATAATTCATCCTGCCCAATATATGAATGGACTGCAGCTTGTCTTATCGATGTGCAACACCTGCTATTTTTCTAAGTTGTTGTTTTCTTCCTGAATTCTGGCCACTCTCCAGAATAGGCTCATGGATTTGTGTCCTAAATATGTACCACCTCCAAGCTCTGTGACATGACCATGTACTGGATAGCTGAAGAGAATGGCGAGCATCTCAGAAAACTCAGATATCAGTGTGACCAGGATAGTCTCAGTGCAGAAACCCTGCTTTGGGCCTTTTGCTTACTTATTGTTGTGTTGCACTGAATGTCAGGAAGGTCTTTGCTCAGGCCACCCCTTTGTGAAGCCTGAAGAAAACAGTTTTCAAATGGAAATGAATGGGCCTCACCTGTGGCTCTTGCTTAATTGCTTTCGAAAAGGATGTGTCTTTATCAGCCACTTGGACCTGTGTGTGGCTGTGACTTAGATTCTCAGCACCTGATGGATCTTAAGAATGATCCCATGTGAGCTTCCAAAACCAAAATGGCAAAAAATATCATTCATTGTGGATGAAGTCTCTTGCCTTCCTCTGTTAGGTTCCTGCACTCCATCAAATGAGAATAGGGATTCTTTGGGTCAAATGAGTTTTTCAAAGCCCTGCAGAGGTGCTTGTGTTTTTGCATGACTCTAAATCACCTAAAGAATCGATATCTAAAATCAGTAGGCGTCAAATTGGAGGAACACAGAAGTATTAACGGCAGGCTTATTTGTTCACTCCTGGTTCACAGAAACTGTGTCCAGGCTACCCTGACGTTAGGCAAATGAGGGGCAAACGAGCTGATTTTGGACACTGTCTTGGGCTGCGCCCCTCATGGAAACCTCCAGCCAGAGGTTAAGATGATTCCCTATATGGAATAAGATGAGGGCCATGTGGGAGTGTTTTGGTTATAATTTTGGTCATTTGTGTGGCATTGGAAAAAATGACTGGGTACACGTAGGCTTGAACTCTGGTGTGATACCCCTTAGAGACTGGGTTTTGGAACTGAACTCAGAGAAACATTGTCATGAATTTTGTTTTGATTTTAATAGGCCAAGCATGAAAGTCGCTCTTGGAAACTGAGACCTAGGCCCCGGGTGGATTTCCACAGAGGCCTGGGAATCTCAGCAAGGATATCACATGATTTTATTGTTAAAGAAATGGCAGCCATAGTTGAGAGTCAAAACACACATGGACCTCACATTGTAGACCTCAATGGGCCTGGCCTAATGTGACCTTTTGTCCACTCTTTGGGAAGCCTTGCCTGTGAGAGTTCTCCAGAGAATTCATTGAAATGAGCTTCCTCACCATTTAATGTTTGCTGCATGAATTGAAATCCACAGTGCCTCCAACTTCATGCTCGAGAAATGGATAGATAAATACCATGAAATTTTTAAAATTCCTATGACCAGGTGGCACTGGAGAAATATTGGATGTCCTGTTACTGTTCATGAGTATACCAGACAATGCCTTGATTTTCTGAGTTTCATGAAAATGATGTAGAACAGAGATGCCAGTAAGTTGGAGCCTGTTGAGTAGTGGGTCTAGAGCAGTGGTGGGGAGGTGTTTGATACAACATCCGTGGTAGGGCCATGTGGATCTACCATTGGATTCCAAATGGCTTGTAACTGACATGGTGCAGCCAGCAGACCCTTATATGTAAAGGCATCTTGTTATATGGAGAGTTTTCAGAGGAAAATGAAGAATCAGGTTGATATGGACAAGGGGGCAATGGGGCAAGCTGTGAGAGATAGAAGCCTAGTTTGTGAATTCTCTTGCAGACCCTGACCCACCACTCGTGACACAACTTCCTCCAGCACTGTGTCTCAGTTTAGCTCCTAGTATTTCGTGAAACAAATACCAAACTCACAATGCAGCAGGAAAAACACCACAAAAAGTGGTGGAGGACCTAATGGCTTCACAGTCCACACGGGGAGACACTTAGTCCCCAGTGGCCTCAGATTACCTACAAAGAGAGGATTCAGCACTGCTTCATCTTGTTCATTGGAAAATAAGAAACCATGTCCTTCAGGTCACATAGATGCAGACCCAGCTTTGATGGTCTCACTACAAAGGAAGCCAAATCATCTGAAAACAACATATATTTCAATTGCGGAAGCTCAGACGCAGTTTCTCAAAAAGTTTTTAGGCCAGCAGAGCTCCATGTTTGTGGAGTGTTTACCCTGTCCCTTAATTTTGGAAACTCCTCTACCACCTCAAAGGTTGTGAACTCCTGAGCATTTTCCATTCCAGATATGTATTCACTGATTTTGTAACTCTTCTCCTCTAATTGCGTCTTACTTGGGGTGAAGGTAATATCAAGGCATTGTTCTGGATGAGAGCGGGAGGATATTTGTGCAGCATATATTTACATACACATTGGATTCATTTTCCAATTTTCCATTCAAATACTGAATCCCTGAAACTAACCCATACCTAGTAGACTCAGACTATTCATCCTATTATAATGGGAAAAATTATCCCAACACAATAGAAATACAAGCACTTCAGAGGAGACATGTTGTATAGTTGGACTTGACATTTGCATTATATAAGGTAGGTGTTATAAATCTATTCAAATTTTAATGGAAATATTCTCCATGTGTTTTTAAATTTAACAAATATGTGAATTCTTGTTTCCCTTTTCTGTAGCCTATTCACACATGTATATTTATATGCATATATAGAATCCTACCAGGTATCACACGTACATTTTTGTGAGGTGGCTGTCTTGGCAGATACAAATTGTGAGAAGAGTTCACTCCTCCTAAAACTGTTTTAAATGAAAATACAACCTATAGGAGAGCGTCCTAGTAGAACAACATTATACATAAACTCATGTTCAGTAAAATAAATATTTTTGCATCTGTGGATGATATATATTTACTGATGAATTTCTATTGGCATTTATATTGGTACTTTTTAATGTCTGTGAGTGTTGTGTGTGTGTGTGTGTGTGTGTGTTTATAGATATAGATATAGATATAGATATAGTTAGATATAGATATACTCTCCAAATTTTTGAAAATATGGAATATTTTTGTCTTATTTTGCACTTCCTAAAATTTTCATATTCATGAATGTGTATTTATAATCATCTATTCTCAAGATTATTCTCAGAAACATTCATATACCCTACTAGACTCTGACTACTAATACTAATATAATGGAGAAAAATATCCCAAACAGAATAGAAATACAAGCATTTCAGAAGGGACATGGTGTATAGTTGGACTTGCCTTTTGCATGATATAAGGTAGGAGTTATAAATCTATTCAATTTGCTGAAATACTTTTCCATATGTTATTTTTTTTTGACACAAAACAAAATTTAATCTTCGAAAACTAAATAAAATTGACACATCCTTAACCAAGCTAATGAAGAAAAAAAACCTCAAATTACTAAAATTAAGGATCGTAAAAGAACTTTTACAGAGTACACAACTGAAATACAGAGAATAATTAAAAACTAATTTGAAAATTTATACTCTAATAAATTAAAATACCATGATGACATCAATAAAATTTTAGAGATATACCCAAACTGAATTAGTAGGACATGAACAATTTAAACAAATCAATTTCAAGCAATGAAATAGAAGTTGCTGTCAACAGCCTACCAATCAAGCAACGCCCAGGAACAGACAGATTCTCAGTCAAGTTCTACAAGACCTTCAAAGAAGCATTCATCACAATACTCCTCAAATTATTCCATAAAATAGAAAAGCATGGAACTCCTCCAAACTCATTTCATGAGGATAGTATCACTCACATACCAAAATCAGACAAAGACACATCAAGGAAAGAAAACTTCAGAGCAATATTCCTGACAAACATATATACAAAAATTCTCAATAAATTTCTTTTTTTTAAGCCAAAGTTAATCAAAAGGGATAAAGAGGGACACTACACACTATTCCATGTGTTTTTAAAGTTAAGAAATATATGAATTCCTGTCTCCCTTTCTCTGTAGCCTATTAAGCACATGTATTTTTATATGCACAAATAGAATCCTACCTGGTTTCACACGTACATTCTTGTGAGGTGGCTGACTTGGCAGATACTATTTGTGAGAAGAGATCACTCCTCCTAAATGCTGTTGGTACAGAAAATTCAACCCATGGGTGAGCTTCCTAGATGAACAACATTCTACATACATCCATGTTCAGTAAAATGAATATTTTGGTATATGCGGATGAGTTATTTTTCATGATGAATTTCGATTGACATATATATTGTGACATTATAATGTGTGTGTGTTTGTGTGTCTATATATATATATATATATATATATATATATATATATATATATAGTCTCCAGATTTTCCAAAATATGAAATATATGTCTTCTTATACACCGCCTGAATTCATTCATATTCATATATGTGGATTTATAATTAACTTTTAACAAGTTTATTCTCAGAAATATACATCCACTGGCATACATATTTGTTTCCTAGTACTGAAAACTAACTTCAGGGAAGGGTTCTTACAAATCCTAATATTTCTAGAGTAACTGACCAAGTTTAACATCAATGCAAATACATTCCTATTTGATATGATGTGTTTGTTAAAGTTCATTTTTATTCAAACTTGGTACGTTATTATTTATTCAGTTTATGGACATCATAAAATATATCCTTTCATTCACAAGTTCACAAATTTATAAATATTTGGTTCACTTTCAATCACTTCCTCCTTCGGAACACATATATTCCTTCATGTTTCTTGACGGGTCTTTTCACTGGACTTCTTTCTAAACACGTTATTTTCGATTGAATAATCATTTTTGAAGCAAAACTCACACACTATTCATGATAAACGGTAACCCTAATAATGCCCTTAGATATATAACTGGTTGGAATTAATGTACGTATATCAATATATGATTTCCTCTATATTTTCAGATATTAAAACAATCCATTATTTAAATTTGGAACCAGTCATATAATTTTTTCACAGTATGGTCTATTAATGCATCATCTCTATATTCATCAACACAGGGTAAACCTATTAGTATCCCCAGTACTAATTCATATGTTTTCAAAATATTGCTCCCAGAAAAGGTGGAAGAAATACTCATGTCACCTGATCTACATATACATATTATCACAGTAATATTCTGGACACAAAATGCAAAGGTCACCGTTATGATTGCAATAAAGCCTCAATGGAATGTGAACATGGATTACTAAAAACATCCATGCCCAGTTTGCCTAATGCTCTCAAATGTCAATCCAATTGGTGACTACATTTTTGTTTCTTTTTAAGATTATGTATTCAACCTCAACCCTGTTGAAAATGTCTAATCCTATCACTCACGTTATACTTTGCCTGATTTCCTAATGTCTCTATTGATGTCTGCTTTCCTACATATTTTTTCCCAGTTCATCATTGTGCCCGACTTTTCACATATGGTGCCATTAATATTCACTCTCTAACCGAAACCTATTGCTAAAGAACTTTTGGTCCAAATCCTAGACTCACTCTTCCTTCTAAACCTACGGACTATCTTTCTAATCCTACACACTATCCCTTTTTCACTGGATGTTCTCTTCTACATTCAATCATCTGAGGTACAGGGTCTTATGCCATTGTATATCGATTTAACTGAGACCTCGGTGCAAAACATTACTCAAGCTAAGGATCCCAATCAAGGGCCCAAATCATTCTGGGCTTAAAATATTACCTAGATTTCTGTTTTCATACTTATATTTTACCTCTATATTCTTTTAAATATCGCTGGTTCCCAATACCATTATTCATCCAGCAGAATGATTCCTAAGCCAAATGGAACATGCTATTGACCCTAACCATACAATGTTCCCTCAATCTCACTTTACAGAAGAGGAGGGATAAAGTTGAAATTACAATACAGGAAGTTAGGAGATCTTCCACCTGCTGAGTACCTCAAAATCCATGCAGAAATAATCCCTGGAGAAGATGTTGGCAGCTATGAAAGACCTGAGAGAACAAAAGTCATATTCCATGGCAAACAACATGGTCAGGATGAAAGGATGTGTCTGAGTCATCCTCTCTATTTTTAATGCAGGGAAGATGGACCAAAGCAGGCCTGTGTGGAGAGCTGTTCCCAGGTGACTATGGTTTCTATATCATTCTAACATGTGAATGTATCACAGGAAGTAGGGCAGCCTCCATGTCAGGAGACACTAGGACGCAACTGTTAGGACAAAGTGGTGGCCAAGACAGGGACCTCATTTATTTCCTGAAGGTAGTGACCTCACCTCATTTCCTAGGTGATGGAACTCTCTGAATTTTGTGATCCAGGAAGCCAGGCACCCAGAGCCAGTCCCAGTCCCAGCTGCAGTGGGCTCACTTGTTTGGATTCACTAAGGACAGAGTCAGTCTTTCTTGGTACCTACTGATGTAAGGGTTGCCAAATACCAAGAAAGCTCTGAAGAGGGGTCTTTCCTGAGAGGACAGGAATTGGCTCACCACTGCCTCCTGACAACTTCACAGAGTTGACCAAGGAGACCAGATGTGAGACAGAAAGGCCATTTCTGGGGAACATCATATGGCCTACCAGTCAGAGGACACTCCAGATAGTGACAGACCTACTTGTGGGAAAAAGTTGCATTTGTGGGTGTTGGTTTGTGTTTGTGGTTTTTTTCTCATGTTCTGAGAATAGGTAAAAAAGGAGGTTTGTTTGGTTTGGAGTGGACTGTTTCCAGTAAGTCATTTGACAAGGAGACTGTTTCTATGTCTGTGTATCCCACTGTATTTTTCTTTGTAGATATTAGAAAAAAAAATAGCTCATTGGTTGTGTCCTGTCTAGTAGAAAGCTTCCCAGCATGCATCCTTTCCAATTAATGAATGGACTGAGGCTTGCCTTATCCATGGGCAACACCGGCTATCTACCTAATTTTCCATTTTTTCATGAATTCTGGCCACTCTCAAGATTAGTATCATGTATTTTTGTACAAGATATGTACCACCTCCAAGCTCTGTGACATGGCCATGTACTGGATAGCTGAAGGGAATGGCGAGCATCTCAGAAAACTCATATATCAGAGTAACCAGGAAAGTCTCCGTGGAGAAACCCTGCTTGGGGCCTTTTGATTACCTATTGTTCTGTTGCTCTGAATGTCAGAAAGGTCTTTGCCTCAGGCCACCCCTTTGTGAAGCCTGAAGAAAACAGTTTTAAAATGGAAATGAATGGGCATCACCTGTGGCTCTTTGCTTCATAGCTTTGGAAATGGATGTGTCTGAATCAGCCTCTTGGCCCTGTGTGAGCCTGTGGTTTAGATTTTCAGCACCTGATGAATCTAAAGAAAGATCCCATGTGGGCATCCAAAACCTAAATGGAAAAAAGATCAGTGATTGTGGATGATGCCTCTCGCCTTCCTCTGTAAGATTCCTGACCTCCATCAAGTGAGAATAGGGATCATTTGTGTCAAATAAGTTCTTCAAAGGGCTGCAGAAGGGAGACAATAGGTGCTTGGGTTTTCTTATAACTCCAACTCACACTAAAAATCTATACCCCACAGTCAGTAGGCCTCAAATTTGAGAAGTGGAGTAGTATTAACGGCAGGCCTATTTGATCACTTCTGTTTCACACTAACGTTGTCCAGGCCACCCTGACTTTAGGCAAATGAGGGGCAAGGGAGTTTATTTTTGACACTGTCTTGGGCTGTGCCCCTCATGGAAACCTCCAGCTAGAGGTTATGATTAGTGTCTATATAAAAGATGATGAGGGCCGTGTGAGAGTGTTTTGGTTTTAATTGTCATCATTTGTGTAGCAATTGGAAGAGATGCCTGGGTCCACCTGGGCTTGAACTCTGTTGTGATTCCCCTTAGAGACTGAGTTGTGTAACTGACCTCAGAGAAGTATTGCCATGAATTGTGTTGGGATTTCAGGAGGCCACACATGAGATTCACCATTGGAATCTGAGATCTTGGCCCAGGGTGACTTTACACAGAGCACTGGGAATCTAAGCCAGGATATCACAAGATTTTATTCTGAAAGATTCCAGCCATAGTTGAGAGTCAAAACACACATGCAACTCACATTGTAGACCTCAATGGGCCTGGCTTCATGAGACCTTTTGCCCACTCTTTGGGAAGCCTTGCCTGTGAGAGTTCACCAGAGCTTTCATTGAAATGAGATTCCTAACCATTTATTGGTTCCTGTATAAATTGAATCCCACAGTGCCTCCAACTTCATTATTGAAAAATATCTAGATATATACCATGAATTTTTTGAAATTACCATGACCAGGTGGCACTGGAGAACATTTGGATGTCCTGTTGCTAATCATGATTGTACCAGACAGTGCCTTAATTGACTGTGTTTCATGAAAATGCTGTAGAAAATAGATGCCAGTAAGTTGGAGCCTGCAGACTAGTGGGCATAAAGCAGTGGAGTGTAGGTGTGTGAAAAAACATCAGTTGTGGGTCCACGTGGATCTGGCATTGGCTTAGAAATGACTTGTCACTGACATGGTACATCCAGCAGACCCTTCTATGTAAAGGCATCTTGTTATATGGAGAGGATTCCTGCCAATGATCAGAATAAGGGGGCTATTGTCAAGTTGAAAAGCTATGTCGGATTTAAGCCTCATTGGTGCATTTTACTGCAGACCCTCACCCACCACATATGAGAGTACATCCTCCAGCACTGTGTCCCAGTGGAGCTCCTTGTATTTCGTGAAGCCAATACAAAACTCACAGTGCAGCAGTAAGAAACACCACGAAAGTGGAGCATGAACAAATGGCTTTACAGACAACACGGTTAGATACTTAGACCCCAGTGGCCAAAGTTTCCCTACAAATAGAGAATTCAGCACTGCTGCCTCATGTCCACTAGAAAATAAGGAACCATGTCATCCAGGTCACATAGATGGAGACCCAGCATTGATGGTCTCACTACAAAGGAAGCAAAAGCTCCTGACAAAAACATATTTCAACTGCCCAACCTCAGAGGCAGTTTCTCAAAAAGTCATTAGGCCAGCAGAGCTCCATGTTTGTGAAGTGTTTACCCTCTCCCTTTTTGTAAACTGTTCTACCTCCTACAAGTTTGTGAAGTTCTGAGCATTTTCCTTTCCACATATGTATTCACAGATTTTCTAACTCTTCTCCACTAATTGTGTCTTATTTGGGGCGAAGGTAATGTCAAAGCATTGTTCTGGCTGAGAGTGGGAAGATTTTTGTGTAGCACATATTTGCATACATATTAGATTCATTTTCCTATTTTCCATTTGAAATACTGAATCCCTGACACTAACCCATACCCTACTAGACTCTGACTACTAAACCTAATATGATAGAGAAAAAGAAACCTAACAGAATAGAAATACAGGCCTTTCATAGGAGGCATGGTGTATACTTGGACTTGCCTTCTGCTTTATCAATGGTATGTGTTATAAATCTAGTCAACTTTTCATTGTAATACTTCTCCATGAGTTTTTAAAGTTAACACATATGTAAATTTCTGTCTCCCTTTCTCTGTAGCCTATTCATCAAATGTATTTTTTTATGCATTTTTAGAATTCTACCTGGTATCACATGTACATTCTTGTGAGATCGCTTATTTTGGAAGATACAAATTGTGAGAAGAGATCGCTCCCTCTAAATACAGATGGAACTGGAATTTCCACCTATGGGTGAATTTCCTAGATGAACAATATTATGTATAAATAAATGTTCAGTAAAATGAATATTTTTGGATACGTGGATGATATATATTTCATGATGAATTTCGAATGGCATATATATTGCTACATTTTAATGTCTGTGTATGTGTGTATCTATCTATTTATCTATCTATCTATATAGATATAGATATCTACTCTTAAGATTTTCAAAATATGAAATATATGTGTCTTATTATACACTCCCTAAGTAAACTCATGTGTGTGTATGTAGATTTATAATCAACTTTTCACAAAATTATTCTTAGAAATATTCATCCACCTTAAATACATATTTTTTCCTAGTACTGAAAAGTAAATTAAGTGAATGGTGTATACAATTTGTAATATTTCTACAGTGACTGAACCAGTTTCACATCAATGTAAGTAGACACCTATGGGACCATGATGTGTATTTTGAAGTTTATTTTTATTCAGACACTGGTACATTACTATTTCTGCAGTTTATGGACATTATAGGATATATCCTTTCATCCACAATTTCACAAATTTATAGGCATTTGGTTCACTTTCAATCACTTCCTACTTCAGAACACATGTATTCCTCCATGTTTCTTGACTGTTCTTTTCATGAGATTCTTTCCAAACACAGTATTATTGATTTCCATAATCACTTTTGAAGCCAAACTCACACACTCTTCATGATAAACTATAACGCTAATATTACCATTAGATGTATAGCTGGTTGGAATGAATGTATGTATATCAATATAAGATTTCCTATATATTTTCAGATATCAATTCAATCCATTATTTAACGTTTGAACCAGTTATATTATTTATTCACAGTATGGTCTATTAAGGCATCATCTCTATATTCGTAGACCGATGGTATACCTGTTTGTATCCCCAATACTAATTTTTAAGTCTTTAAAATATTGCTTTCAGAAATGGTGGAAGAAATACTGTAGTCACCTGATATACATATACATTTCATCACGGTAATATTCCTGAAACAAAATGCAAGGGTCACACTTATGATTGTATCAAAGCCTATATTGAAAGTGAGCATGTATTACTAACAACATCCATGCCCTGATTAACTAATGATCTCAAATATCATTCCTATTGGTGACTACATATTTGTTTCTTCCTAAGATTATATATTGAAACTGAACCCTGTTAAAAATGTCTTATCCTATCACCCACTTTGTACTTTGCCTTATTTCCTAATGTCTCTATTGATATCTGCTTTCTTACACATTTTCCCCAGTTTATCACTGTGACTGACTGTTCACATATGCTGACATTTACACTCACTCTCTAATCAAAACTCTATATCTAAAGAACATTTGGTCCAACTCCTCGACTCACTCAAATGGATTCTTCAAAGCCCTGCAGAGGGTAGCCCATAGTTGCTTGAGTTTTCTCATGACCCCAATTCACATAAAGAATCTATACCCCACAGAGAATAGGCCTCAAATTGGAGAAGTAGAGCAGTATTATTGGCAGGCCTATTTGATCACTCCTGCTTCACAGGAAGAGTTTCCATGCCACCCTGACTTTAGGCAAATGAGAGGCATGTGAGCTTATATTGGACACTGTCTTAAGCTGCGCCATTCATGGAAACCTCCAGCCAGAGGTTATGATGAGTCTCTAAATTGAAGAAGATGAGGGCCATGTGGGAGTGTTTTGGTTTAATTGTGGTCATTTGTGTGGTGGTTGGAAGAGATGACTGGGTCCACCTGTGCTTGAACTCTGGAGTGATTCCCCTTAGAGACTGAGTTCTGGAACAGATCTCAGAGAAGTATTGGCATGAATTGTGTTGGGATTTTAGGAGGCCACGCATGAGAGTTGCCCTTGGAGACTGAGATCTAGGCCCAGGATAGCTTTCAAAGAGCACTGGGAATCTCAGCCAGGATATCACATGACTTTATTCAGAAAGACTTGGAAGCCATAGTTGAGAGTCAAAAAAAACATGGCCCTCAATTGTAGACCTCAATGGGCCTGGCTTAATGTGACCTTTTGGCCACTCTTTGGGAAGCCTTGCCTCTGAGAGTTCTCCCGAGCTTTAATTGAAATGAGCTTCCTCACTATTTCATGGTTCCCGAATGAATTGAATGCCACAGTGCCTCCAAATTTATCTTTGAAAATTGGCTAGATAAATACCATGAAATTTTTTAAATTCTTATGAACAGGTGGTACTGGAGAACCTTTGGATGTCTATTGCTGATCACGAGTGTACCAGACATTGCATTGATTGACTGGGTTTCATGAAAACGGTGAGAACAGAGATGCCAGAATGTTGAGGCCTGCTGACTAGTTGGCCTAGAGCAGTGGTGGGCAGGTGTATGATAAAACATCTGTCGTGGGGCCATGTGGATCTGCCATTGGCTTCCAAATGCCTTGTGACTGACATGGTGCAGCCAGCAGAACCATACAAGTTAACGGACCTTATTATATGGAGAGGTTTCAGGGCAATATTCAGAATCAGGTTGATATGGACATGGGTGCAAGCTTTTGGGGATAGAAGCCTGGTTGGTGCATTCTCCTGCAGACCCTCACCCACTACACGTGAGAGTACTTTCTATAGCACTGTGTCCCAGTTTTTCTTTTTGTATTTTGTGAAGCCAATACCAAACTCCCAGTGCAGCAGTAAGAAACACCACGAAAAGTGAAGTATGACCAAATGGCTTCACAGACCACATGGTTAGACACTTAGACCCCAGTGGCCTCAGTTTACCTACAAAGAGAGAATTCAGAACTGCTGCCTCATGTTCTATTGCAAATAAGGAACCATGTCATCCAGGTCACATAGATGCTGACGCAGCTTTGATGGTCTCACTACAAAGGAAGCGAAAGCTCCTGACAACAACAAACATTTCAAGGGCCCAAACTCAGAGGCAGTTTCTCAGAAATTAATTAGGCCACCAGAGCTCCATGTTTGTGAAGTGTTTACCCTTTACCTTACTTTTGGAAATTCCTCTACCACCTCCAAGATTGTGAACTCCTGAGCATTTTCTTTTCCAGATATATATTCACAGATTTTCAAACTCTCCACTAATTGTGTATTACTTGTGGTGAAGGAACTATCAAGGCATTTTTTTGGATGACAGTAGGAAGATTTTTGTCTAACAAATATTCGCATACACATTAGATTCATTTCCCTATTTTCCATTTGAAATACTGAATCCCTGACACTAACCCATACCCTACTAGACTCTGACTACTAATCCTAATATGATGGAGAAAAAGAAACCTAACAGAATAGAAATACAGGCCATTCATAGGTGGCATGGTGTATACTAGGACTTGCCTTCTGCTTTATCAAGTGTATGTGTTATAAATCTAGTCAACTTTTCATTGTAGTACTTCTCCATGAGTTTTTAAAGTTAACACATATGTAAATTTCTGTCTCCTTTTCTCTGTAGCCTATTCATCTCATGTATTTTATTATGCATATTTAGAATCCTACCTGGTATCACACATACATTCTTGTGAGGTCACTGTTTTTGGATGATACAAATTGTGAAAAGAGATCACTCCCCCTAAATACTGATGAAACTGAAAATTCAACAAATTGGTGAATTTCCTAGATGAACAACATTATACATAAATCCATGCTCAGTAAAAAGAATATTTTTGGATATGAGGATGATATATATTTCATGATGAATTTTGATTGGCATATATATTGCTACATTTTAATGTCTGTGTTTTTATCTTTATAAATGTATATATATATATATATATATATATATATATATATATATACTCTCCAGATTTTTCACAATATTAAATATATGTGTCTTATTATTCACTCCCTAAATACATTCATATTCATGTATGTGGATTTGTAATCAAATTTGCACAAGATTATTCTCAGAAAAATTCATCCACATAAAATACATATTTATTTTCCAGTACTGAAAACAAACTTCGGTGAATTGTGCTTACAAATCCTAATATTTGCATGGTAACTGACCCAGTTTAACATTAATGCAAGTATAATCCTATGGGACATGATGTGTATTTTGAAGTTCATTTTTATTCAACAGTGGTACATTACTATTTCTTCAGTTGATGGATATCATAGGATATAACTTTTCATCCACAAGTTCACAAATCTGCAGGCATTTGGTTCTCTTTCAATTACTTCTTGCTTCAGAACATATGTATTCCTCCATGTTTCTTGACTGTTCTTTTCATGAGATTCTTTCCAAACACATTATTTTCGATTTCCATAATCATTTTTGAAGGAAAGAGGCGCCTTACTTACCCCCAGAAAGGTTCGTTGAGGTCTCCTTGTCCTGCGCTGCGTGATTCCCGGCCAATGCACCAAATGTAAGGTTCCGGCGAATGTTGAAGGAAGAGACCATCAAGAAACTGCGGCTCATGCAACAGTAAAAGCCGTTTATTGAGGATCCAATCCAGCATGCTGGGGCTACGTGCTCACTCAAGATGGGAGAGCATCCCAGAGCCCCGAGCAGGGGTTGAGCAGTGCTTAAGTACACTTTTTGGGCAGGGCGGGACTTTACATATATTACAGTCTCCTTTAAGAAATCATCATACACCACGGGAAAATCAAACAACAATTCCTAAACATGATTAGTTCATTTATTGGTGGGAACATGTAAGGCGGGAGTGATAGGTCAGTTCTAAAGCGGGGTACACATTCAAAATGATTGGTTTAGGCCCTGCAATGCCTATGTGCCAGGCCTCACAGGGTCCTAGGTTATTAAAAAACCAGGCGGTCAGGGGGAATATTTACTGGGTAGTCCGGGAATTGTCCTACAAGCTACAGGAATTTCAGGTTTTGCGTGTAGCATAGGAACTTAACAATACCTGGTCCTTTACATTTTAACTCAAGCCTTGCTGCTTAAAAACTTTACAACACCCGGTCTTTTACACTTTAACTTTTACACTTTAATTTCAATTTCTTTTACCCTTACAGATCACTCCTGGTGCACAAGAAGGGTGTCCAAGCCACCCTGACTTTAGGCAAATGAGGGCCAAGGGAGCTTATTTTGGACACTGTCTTGGGCTGTGCCCCTCATGGAAACCTCCAGCCAGATGTCATGATGAGTGCCTTTATGGAAGAAGAGGAGGGCAATGTGGGATTGTTTTGGTATTAATTGTGGTCATTTGTGTGACGGTTGGAAGAGATGACAGGGTCCACCTGGGCTTGAAGTCTGGTGTGAATCCCCTTAGAGACTGAGTTCTGGAACTGACCTCAGAGAAGTATTGCATGAATTGTGTTGAAATTTTAGGAGGCCACGCATGAGAGTCGCTCTTATAAACTGAGATCAAGGCCCAGGGTGGCTTTCCACAGAGCACTGGGAATATCAGCCAAGATATCCCATGATTTTATTCTTAAAGACTTGGTAGCCATAGTTGAGAGTCAAAACACACATGGAACTCACAACGTATACCTCAATGGGCCTGGCTATATTTGACCTTTTGGCCACTCTTTGGGAAGCCTTGCCTATGAGAGTTCTCCAGAGTTTCATTGAAATGAGCTTCCTCAACATTTAGTGGTTCTTGAAACCCACAGTGCCTCCAACTTCATCCTTGAAAAATGGCTAGATAAATACCATGAAATTTTTGAAAATCCCATGACCAGGTGGAACTGGAGAATCTTTGGGTGTCCTGTTGCTGATCATGAGTATACTAGAGGGTGCCTTGATTGACTGGGTTTCATAAAAATAATGTAGAAAAAAGATGCCAGTAAGTTGGAGCCTACTGAGTAGTGGGCCTAGAGCAGCGGTGGGCAGGTGTGCAGGTGTGTGATAAAACATCTGTGGTAGGTCCATGTGGTTTGGCCATTGGCTACCAAATGCCTTGTGAAGGACATGGTGCAGCCAGCAGACCCTTATTTGTAAAGGCATTTTGATATATGGAGAGGTTTCAGGGCAATTTTCAGAATCAGGTTGACATGGTCAATGGTGCAAGCTATGTGGGAAAGAAGCCTGGTTGGTGCATTCTCCTGCAGACCGTGACCCACCACAGTGACAGAACTCTCTCCAGCACTGTGTCCCAGTTGAAATTGTTGTATTTCGTGAAGCAAATACCAAAGTCCCAGTGTAGCAGCAAGAACCACAACAGAAAGTGGAAGAGGACCAAATGGCTTCACAGTCCACACGGGGTGACACTTAGCCCCCAGTGGCCACAGTTTACCTACAAAGAGAGAATTCAGCACTGCTGCCTCAGGTTCATTGGATAATAAGAAACCATGTCCTCCAGGTCACATAGATGCAGACCCAGCTTTGATGGGCTCACTATAAAGGAAGCTAAAGCTCCTGACAACAACATATATTTCAAGTGCCCAACCTCAGAGGCAGTTTCTCAAGAAGTATTTAGGCCAGCAGAGCTCCATGTTTGTGGAGTGTTTACCATGTCCCTTACTTATGGAAACTGCTCTATCACCTCCAAGGTTGGGAAATCCTGAGCGTATTCCATTCCAGATATGTATTCACATATTTTCTAACTCTTCTCCTCTAATTGTGTCTTACTTGTGGCAAAGGTAATGTCAAGGCATTGTTGTGGATGAAAGTGGGAAGATTTTTGTGTAGCACATATTTGCATACACATTGGATTCATTTTCCAATTTTCCATTCAAAATACTGAATCCCTGACACGAAACTATACCCTACTAGACTCTGACTACTATTCCTAATATGATGGAGAAAAATAACTCAAACAGAATAGAAATACAAGCAGTTCAGAAGAGGCATGGTGTATAGTTGGACTTGCCGTTTGCATTATGTAGGTTAGGTGTTATAAATCTAGTTAATTTTTAATGGAAATAGTTCTCCATGTGTTTTTAAAGTTAATGAATATGTGAATTCCTGTATCCCTTTCTCTGTAGCCTATTCAGCACATGTATTTTTATATGCACATATAGAATCCTACCTGGTATCACATATACATTCTTGTGAGGTGGCTGACTTGGCAGATACAAATTATGAGAAGAGATCACTCCTGCTAAATGCTGTTGGATCTTAAAATTCAACCTATGGGTGACCTTCCTAGTTGAACAACATTATTCATAAATCCATGTTCATTAAAATTAATATTTCTGGATCTATGAATGATATATATTTCACCATGAATTTCGATTGGCATATATATTGCCACTTTATAATGTCTGTGTGTGTTTTGTATATATATACTCTCCAGATTTTTCACAATATGAAATATGTGTCTTATTATTCACTCCCTAAATACATTCATATTCATGTATGTGGATTTGTAATCAACTTTGCACAAGATTATTCTCAGAAATATTCATCCACCTGAAATACTTATTTGTTTCCTAGTACTGAAAACAAACTTCAGTGAAAGGTGCATACAAATCCTAATATTTCTACCGTAACTTACCAAGTTTAACATCAATGCAAGTAGATTCCTATGGGACATGATGTGTATTTTGACGTTCATTTTTATTTAAAACTGGTACACTACTATTTCTTCAGTTTATGCACATCCATGGATAAATTTTTCACCCAAAATTTCAAAATTAAAGACATTTGTTTCACTTTCAATCACTTCCTGCTTCCGAACACATGTAGTCCTCCAGGTTTTTCGACTGGTCGTTTCATGAGACTTCTTAACAAACACATTATTTTCGATTTCCATAATCACTTTTGAAGGAAAACTCACACACCCTCTTCATGATAAACCGTAACCCTAATATTACCATTAGACTTATAATTAGTTGTAATGAATGTATGTATACCAATATCAATATAAGATTTCCTGTATATTTTCAGATATCAATTTATTCTAACTCCAATTTCTAAAGTTGGATCCAGTTATATTATTTATTCACAGTACGATCTATTCATGCATCATCTCTATATTCATTGACACAGGGTACACCTATTTGTATACCCAATACTAATTTATGGGTTTTAAAAATATTGCTTCCCATAATGGTGGAAGAAATACTCATGTCACCTGATCTACATATACATTTTATCACAGTAATATTCTGGACAAAAATGCAAAGGTCACACTTATGATTGTACCAAACCCTAAATTGAAAGTGAGTATATATTACTAAAAACATCCTTGTCCAGGATGCCTAATTCTCCCAAGTGTCAATATTGTTGGGGACTATATATTTGTTTCTTCCTATGATTATATATTCAACCTCAACCCTGTTGAAAATGTCTAATCCTATCACGCATTTTATAATTTGTCTGATTTCCTAATGTCTCTATTGAGACCTGCTTTCCTACATATTTTCCCCAGTTCATCATTGTGACTGACTCTTCACATGTGCTGACATTTACATTCACTCTCTAAACGAAACCCTATTGCTAAAAAACTATTGGTCCAACTCGAAGACTCACTCTTCTTCCTAAACCTACTATCTTCCAAATCCTACCGACTATCCATTTTTGACTGGATGTTCTCTTCGACATTCAGGCATCTGAGGTGCAAGGTTTTATTCCATTGTGTATAGATTTATCTGAGACTAAAATGCAGAATGTAATTCAAAGCTAAATATCCCAAAGAAGGGCCCAATGCCCTTTCTGGCTTCAAATCGTAACTAGATTTATGTTTTCATACTTATATTTCAAATATATATTCTTATAAATTTTGCAGGTTCCCAATACCATTATTAATCCAGCAGAATGATTCCTAACACAAGTCAAATATGTTATTGACCCTAACCATACACTGTTCCCTCATTCTAAATTTACAGAGAGGAGGGACAGAGTTGGTCTTACAATACAGGAAAGTAGGGGATCTTCCACCTGCTGAGAACCTCAAAGTTCCATGCAGAAATGTTGACTGAAGAAGATGTAGGCAGCTATGAAGAACCTGAGAGAACAAAAGTCATGTTCAATGGCAAACAACCTGTTCAGGATGAAGGGTTCTGTCTGAATCAGCCTCTCACATCTTAATTTAGAGAAGATGGACCAAACCAGGCCTATGTGGGTAGCTGTTTCTGGGTGCCTATGGTTGTATACCATTCTAAATTGTGAAAGTGTCACAGGAAGTAGGGGCAGCCTCCTTCTCATGTGACACTTGGAAGCCACTGGTAGGACAAAGTGGTTGCCAAGGCAGTGACCTCATTCAGTTCCTAAAGGAAGTGACCTCACCTCACTTCCTTGGTGATGGAAATCTCTGAACTTGGGATTCATGAAGCCAGGCACCCAGAGCCAGTCCCAGTCCCAGTCCCAGTGGTCTCACTTGTTTGGATTTACCAAGGACAGTGTCAGTCTTTCTTGGTACCTACTAATGTGAGGATGGCCAAATGCCAGGAAAGCTCTAAAGAGGGGTCATTCCTGAGAAAGCAGGTAGTTTCTCACCTCTGGGTCCTGACACCTGCACAGAGTTGGCCAAGGAGACCAGATCTGAGACAGATCAGGCCATTCCGTGGGAATATAGTATGGCTCACCAGTCAGAGGACAGTCCGGATAGTCACAGAACTTCTTGGGGGAAGGAGGTGCCTTTGTGGGTGTGGGGGTGGGTTTCTGGTTTTGTCTCATGTTCAGAGAATAAGTAGGCAAGGCGCTTTTTTTGGTGTGGAATGAACTGTTTCTAGTAAGTCATTTGACAAGGCGAGTGTTTCTATGTCTGTCTATCACACTGTGTCCGTGGTTGCAGATATTAGAAAAGAAAATGCATCAATGGATGTGTCCTGTCTAGTAGAATGCTTCCCAGCATTCATCCTGTCCAATTTATGAATGGATTTCAGATTGCCTTTTCGATGGGTAACACCTGCAATCTTCCTAAGTTTCAGTTTTCTTCTGGACTTCTGCCCCTCTCCAGAATAGGCTCATGGTTTTATGTCTAAGGTATGTACCACTTCAAAGCTGTGTGCCATGACCATGTACTGGATAGCTCAAAGGAATGGCGAGCATCTCTGAAAAATCAGATATTAGTGTGACCATTAAATCTCAGTGGAGAAACCCTGCTTTGGGCCTTTTGCTTACCTATTGTTCTGTTGCCCTGAATGTCAGGAAGTTCTTTGCCTCAGGCCACCCCTTTGTGAAGCCTGAAGAAAACTGTTTTCAAATGGAAATGAATGGGCAACACCTGTGGCTCTTTGCTTAATTGCTTTGGAAAGGGATGTGTCTGAATCAGCCTCTTGGCCCTGTGTTAGGCTGTAGCTTAGATTCTCAGCACCTGATGGATCTAAAGAAAGATCCCATGGGTGCATTAAAAACCAAAATGGCCAAAAGAGCAGTCATTGTTTATGAAGACTCTCGCCTTCCTCTCTAAGGTTCCTGACATCCATCAAGTGAGAATAGGGATCCTTTGTTTCAAAAGAGTTCTTCAAAGCCCTGCAGAGGCTATCCCATAGGTGCTTGGGTTTTCTCATGACCCCAATTTACATGAAGAATCTAAACCCTACAGTCAGTAGGCCTCAAATTGGAGAAGCCAAGCTGTATTAACGGCAGGCCGATTTGATCACTCCTGTTTCACAGTCAGGATTTCCAGGCCACACTGACTTTAGGCAAATGAGGGGCAAGGGAGGTTATTTTGGACACTGTCCTGTCCTGCGCCCCTCATGGAAACCTCCATCCAGAGGTTATGATGAGTGTCTATATGGAAGAAGAAAAGGGTTATGTGGGAGCGTTTTGTTTGGAATTGTGCTAATTTGTGTGGCACTTAGAAGAAAAGACTGGGTCCACCTGGGCTTGAACTCTGTTGTGATTCCTCTTAGAGAATGAATTCTGGAACTGACCTCAGAGAAGTATTTTCATGAATTGTGTTTGGTTTTTACTAGGCCATGCATGAGAGTCGCCCTTGGAACCTGAGATCTAGGTGCAGGGTGGCTTTCCCCAGAGCACTGGGAATCTCAGCCAGGATATCACATGATTTTATTCTGAAAGACTTTGCAGCCACAGTTGAGAGTCAAAACACACATGGACCTCACATTGTAGACCTCAATGGGCCTGGCTTCATGTGACCTTTTGGCCACACTTTGGGAAGTCTTGCCTGTGAGTGTTCTCTAGAGCTTTCATTGAAATGAGCTTCCTCAACATTTAATGGTTCCTGAATAAATTGAAACCCAAAGAGCCTCCAACTTCATCCTCGACAAATGGCTTGATAAATACCATAAAATTTTTGAAATTCCCATGACCAGGTGGCACTGGAGAACTTTTGGATATCCTGTTGCTGACCATCAGTGTACCAGACAGTGCCTTGACTGACTTTGTTTCATGAAAATTGTGTAGAACAGTGATGCCAGTAAGTTGGAGCCTGCTCATTAGTGGGCCTAGAGCAGTGGTGTGAAGGTGTGTGATAAAACATGTGTGGTGGGGCCATGTTTATCTGCCATTGGCTTCCAAATGCCTTGTGACTGACAGGGTACAGCAAGTAGACCCTTATATGTAAAGGCATCTTGTTATATGGATAGGTTTATGGGCAATGTTCAGAATCAGGTTGGCTACCTGGTACCACACGTACATTCTTGTGAGGTGGCTGACTTGGCAGATACAAATTGAGAGAAAAGATCACTCCTACTAAACCCCATTGAAACTGAATATTCAACATATGGGTGAGCTTTCTAGTTGAACAACATTATACATAAATCCATGTTCAGTAAAATGAATATTTTTAGATCTGTGGGTAATATATATTATATGATGAATTTTGATTGACATATATATTGCTACTTTTTTGTCTGTGTGTGTTTTGTGTTTGTGTGTGTGTGTATATATATATATATATATATATATATATATATATATATATATATACACACTCTCCAGATATTTCAAAAAATGAAATATATGTGTCTCATATACACTCCCTAAATTCATTCATGTTCATGTATCTGGATTTATAATCAACTATTCACAAGATTATTCTCAGAAATATTCATGCACCTGAAATTTGCCTAATGCTCTCAAATATCAATCCTATTGCTGTCTACATATTTGTTTTTTCCTAAGATTATATATTCAAACTCAATCCTTTTCAAAATATCTAGTCCTGTCACTCACTTTGTAATTTCCCTGATTTCATAATGTCTCTATTGATATCTGCTTTCCTACATATTTTCCCCAGTTCATCATTGTGACTGACTCTTCAACTGTGCTCACATTTACATTCACTCTCTAACTGAAACCGTATTGCTAAAGAACTTTTGTTCTAAATTCTATACTCACTCTTCTTCCTAAACCTACTGACTATCTTCCTAATCCTACCAACTATACCTTTTTCACTGGATGTTCTCTTCTACATTCAATCATCCAAGTAAATGTCGGGGAAGCTTCGGAGAAGGAGACGACCAACAGAGTACTCATGATACAGCAAAAGGTTTATTGGGTTTCCAGCATGCTGGGGCTCAGAGCTCACTTTAATAGAGCAGATAGCCCTGAGAATAGCTTAAGTAGAGTTTGTATACTTTCCCTGGAGAAGGCAGGGAGGGAAGTTTATTGATGGGTCACGACGAGTGGGCAGTTTGCATGCAACTGGGTGAGGGAGTACATTCTGTAGTTTGGCAGTTGGGGACAGCACATTTTGGGAACAAGTTTTGCAAGCATTTCTCAAGATTTCAACAGTTTTTTGTTAAGCATTGGGAAATACAGGAAGTGACAAGTACTTATTTTATTAACCTTTCATTCCTCACTTCTTTTTCTGGCTACTTTTAATCATAAAAATTATCATTGGGGGGTTTCACATTCTATGTCTCCTAGTGGGGTATTACCATAAGTTTAACTCGTCCAATTTGAGCCTGGAGAAAAGAAATTACACGGTTGAGAAAACAGGGTTTTATAGTTAGCAATAATATGAGGATTATTATTGGACCGGCCAGGGTTGATAAAAACGTAGTTAACCAGGGGCACTGTGTGAACCAAGACTCAAACAACCCTTTTTGGGTCTCTCTCTCTCTTGTTGATGCTCTTTAATGTGTCTTTTTAATTTACTCATAGATTTTATTACAACTCCAGTATGTTCGGCATAAAAACAACATTCTTCCCTCAATGCAGCACAAAGGCCCCCTTCTTTAATGAAGAGGAGGTCCAAACCTCAACTGTTCTGTAAAACAACTTCAGAGAGAGAGGTTAAAGTTTCATGCAAAGCTCTGATGGTGGTTTCTAATATCTTAGTTTTGGTCTATTGCTGCTTCTAATTGGGTAATTTATTGTGTCACATGGACAAGGGCAGTGGTTCCTGGGCCCACCCGTGCAGCAAATCCTATTCCTAATATGATGGCTAAAGTGAGGGATATATGCTCCCAGTGGAACCTGGTTGTATGTCCCCCTATTTGATCTTCAAATGATCCTGCTTCATAATAGAGCACTCTGGGAAACATCTGCACCATTACACGATTAATCACATCTGTTGACCATTTCATGAAAACATAAACAAGGTTTAAGTATATAGAATTATTCTGTTGTAAGGACGGACAAGGCAAGGCACCTAAGATAGCACTAAAGACAGGGAAACAGTCCTATTTGGTTGCAACCGGATTCAGAGGGCATTGCTTCTGTTATAATCAATTAATCCCCTGAAACTCAAGTTTAGGTAGTTTCAGAATTTTGTACCCAACATGTAAGGGAAGGTGCTCAGAAGCTCACAGTCTGCAGAAGTTCAAAAACGCAGTATTTGTTCCTGTTTTTCCCCTGTTCTGGGCAAGTTAACTTTTAAAGGACACCTGGGAGGGGGAGAGCTTTTTCTTCCCTTTCTTATTTTACCCCTGCCAGCTGTTACCATGGAGACCAGTTGGTAACTTCTTTATCTTAGAAATGTAGCCATCTCTGTGAATCCCCAGCTCAAGGACAGAGGCCTTGTTCACATATTTTGTGAAAAACTAGTAAGAGGGTGTCTACCTGAGAAGTGCTGATTTTTTTAGCCACTGGCCAAGTAGAACAGGGCAACACGAAAAGAGGAAGTTTATCTACATTGAACTCTTTTATAGGGACTCTTTTGCTGAAAGTCCTAAAGTCAGCCATGGTGAAGACTTCTGGAGAAGGTCAGTTAAGACTTTTCTGTGGGCCTAGTGCAGAGGGGGAAGACGGGGAAGGTGGGCTGTGATCAGCTCCGTGGATCTGAGAATGAGGAAGGAGAGATGTAAAAGAATAATGGGAAACGGGTTTGAGATTTTCCTAGCAACAAAAACTTGAGCAGTAGAACAGGTAGAGCAGAGAGGAAGATGGGAGTGAGTATCTCAAAACGCATATGAGGGACGTTTAATTATTAGTAAACTGTTTTCAGTGATGACAAACCAACTTTAAAGGCCATTTTTATTACATCTTAGATAGGGGACTGAGGGCTCTCCTCAGCTGGTTTGAGCTTTGGTTTAGCTGGTAAGAAGACCTGGCGGGACCCGGTGCGAGCACTGACAGGACAAGAGAGGAGTGAGTGGGTGGAGGGGTACTTCAGTAACTGCTGCCTCAGCAAGGAGGCAATGGTCTGAGAACCGGCAGAGGTTTGGGTTTTTGATCTAGTAATTGGAGGGGAGAAATCAGGTTGCTGAGGTGGGAGTGACAGCAGAATGTCTGGAGCAGAAGGCTGAGGGTGAGGATCTATTGGAGAAGCATAGTTCAGGATGTGAGTGAAGGAGGGAAAAGGTCACGCAGAATTTGAGGATCTAGAGACCCCTCTGGGGGCCATCGGTTCTTCTTATCTAATTGGTAATATGGCCAATGATGTGTACTGAATTTGATGAGGAGTTTGGGTTCCATCAGCAGCCCCTGTTTGCTCAAATCCCCATGACTTACAGAAGAAGTCGGCTTTCCCCCCACACAGTCGTGACTGTGGCTTTGAGAGTCTGCCCGGCAAACATAGTAATCTAGGCTAGCCAACCTGCATCTGGCTTGCATGTCCCTTCATCCATAATGTTTGTTTCCATTATCTATGCTACAGAAGTAATTTAATGGAATTTTAGTGGTATCCTCTTCATCAGGGATATCCCAATAGGTAAGACCTATAGCCAGCTGACAAATGTCTGGGAGGAATGATGGCCACCAGGTCCCTCAGGGGGCTGTATGCGAGACAGATTATACTTCTTTTCCAGTAGGATTTGTGATCAGCCATCACTGCTGAATGGGCTGATGTGGCTTAGGACTACTTGTGGCCAAGGAGAGAGTCCACAGACTTATCCACATGGCGAATACGCAATTTGAAGGTTTTACCAGTCTTTTCCAGTTTCCACCCAGAGTCTGGACAGGGCGCAGGCTTGAGATGAGAGGCATGGATCCAGAAATTGATTCCATCTACCTTTACCACTGGAGGTGTTATAAGTAGCACCGGCTATGGTCCTTTCTAGCGGGGTTTCAAGCATGATACCTGATGTCGTCTTACGTAGGTGAAGTCTCTTACTTGATATCGATGTGGAGTCCCTTTGTCCCCAGTTTGGTAGGCAGTGGCCAGCTGTTTACACAGGTATCACTGAGTTCTTTTTAGAGCTTTAAGTCTGTCAAGCAAGGGGGTGTGGATGGAATGGTTAGGTCTTTGAGTCGGGCTTAGGTCCCTTACTGCAGGAGGGCAACAATAGAGAATTTCACAGGGGCTAAGGTTACTCAAAGAAACAGAGGGAGTATTTCTTGCATGAAACATTGCATAAGGCAGGAGCATAGTCCAATCTTTTATGCTGTTCTCTAAGTTTAATTTTCTTAAGGTCTCTTTAATGGTTCAATTTATTCTATCTGCCTGTCCTGAACTCGGGTATCTATAAGCACAATATAACTTCCAATTAATTCCCTGGTTCCTGGCTAACCCCTGACTTACCT
This sequence comes from Callospermophilus lateralis, assembly GCF_048772815.1. NCBI lineage: Eukaryota > Metazoa > Chordata > Mammalia > Rodentia > Sciuridae > Callospermophilus > Callospermophilus lateralis. The sequence continues at coordinate 441,735 of NW_027514577.1, read as the reverse complement.
GGGCCATGAACACCGGTCCATTATCAGACCCTATTACCGGCTTAGCTTCCTCCAATGGTAAAGAGGCTGAGTCAGCAGCAGGGAAATCCATTTGAGGGTGTTGTGGGTTAGGGGACAAGGACAGGGGATTAGTAAGGGAAGAAGAGTCCAGTAGAGTCAAATCTGTGACTCGGGGAGAACAGGGGGTGGAGGAGGAGGAGGTTGAGAGGGTTTGAGAGATCATGGGGGAAGGAGTAGGAGCAGAGGCAGGGGCAAGGAAAGGCTTCACCCATGGAGGAGGAGATTTGCAGATGTTCTGCCAAGTTAAGATATATGGCTGTTGATCCAGATGGCTATGTGTCCCCGGCTGAGATAATATCTCTGAATTTTTAAATTAGTGCGAAGTAGAAAGATCCTTCTAGGGGCCATCCGAATTCAAAGGTGGGCCATTCTGAGGCACAGAGATTCTGCCAGGTCCAGCATTTTACTAAAACAAGAAAGATTCTGAGCTCTTAAGCGGACTTTGTTCCAGTGATCAAGGGTCAGGGACAGAGGCATTGAACTGCTCTGTCCCATAATGAAAGGTACACAAACAGCAAAAGCAAGGACACATGACACAGATAAGACAAGACCATAAACACAGGCAATGGACGTCAAACACTGAAACCAGGAATGAGTAGCCGGCAAAACCCGATGGGATGACAATACCGAATCTGAAACAAAATATCACTGAGTTGAGGAGACTATTGTTCCTTAATTTCCCGAGTTTTCTGCGGCGTCCCCCAGGGAGGTGCCCTGTGTCTCCGTGACACGTCTCTCAGCCACCTTCGGAGGGAGCTCAGGCTCTTCATCGCCAGAGATTTTGCCAAGCCCTAACATGAAACCTGAAACCAGAAAGAGGTGCCTTACTTGCTCCGAGAGGAGCCCATTGGGGTCTCTCGTCTGCCACTGCCAGAACTCTGTGGAACCTCAATATGTAAAGGTCGGGCGAGTGTCGAAGGAAGAGACCACCAAGAGTCTGTCTCATGCAACAGCAATGGGTTTATTTGGGGTTCAGCATGCTGTGGCTCAGAACTCACTTAAATAGAGCAGAGAGCCCTGAGAACACCTTAAGCACAGCTTATATACTTTCCTTGGAGAGGGAAGAGAGGGAAGTTTACTAATGGGTGAGGGCATGTGGGCGGTTTGCATGACACTGAGTGAGGGAGTACATTCTGCAGTTTGGCAGTTGGGAACAGAACATTCTGGAAACAAGATTAGCAAACATTTCTCAAGATTTCAACAGTGTTTTGTTAAGCATACAGAAAAACAGGAAGTGACAAGTACCTATTTTATTAACCTTTCACTTCGGACTATCCCTTTTCGACTAGATGTTCCTTCTACATTAATTCATCCAAGGTACAAGGTCCTATGGCATTGTATATCGATTTAATTGAGACACCTCTGCAGAACGTAATTCAAAGCTGCATATCCCAATCAAGAGCCCAATGCCCTTCTGGACTTCAAATCATACTTAGATTTCTGTTTTCATACATATATTTCACCTATATATTCTTATACACATAGCAAGTTCCCAATACCATTATTCATCCAGCAGAATGATTTCTAACCCAAACCGAACATGTTATTAACCATAACCATCAACTGTTCCCTCAATCTAACTTTACAGAAGAGCAGGGAAAGAGTTGATCTTACAATACTGAAATGTAGGGAATCTTCCACCTCCTGAGAACCTCAAAGGTACATGCAGAAATGATCCCTGGAGAAGAGGTAGGCAGCTATGAAGGACCTGAGAGACCAAAAGTCATCTTCCATGGCAAACAACCTGGTCAGGATAAAAGGTTGTGTATGAATCAGCTTCTCTTCTTAACGTAGAGAAGTTGGACCAAACTAGGCCTGTGTGGAGATCTATTCCTGGGTGCCTATTGTTGATATACCATTCTAACTTGTGAAAGTGTCACAGAAAGTAGGGGCAGCCTCCGTATCATGGGACCCTTGAAAGCAACAGTTAGGACAAAGTGGTTGCCAAGACAGTGACCTCATTCAATTTCTGAAGGAAGGGACCTCACTTAACTTCCTTGGTGATGGAACTCTCTGAATTTGGGATCCAGGAAGCCAGGCACCCAGAGCCAGTCCCTGTTCCAGTCCCAGTGGTCTCACTTGTTTGGATTCAGCAAGGACAGAGTCAGTCTTTGTTGGTACCTACAGATGTGAGGAAGGCCAAATGAGAGGAAATCTCTGAAGCGGGGCTTTTCCTGAGAAAGCAGGTAGTGGCTCACCGCTGGCTACTGAGAACGTCACAGAGTTGGCCAAGGAGACCAGATCTGAGACAGGACAGGCCAATTTGGGGGAACATATTTTGGCCCACAAGTCAGAGGACACTCTGGATAGTCACAGACCTACTTGGGGGAAGGAGGTGCCTTTGTGGGTGTTGTTGTGGGTTTGTGGTTTTGTCTCATTTTCCTAGAATAGGTATTAAAGTCGGTTTGTTTGGATTGAAGTTTAGTGTTTCTAGTAAGTCTTTTGACATGGCGAGTGTTTCTATGTCTCAGTATTTCACTGTGTCCGTGGTTGTATGCATTAGAAAAGAGAATGCATCAATGGATGTGTCCTGTCTAGTAGAAAGCTTCTCAGCATTCAAATTGCCCCATTTATGAATGGACTGTAGCTTGCCCTATTGATGCGCAATACCTGCTATATTCCTAAGTTCCTGTTTTCTTTCTGAATTCTGGCCACTCTACAGAATAGGACCATGGTTTTTTGTTCACGATATGTACCACCTTCAAGCTCTGTGACTGGCCATGTACTGGATAGCTGAAAGAAATGGCAAGCATCTCAGAAAACTCAAGTATCAGTGTGACCAGGAAATTCTCAGTGGAGCAACCCTGCTTTGGACCATTTGCTTACCTATTGTTCTGTTTTCCTGAATTTCAGGAAGGTCTTTGACTCAGGCCACCCTTTTGTGAAGCCTGAAGAAAACAGTTTTCAAATGGAAATTATTGGGCATACATGTGGCTCTTTCCTTAACTGCTTTGAAAAGGGATGTGTCTGAATCAGCCCCTTGGCTCTGTATGAGGCAGTGGCTTAGATTCTCAGCACCTGAGGGATCTAAAGAAATTTCCCATGCGTGCATTCAAAACCAAAATGGCCAAAAGAGCAGTCATTGGCATGAAGTCTCTCGCCTTCCTCTGTAAGGTTCCTGACCTCCATCAAGTGAGAATAGGAATCCTTTGGGTCAAACGAGTTCTTCAAAACCTGCAGAGGCTAGCCCATAGGTGCTTGGGTTTTCTCATGACTCCAATTCACATAAAGAATCAATATCTGACAGTCAGTAGGCCTCAAATTGGACAAGCAGAACAGTATTAACACCAGGCCTATTTGATCACTCCTGGTTAACAGGAAGCGTGTCCAGGCCACCCTGACTTTAGGCAAATGAGGGGCAAGGTAGATTATTGTGGATACTGTCTTGGTCTGCGCCCCTCATGGAAACCTCCAGCCAGAGGTTATGATGAGTGTCTATATGGAAGGAGATGAGGTCCATATGGGAGTGTTTTGGTTTAAATTGTGGTCAATTGTGTGGTAGTTGGAAGAGATGACTGTGTCCACCGGAGCTTGAACTCTGGTGTGATTACCCTTAGAGACTGAGTTCTGGAACTGACCTCAGAGAAGTATTGCAAAAAATAGTGTTGGGATTTTAGGAGGTCACGCATGAGAATCACCCTTGTAATCTGAGATCTAGGCCCAGGATGGCTTTCCACAGTGCTCGGGGATTCTGAGCCAGGATATCACATGATTTAATTCTTAAAGACTTGGGACCCTTAGTTGAGAATACAAACACACATGGATCTCACTTTGTATACCTCAATGGGCCTGGATTCATGTGACCTTTTGGCCACTCTTTGGGAAGCCTTCCCCGTGAGTGATCTCCAGAGCTTTCATTGAAATGAGCTTCCTCACCATTTAATGGTTCCTGAATTAATTGAAACCCACAGTGCCTCCAACTTCATCCTTGAAAAATGGCTAGATAAATACCATGAAATTTTTGAAATTTCCATGACCAGGTGGCACTGGATAAACTTTGAATGTCCTGTTGCTGATCATGATGGTTCTAAACTGTGCCTTGATTGACTGGGTTTCGTGAAAATGTTGTAGAACAGAGATGCCAGTAAGTTGGAGCCTGCTGAGTAGTGGGCATAGAGCAGTGGACTGTAGGTGTGTAAATAAATATTTTTGGTAGGATCACCTGGATCTTCCATTGGCTTCCAAAAGACTTGCAACTGACATGGTGCAGGCAGCCGACCCTTATATGTAAAGGCATCTTTTTATATGGAGAGGTTTCAGGGCAATGTTCAGAATCAGGTTGCTATAGTCAAGTGGGAAAGCTATGTGGGATTAAAGCCTGGTTCGTACATTCTCTTGTCGACCATGACAAACCACACGTGACAGAACTCCCTCTATCATTGTGTCGCAGTTGAACTCCTTGTATTTCATGAATCTAATACGAAACTCCCAGTTCAGGAGTAAGAAACACCCTGAAAATTGGAGCATGACCAAATGGCTTCACAGACCACACGGGAAGACACTTAGCTCCCAGTGGCCACAGTTTACCTACAAAGAGAGCATTCAGAACTGCTGCCTCATTTTCATTAGAAAATAAGGAACCATGTCCTACAGGTCACATAGATGCAGACCCAGATTTCATGGTGTCACTACAAACGAAACTAAATTTCCTGACAATTACAAATATTTCATGTGCCCAACCACAGAGGAAGTTTCTCAAGAAGTCTTTAGGCCAGCAGAGCTCCATGTTTGTGAAGTGTTTACCCTCTCCCTTACTTTTGGAAACTGTTCTTCTACTTCCAGTGTTGTGAAATTCTGAGCATTTTACATTTCTCATATGTATTCACAAATTTTCTAACTCCTCTCCTCTAATTGTGTCTTACTTGGAGTGATGGTTATGTCAAGCCATTGTTCTGGAAGAGAGTGGGAAATTGTTCCTGTAGTACATGTTTGCATACACATTAGATTAATTTTTCTATTTTCCATTTGAAATACTGAATCCCTGACACCAACCCATACCCTACTAGAATCTGACTACTAATCCTAATATGATGGAGAAAAAGAAACCTAACTGAATAGAAATACAGTCCTTTCATAGGAAGCATGGTGTATACTTGTATTTGCCTTCTGCTTTATCAAGAGTATGTGTTTTAAATCTAGTCAACTTTTTATTATAATATTTCTTCATGAGTTTTTAAAGTTATCACATATGTAAATTCCTGTCTCCCTTTCTCTGTATCCTATTCAGCACATGTATTTTTTATGCACATATACTATCCTACCTGGTATCCCACGTACATTCTTGTGAGCTCACTGACATTGGAATATAAAAATTGTGAAAAGAGATGACTCCCCCTAAATACTGATTGAACTGAAAATTCAACCTATGGGTGAGCTTCCTAGTAAAAAACATTATACATAAATCCATGTTAAGTAAAATGAATATTTTTGGATATGTGAATGAATTATATTTTATGATGAATTTCAATTGGCATATATATTTCTACATATTAATTTGTGTGTGTGTGTTTGTGTGTGTATTTGTGTGTGTGTATATATATATATATATATATATATATATATATATATATATATATATATATATTCTCCAGAATTTCCAAAATATGAAATATATGTATCTTATTATACACTCCCTAAATTCATTCGTATTCATGTATTTGGGTGTATAATCAACTTTACACAAGATTATTCTAAGAAATACTCAACCACCTGAAATACATATTGGTTTCCTACTACTGAAAACTAAGTTCAGTGAATGGTGCTTACAAATCCTAATATTTCTACTGTAACTGACCCAGTTTAACATCAATGCAAATAGATTTCTATGGGACATGATGTGTATTTTGAAGTTCATTTTTATTAAACACTGGTACATTAAAATTTCTTCAGTTTATGTACAACATAGGATATATTTTTTTCATTCACAACTTCACAAATTTATAGGCATTTGGTTCACTTTCAATTACTTACTATTTCAGAACACATGTATTCCTCCATATTTCTCTACTGTTCTTTTCACTTGACTTCATTCTAAACACATTATTTTCGATTCCATTATCATTGTTCAAGCAAAACTCACTCTTCATGATAAACTGTAACCCTAATATTACCATTAGATATATAACAGGTTGGAATGAATTTATGTATATCAATATAAGATTTCATATATTTTTTTCAGATGCAAATTCAATCCATTATTTAAAGTTGGAACCAGTTATATACTTTATTCACAATATGGTCTATTCATGCATCATCTGAATAATCATCAACACAGGGTACACCTTTTCGTATCAACAGTACTAATTTATAAGTTTTCAGGATATTGCTCCCCATAATGGTGGCAGAAAGACTCATGTCACCTGATCTACATATACATTTATCACAGTAGTATTCTGGACACAAAATGCAAAGGTCACACTTATGATTGTACCAAAGCCTAAATGGAAAGTGAGCATGGATTATTAAAAACATCTGTCCAGGTTGAGTAATGCTCTCAAATGTCAATCCTCTTTGTTACTACATATTTGTTTTTTTCCTAAGATTATATATTCAACCTCAAGCCTTTTGAAAATATCTAATCCTATCACTCACTTTATACTATGCCTGATTTCTTAATGTCCCTATTGATATCTGCTTTTCTACATATTGTCCCCAGTTCATCATTGTGACTGTAACTTCAAATGTGCTGACATTTACATTCACTCTCTATCTGAAACCCTATTGCTAAAGAACTTTTGGTCCAACTCCTATACTCACTATTCTTCCTAAACCTACTGACTATCTTCCTAATCCTACAGACTATCCCTTTTTGACTGCATGTTCTCTTCTACATTCAAACATCCGAGGTACACGGTCCTATGCCATTGTATATCAATTTATCTGAGACCTCGGTGCAGAACATAATTCAAGCTAAGTATACCAATCGTGGTTTCAATTCCTATCTGGGCTTCAAATCTTTCCTAGATCTCTGTGCTCATACATATATTTCACGTCTATTTTCTTATAAATATCACAGGTTCCCAATACCATTATTCATCCAGCATAATTATTCCTAACCCAAATCGAACATGCTATTAACCCTAACCATACACTGTTCCCTCAATCACATTTATAGAAGAGCAGGAACAGAGTTGGTCTTACAATACAGGAAGGTAGGGGATCTTCCACCAGCTGACAACATCAAAAGTCCATGCAGAAATAATCCCTGGAGAAGATGTAGGCAGCTATGAGGGACCTGAGAGAGCAAAAGTCATCTTACATGGAAAACATCCTGGTCATGATGAAAGGATGTGTCTGAATCAGCCTCTCTTTTCTTAATGTAGTGAAGATGGACCAAACCAGGCCTGTGTGGAGAGTTGATCCCGGGTGCCTACGGTTGATATACCATTCTAACTTGTGAAAATGTCAGAGCAAGTAGGTGCAGCCTCCATCTGATGGGACCCTCGGAAGGAACTGTTAGGAAAATGTGGTTGCCAGGGTAGTGACATCATTCAGTTCCTGAAGGAAATGAACTCAACTTACTTCCTTGGTGATGAAACTCTCTGAACATGGGATCCAGGAAGCCAGGCACCCAAAGCCAGTCCCAGTGCAAGTCCCAGTGGTCAAACTTGTTTGGATTTACCAAGGACAGAGTCAGTCTTTCTTGGTACATACTGATGTGAGGTTGGCCAAATGCCAGGAAGATCTGAAGAGGGGCCTTTCCTGAGAAAGCAGGTAGTGGCTCATCACTGGCTTCTGACAGCATCACAGAGTTGGCCATGGAGACCATATCAGAGACAGGACACCCCAATATGGAAGAATATATCATGGCCCACCAGTCAGAGGACACTCTGGATAGTCAGAGACCTACTGGGGGAAGGAGGTGTCTTTGTGGGTGTGGTTGTGGGTTTGTTGTTTTGTCTCCTGTTCTCAGAAAAGGTAGGAAAGGTGGTTTGTTAGTTTTGGAGTGGACTGTTTCTAGTAAGTCATTTGACAAGGCGAGTGTTTCTGTGTCTATATATCCCATTGTGTCCGTGGTTGTAGACATTAGAAAAGAAAATGCATCAAGGGATTTGTCCAGTCTACTAGAAAGCTTCCCAGCATTCATCCTGTGCAATTTATGAATGAACTGCAGCTTGCCTTATAAATGGGCAACACTCGCCATCTTCCTAAGTTCCTGTTTTCTTCCTGAATTCTGGCCACTCTCTAGAATACGCTCATGGTTTTGTGTCCAAGATATGTACCACCCCAAGCACTGTGACATGGCAATGTACTGGATAGCTGAAGGGAATGGCGAGTATCTCAGAAAACTCAGATATCAGTGTGACCAAGAAAGTCTCAGTGGAGAAACCATGCTTTCGGCCTTTTGCTTCCCTGTCTGTTGCCCTGAATGTCAGGAAGGTCTTTGCCTCCGGCAACCCCTTTGTGAAGACTGAAGAAAACAGTTTTCAAATGGAAATAAATGGGCATCACCTGTGGCTCTTTGCTTAATTGCTTTGGAAAGGGATGTTTCTGAATCTGCATCTAGGCCCTGTGTGAGCCTGTGGCTTAGATTCTCAGCACCTGATGGATCTAAAGAAAGATCCCTTGTGTGCATCCAAAACTAAAATGGCAAAAAGGGCAGTCATAGTGGATGAAGTCTCTTGCCTTCCTCCAGACAAAAGCTGAATAAAGATACTATAGAACTCAATAGCACAATCAATAACCTAGACGTAACCAACATATATAAAATATATCAACCATCATCAAGTGGATACACGTTCTTCTCAGCAGCACATTGATCCTACTCCAATATAGACCATATATTATGCAATAGGGAAACTCTTAGTAAATATAAAGGTATGGAGATAATACCATGCACCATATCTGATCATAATGGATTGAAACTTTAAATCAATGAAAAAAAAAAGGAAGGAAAAATTCTACATCACATGGAAAATGCACAATATGTTACTGAATGATCAGTGGGTTACAGAAGACATAAAGGAGGAGATAAAAAAATTCTTAGAGACAAATGACAATAGAGACAAAACATACCGGTTTGTATGGGACACAATGAAAGCCGTTTTAAGAGGGAAATTCATTTCTTGTAATTCTTTCCTCAAAAAAAGAAAAAAACAACAACAAATAAATGAACTCACACTACACCTCAAAAACCTAAAAAAGGAAGAGCAAAAGAACATCAAATGTAGTAGAAGACAAGAAATAATTGAAATTAGAGGAGAAATCAATGAAATTGAAACAAAAAATCTACATTGTAAAAATTGAAATAAATAAGAGTTGGTTCTTTGAAAAAATAAATATGTTCGACAGGCCCTTAGCCATGCTAACGAAGAGAAGAAGAGAGAGAACTCAAATTACTAACATATGGAATAAAGATGGAAATATCACAACACACACTACAGAAACACAGAAGATAATTAGAAAGTATTTTGAAACCCTATATTCCAATAAAATAGAAGATAAAGAAGATATCGATAAATTTCTTAAGTCATATGATCTGCCCAGATTGAGTCAGGAAGACACCCACAATTTAAATAGACCAATAACAAAGGAAGAAAAATAAGAAACCATCAAAAGACAACCAACCAAAAAGAGCCCTGGACCGGATAGGTATACAGTGGAGTTCTACAAAACCCTCAAAGAAGAATTAATACCAATACTTTTCAAGCAATTTCAAAAAATAGAAAAAGAAGGAGTTCCTCCAAATTCATTCTATGAGGCCAACATCACCCTGATTCCAAAACCAGACAAAGACACTTCAAAGAAAGAAAACTACAGACCAATACCTCTAATAAACTTGGATGCAAAAATTCTCAATAAAATCATGGTGAATTGAATACAAAAGCATATCAAAATAATTGTGCTTCATGATCAAGTAGGATTCATCCCTGGGATGCAAGCCTGGATCAATTTATGGAAATCAATAAATGTAATCCACCACATCAATAGACTTAAAGACAAAAACCATATGATCATCTCGATAGATGTAGATAAAGCATTTGACAAAGTACAGCATTCCTTTATGTTCAAAACACTATAAAAATTAGGGATAACAAGAACTTACCTCAACATGGTAAAAGCTATATATGCTAAACCTCAGGCTAGCATCATCCTAAATGGAGAAAAACTGAAGGCATTCCCTCTAAAATCTGGAACAAGACAGAGATGCCCTCTATCACCACTTCTATTCAGTTTAGTTCTTGAAATACTAGCCAGAGCAATTAGACAGACAAAAGAAATTAAAGGCATAAAAATAGAAAAAGAAGAACTTAAATATTCGCTATTTGAGGATGACATGATAATATATTTAACAAACCCTAAAGGGTATGCAAAGAAACTTCTAGAGTTAATAAATGAATTCAGCAAAGTGCCAGTATATAAAATCAACAAGAAAAAATCAAAGGCATTCCTGTATATCAGCAACAAAACTTCTGAAATTGAAATGAGGAAAACCACTCCATTCACAATATCCTCATAGAAAATAAGATACTTGGGAATCAACCTAAAAAAAGAGGTGAAAGATTTATACAATGAAAGTTACATAACTCTAAAGAAAGAGATAGAAGAAGATGTTAGAAGATGGAAAAATGTAGCCTGTTCATGTATAGGCAGAACTAACATCATCAAAATTGCGATATTACCCAAAGTTCTCTACAGGTTTAATGCAATGCCAATCAAAATCCCAATGGCATTTCTTGTAGAAATATATAAAGCAATCATGAATTTCATAAGGAAAAACAATAGACACAGAATAGCAATAGCAATTCTAAGCAGGAAGTGTGAATCAGGATGTATAGCGATAACAGAGTTCAAACTGTACTACAAAGCAATAGTAACAAAAACAGCGTGGTACTGGTATCACAAAAGTCAGCTGGACCAATGGTACAGAATAGAGGACACAGAAACCAATCCACAAAAGTACAACTTTCTTATATTTGAAAAAGGGCCTAAAAGCATGCAATGGAGGAAGGATAGCATCTTCAACAAGTGGTCCAGGGAAAATTGGAAATCCATATGCAACAAAATGAAAATGAATCCCTTTCTCTCGCCATGCACAAAAGTTAACTCTAAATGGATCAAGGAGCAAGATATAAAATCAGAGACACTGCATCTAATAGAAGAAAAATTTGGCTACGATGTACATACTGTGGGGTTGGGCTCCAAATTCCTTAATAGGACAGCCATAGCACAAGAGTTAATAACAAGAATCAACAAATGGGACTTATTTAAACTAAAAAGTTTTTTTCGAAACAAGAGAAACAATAAGAGAGGTAAATAGAGAGCCTACATCTTGGGAACAAATTTTTACCCCTCACACTTCAGATAGAGCCCTAATATCTAGAATATACAAAGAACTCAAAAATTAAACAATAAGATAACAAATAAACCAATCCACAAATGGGCCAAGGACCTGAACAGAAACTTCACAGAGGAGGACATACAATCCATCAACAAGAACATGAAAAAATGCCCACCATCTCTAGCAGTTAGGGAAATTCAAGTCAAAACCACCCTAAGATACCATCTCACTCCAGTAAGATTGGCAGCCATTATGAAATCAAACAACAATAAGTGTTGGCAAGGATGTGGGGAAAAGGGTACACTTGTACACTGCTGGTGGGACTGGAAAATGTTGAGGCCAATTTGGAAAGCTGTATGGAGATACCTGGGAAAGCAGGGAAAGGATCCACCATTTGACCCAGCTATCTCACTTCTCGGACTATTCCCTGAGGATCTTAAAAGAGCGCACTATAGGGATACTGCCACATCACTGATCATAGCGGCACAATTCATAATAGCTAAACTGTGGAACCAAACTAGATGACCTTCCATAGGTGAATGGATAAAAAAGGGGCATCTATACACAATGGAGTATTATGCAGCATTAAAAAATGACAAAAATCATTGAATTTGAAGGGAAATGGATGGCATTAGAACATATAATGCTAAGCAAAGCTAGCCAATCTTTAAAAAACAAATGCCAAATGTTTTCTTTGATATAAAGAGAGCAAATAAGAACAGAACAGGGAAGAAGAGCATGAGGAAAATATTAACACTAAATGGAGATGAGTGGGGGGAGAGAAAGGGAGAGAGAATGGAAAGCATATGGAAATGGTAGGAGACACTTAATGTTACACAAAATTCCATATAAGAGGTTGTGAGGGGAAAGGGGGGGAAACAAGGGAGAGAATTGAACAATAGCAGATGAGGTATAGAGGGTAGATGGTTGGGGAGGGGAGGGGGATAGTAGGGGATAGGAAAGGTAGAAGAATACAACAATCACTAATATGCCATTATGTAAAAACGTGAGTGTGTAACTGATGTGATTCTACGATTTGTATTGGGGTAAAAATGGGAGTTCATAACCCAAATGAGTCAAATGTATGAAAGATGATATAGCATGAGCTTTTGAACAACCAAAAAAAAGAAAAAAAAGGAATTTAATTTCCAATATTTGAGACATTTTACAACTTTATTTTTTAATAAAATTGGCTTTTATTTGTTATCTTACTTGCTGTTATCTGCCTTTCAGTTTGAAAAAACGATGTGCTGTAGCCATTCATCCATGTAGTATGTAACAGAAAATTTTCAGTGTCTCCATATAACCAGATTGGCAAGGCATCAAGGTTTCCCTCACAAACAAGATAAAGGCTTTTGCATAAGAAATTTAATATTCTGCAATACAATTTTTTTTAACTTTCCAATTAAATTTCAATTTTTTTTTAAAAAAGAAGAAACTAAACCCCACAGTAAGAAGGCCTCAAAGTGGAGAAGTGGAGCAGTATTAATGGCAGGCCTATTTAATCACTCCTGGTTCACAGGAAGGGTGTCCAGGCCACCCTGACTTTAGGCAAATGAGGGGCAAGAAAGCTTATTTGGGCCACTGTCTTGGGCTGTGCCCCTCATGAAAAACTCCAGCCAGAGGTTATGAGGAGTGTCTATGTGGAAGAAGATGAGGACAATGCGGGAGTGTTTTGGTTTTAATTGTGGTCATTTGTGTGGCAGATGGAAGAGATGACTGGGTCCAACTGGGCTTGAACACTGGTGTGATTCCCCTTAGAGAATGAGTTCTGGAACTGACCTCAGATAAGTATTGCCATGAATTGTGTTGCGATTTCAGGAGGCCACACATGAGAGTCGCCCTTTGAAACTGAGATCTAGGCCCAGGGTGGCTTTCCCAAGAGTACTGAGAATCTCAGCTAGGATATCACATGATTTTATTCTGAAAGACTTGGCACCCATAGTTGAGAGTCAAAACACACATGGACCTCACATTGTAGACCTCAATGGGCCTGGCTTCATGTGACCTTTTGGCCACTCTTTGGGAAGCCTTGCCTGTGAGTGTTCTCCAGATCTTTCATTGAAATGAGCTTCCTCAACATTTAATGGTCCCTGAATGAATTGAAACCCACAGTGCCTCCACCTTCATCCTTGAAATTTGTCTAGATCAATACCATGAATATTTAGAAATTTTCATGACCAGATGGCACTGGAGAACCTTTTGATGTACTTTTGCTGATCATGAGTATACCAGACAGTGCCTTGATTGACTGGGCTTCATGAAAATGTTTAGAACAGAGATGCCAGAAAGTTGGAGACTGCAGAGTAGTGGGCCTAGAGCAGTGGTGGGAAGGTGTATGATAAAACATCTGTGGTGGGGCCATGTGGATCTGCCATTGACTTTCAATTGTCTTGAGACAGACATGGTGCAGCCATCAGACCATTGTATATAAAGGCATCTTGTTATATGGAGAAGTTTCAGAGTAATGTTTAGAATCAGGTTGCTATGATCAAGGGGGCAAGCTATGTGGGATAGAAGCCTGGTTGGTGCATTCTACTGTAGACCAGGATACAAGTACCACACGTGACAGAACTCCCTCCAGCACTGTGTCCCAGTTGAACTCCTTGTATTTCGTGATGCCAATACCAAACTACCAGTGCAGCAGCAAGAAACACCACGAAAAGTGGAAGATGACCAAATGGTTTCACAGTCCACACGGGGAGACACTTAGCCCCCAGTGGCAATAGTTTACCTACAACGAGAGAATTCAGCATTGCTGCCTCATGTTCATTGGAAAATAAGATGCCATGTCCTCCAGGTCACATAGATGCAGACCCAGCTTAGATGGTCTCACTATAAAGGAAGCGAAAGCTCCTGAAAACAACATATATTTCAAGTGCCCAACCTCAAAGGCAGTTTCTCAAGAAGTGTTTAGGCCAGCAGATCTTCATGTCTGTGGAGTATTTCCCATGTCACTTACTTTTGGAAACTCCTCTACCACCTCCAAGGTTGTGCACTCCTGAGCATTTTCGTTGCAGATATATATTTACAGATTTTCTAACTCTTCTCCTCTAATTGTGACTTACTTGGGGCAATGGTAATGTCAAGTCATTCTTCTATATGAGAGAAGGAAGATTTTTTTGTAGCACATATTTGCATACACATTGGATTCATTTTTCAATTTTTCATTCGAAATACTGAATCCTTGACACTAGCCCATACCCTTATAGACTCTGACTACTAATACTAATATGATGAGAAAAATAACCAAAACAGAATAGAAATACAAGCAGTTCAGAAGAGGCATGGTGTGTAGTTGTACTTGCCTTTTGCATGATATAAGGTAGGAGTTATAAATCTAGTCAATTATTTGTTGAAATAATTCTCCATGTGTTTTTAAAGTTAAGAAATATGTGAATTTCTGTCTCTCTTTCTCTTTAGCCTATTAAGCACATGTATTTTTATATGCAAAAATAGAATCCTACCTGGTTTCACACGTACATTCTTGTGAGGTGGCTGACTTGGCAGATACAAATTGTGAGAAGAGATCACTTCTCCTAAAGGCTGTTGGAACTAAAAATTCAACCCATGGGTGACCTTCCTAGATGAACAACATTATACATAATCCATGTTCAGTATAATGAATATTTTTTGATATGCAGATGAGTTATTTTTCATGATGAATTTCAATTGGCATATATATTGCTACATTATAATGTGTGTGTGTTTGTGTCTATATATATATATATAGTCTCCAGATTTTCAAAATATGAAATATAAGTGTCTTACTATACACTGCCTAAATTCATTCATGTTCCTGTATGGGGATATATAATCAATTTTTCACAAGATTATTCTTAGAAATATACATCCACTGAAATACATATTTGTTTCCTAGTACTGAAAACTAACTTCAGGGAATGGTGCTAAGAAATCCTAATATTTCTACAGTGACTCACCCAGTTTAACATCAATGCAAGTAGACACCTATGGGACATGATGTGTATTTTGAAGTTCATTTTTATTCAACACTGGTACATTACTATTTCTGCAGTTTATGGGCAATATAGGATATATCATTTCATCCACAATTTTACAAATTTATAGGCATTTGGTTCAATTTCAATCACTTCCTACTTGAGAAGACATGTATTCCTTCATGTTTCTTGACTGTTCTTTTCATGAGATTCTTTCCAAACACATTATTTTCGATTTCCATAATCACTTTTGAAACAAAACTCACACACTCTTCATAATAAACCGTAACACTAATATTATCATTAGATGTATAACTGTTCGGAATGAATGTATGTATATCAATGTAAGATTTCTTGTATAGTTTCAGATATCAATTCAATCCATTATTTAAATTTTGAAGCAGTTATATTATTTATTCACAGTATGGTCTATTAAAGAATCATCTCTATATTCATAGACCCAGGGTATACCTATTTGTATCCCCAATACTAATTTATAAGCCTTTAAAATATTGCTTTCAAAAATGGTGGAAGAAATATTCTAGTGACCTGATATACATATGCATTTCATCACAGTAATATTCCTGACAAAAAATGCAAGTGTCACACTTATGATTGTACCAAAGCCTATATTGAAAGTGAGCATGTATTACTAACAACATCCATGTCCTGATTCACTAATGATCTCGAATATCATTCCTATTGGTGACTACATATTTGTTTCTTCCTAAGATTGTATATTCAAACTCAACCCTGTTAAAAATGTCTTATCCTATCACTCTCTTTGTACTTTGCCTGATTTCCTAATATCTCTATTGATATCTGCTTTCCTACACATTTTCCCCAGTTCATCACTGTGGCTGACTCTTCACATATGCTGAAATTTACATTCACTCTCTAACCAAAACCCTATATCTAAAGTCTTTTGATCCAACTCCTTGGTTCACTCAAATGGGTTCTTCAAATCCCTTCAGAGGGTAGCCCATAGGTGCTTGGGTTTTCTCATGACCCCAATTCTCATAAAGAATCTATACCCCACAGAGAGTAGGCCTCAAATTGGAGAAGTAGAGCACTATTAATGGCAGGCCTATTTGATCACCCCTCGTTCACAGGAAGGGTTTCCATGTCACCCTGACTTTAGGCAAATGAGTGGCAAGTGAGCTTATTTTGAACACTGTCTTGGGCTGCGCCCCTCATGGAAACCTCCAACCAGAGTTTATTATGACTGTCTATATGGAAGAAGATGAGGGCCATGTTGGAGTGTTTTGGTTTAATTGTGGTCATTTGTGTTACGGTTGGAAAAGATTCCAGGGTCAACCTGGGCTTTAACTCTTGTGTGATTCCCTTTAGAGACTGAGTTCTGGAACAGATCTCAGCGATGTATTGGCATGAATTGTGTTTGGAATTTAGGAGGCCACACATGAGAGTTGCCCTTGGAGACTGAGATCTAGGCCCAGGTTGGCTTTCCAAAGAGCACTGGGATTCTCAGCCAGGATATCACATGACTTTATTCAGAAAGACTTAGCAGTCATAGTTGAGAGTCAAAACACACATGGACCTCAATTGTAAACCTCAATGGGCCTGGCTTCATGTGACCTTTTGGCCACTCCTTGGGAAGCCTTGCCTGTGAGAGTTGTCCCGAGCTTTCATTGAAATGAGCTTCCTCACTATTTCATGGTTCCTGAATGAATTGAAACCCACAGTGCCTCCAACTTCATCCTTGAAAATTGGCTAGATAAACACCATAAAATTTTTGATATTCCTATGAACAGGTGGCACTAGAAAATCTTTGGATGTCTGTTGCTGATCACGAGTATACCAGACAGTGCCCTGATTGACTGGGTTTCATGAAAATGTTGTAGAACAGAGATGCCAGAAAGTTGGAACCTGCTGAGTAGTGGGCCTAGAGCAGTGGTTGGCAGGTGTATGATAAAACATCTGTCGTGGGGCCACATGGATCTTCCCTTGGCTTCCAAATGGATTGTGACTGACATGGTGCAGCCAGCAGACCCTTACAAATAAAGGGATCTTGTTATATGGAGAGGTTTCATGGCAATGTTCAGAATCAGGTTGCTATGGACATGGGTGCAAGCTTTTTGGGATAGAAGCCTGGTTGGTGCATTCTCCTGCAGACCCTCACTCACCACACATGAGAGTACTCCCTCTAGGACTGTGTCCCAGTTTATCTCCTTGTACTTCATGAAGCCAATACCAAACTCAGAGTACTGCAGTAAATAACACCACAAAAATTCGAGTATGACCAAATGGCTTCACAGACCACACGGTTAGACACTTAGACCACAGTGGCCTCAGTTTACCTACAAAGAGAGAATTCAGAACTGCTGCCTCATGTTCAATAGAAAATAAGGAACCATGTCATCCAGGTCACATAGATGCTGACCCAGATTTGATGGTCTCACTACAAAGGAAGCTAAAGCTCCTGACAACAACAAATATTTCAAGGGCCCAAACTCAGAGGCAGTTTCTCAAAAATTTATTAGGCCACCAGAGCTCCATGTTTGTGGAGTGTTTATCCTTTCTTTTACATTTGGAAATTCCTCTACCACCTCCAAGGTTGTGAACTCCATTCATTTTTTTTCCAGATATATATTCACAGATTTTCAAACTATTCTCCACTAATTGTGTCTTACTTGTGGTGAAGGAAATATCAAGGCATTGTTGTGGAGGACAGTGGGAAGATTTTTGTCTAGCATATATTTGTATACACATTAGATTCATTTTCCTATTTTCTATTTGAAATACTGAATTCCTGACAGTAAGCCATACCCTAGTATACTCTGACTGTTCCCGGGTGCCTATGGTTGGTATACCATTCTAACTTGTGAATGTGACACAGGAAGTAGGGGCAGCCTCCATGTCATGGAGCCATTGGAAGCAAATGTTAGAACAAAGTGGTTGCCAAGGCAGTGACCTCATTCAGTTCCTGAAGGAAGTGACCTACCTCACTTTCTTGGTGATGGAACCCTCTGAACTTGGGATCCAGGAAGCCAGGCACCAAGAGCCAGTCCCAGTCCCTTTCCCAGTGGGTTCACTTGTTTGGATTTACCAAGGACAGAGTCAGTCTTTCTTGTGGATCACTAAATGCCAGGAAAGCTCTGAAGAGGGGCCTTTCCTGAGAAAGCAGGTAGTGACTAACCGATGGCTCCTGAAAACTTTAGAGAGTTGGTAAAGGAGACCAGATCTGAGACAGGACAGGCCATTTCGGGGGAACATAGTATGGCCTATCAGTCTGAGGACACTCTGGTTACTCACAGACCTATGTGGGTAAACGATATGCCTTTGAGGGTGTATATGTGAGTTTATGGTTTTGTCTCATGTTCTGAGAATAGGTAGGAAAGGCAGTTTGTTTGGTTTGGAGTGGACTGTTTTTAATAAGTCATTTGACATGGTGAGTGATTCTATGTCTGTGTATCCCACTTTGTCGGTGGTTGAAGATATGAGAAAAGTGAATGCATCAATGCATGTGTCCTGACAAGTAGAAAGCATTCCAGGACACATCCTGCCCAATTTATGAATGGACTGTTGCTTGCCTTATCGATGGGCAACACCTACTATTTTCCTTAGTTCCTGTTTTCTTCCTGAATTCTGGCCATTCTCCAGAATAGGCTCATTTTTTTTTGTCCAAGATATGTACCACCTCCGAGCTCTGTGACATGGCCATTTACTGGATACCTGAAATGAATGGGGAGGATCTTAGAAAACTCAGATATCAGTGTGACCAGTAAAGTCTCAGTAGAGAAACCCTGCTTTGTGCCTTTTGCTTACCTACTGTTCTGTTGACCTGAATGTCAGGTAGGTCTTTGCCTCAGACCACCAGTTTGTGAAGCCTGAAGAAACTGCTTTCAAATGGAAATGAATGAGCATCACCCGTGGCTCTTAGATTAATTGCTTTAGAAAAGGATGTGTCTAAATCATCCTCTCGGCTCTGTGTGAGGCTGTGGCTTACAATCTCAGCACCTGATGGATCTAAAGAAAGATCCCATGTGTGCATCCAAAACCAAAATGGCAAAAAGATCAGACATTGTGGATGAAGTCTCTTGCTTCCTCTGTTAGGCTCCTCACCTCCATCAAGTACGAATAGGGATCCTTTGGGTCTAATGAGTTCTTCAAAGACGAGAAAAGGTGCTTGGGTTTCACATGACTCCAAATCACATAAAGAATCTATACCTCACGTTCAGTAGGCCTCAAAAAGGAGAAAAAGAGCATTATTAATGGCAGGCCTATTTGATCAATCCTGGTTCACAGGAAGGGTGTCCAGGAAACCCAGACTTTAGGCAAATGAGGGGCAAGGGAACTTATTTTGGACACTGTCTTGGGCTTCGCCCCTTGTGGAAACCTCCAGCCAGACGTAATGATGAGTGTCTATATGGAAGAATATAAGGGCCATGTGGTAGTGTTTTGGTTTTAATTGAACATGTTAATAACACTAACCATACATTGTTCCATCAATTTAAGTATTCAGAAGAGCAGGGACAGATTTGTTCTTACAATACAGGAATGTAGGGGATCTTCAACCTGCTGAAAACCTCAAAGGTCAATGCAGAAATTATCCCTGGAGAAGATATAGGCAGCTATGAAGGACCGGAGAGAGCAAAAGTAATCTTCCATGGAAAACAACCTGGTCAGGATGAAGGGTTGAGGCTGAATCAACTCTCTATCCTTAACGTAGAGGAGATGGAGCAAACCGGGCCTGTGTGGAGAGCTGTTCCTGGGTACCTATGGTTGGTATACCATTCTAACTTTTGAAAGTGTCTCAGGAATTAGGGGCAGCCTCCATCTCATGGGACCTTTGGAAGCAAGTGTTAGGACAAAGTGGTTGCCACGGCAGTGACCTCATTCAGTTCCCGAAGAAATGACCTTCCTAACTTCCTTGGTGATGGAACTCTCTGAACTTGTGACCCAAGTAGCCAGGCACCCAGAGCCAGTCCCAGTCACAGTTCCAGTGGGCTCACTTGTTGGATTTACCAAGGACAGCGTCAGTCATTCTTGGTACCTACTGATGTGAGGATGGCCAAATGCCAGGAGTGCTCTGAAGAGGGGCCTTTCCTGAGAAAGCAGGTAGTGGCTCAACACTGGCTCCTGACAACTTCACAGAGTTGGCCAAGGTGACCAGATCTGAGGCAGGACAGGCCATTTCGGGAGAACACAGTATGGCCCACAAGTCAGAGGACATTCCGGATAGTCACAGACCTACTTGGGGGAAGAAGTTGAATTTGTGAGTTCGGGTGGGGTTTGTGGTTTTGTCTCATGTTCTCAGAATATGTAGAAAAGGAGGTTTGTTTGGTTTGGAATTATCTGATTCTTCTAAGTCCTTTGACAATGCGAGTTTTTCTATGTCTGTGTATCCCACTGTGTTAGTGGTTGTAGACATTAGAAAAGAGAATGCATCAATGGATGTGTCCTGTCTAGTAGAAAGCTTCCCAGCATTCATCCTGCCCAATTTATGAATGGACTGCGGCTTGCCTTATGGATGGGCAACACCTGCAATCTTCCTAAGTTCCTGATTTCTTACTCAATTCTGGTCACTCTCAAGAATAGACTCATGGTTGTGTGTCCAAGATATGTACCACCTCCAAGGTCTGTGAAATGGCCATGTACTGGATAGCTGAATGGAATGGCCGAGCATCTCAGAAAACTCAGATAGCAGTGTGACCAGGAATATCTCAGTGGAGAAACCCTGCTTTGGGCCTTATGCATACATATTTTTCTGTTGCCCTGAATGTCAGGAAGGTGTTTTCCTCAGTCCAAAACTTTTGGAAGCCTTAACAAAAGACTTTTCAATTGGAAATAAATGTGCATCTCCTGTGGCTCTTTGCTTAATTGCTTTGGAAAGGGATGTGTCTGAATCAGCCTCTTGGCCCTGTGTGAGGCTGTGGCTTAGATTCTATGCACCTTATGGATCTAAAGAAAGATTCCATATGTGCATCCAAAACCAAAATGGCTAAAAGTAGAGTCATTGTGGATGAAGTCTCTTGCCTTCCTCTGGTAGGGCACTTACTTCCATCAAGGAAGAATAGGGATCCTTTGTGTCAAATGGGTTCTTCAAAGCTCTGCAGTGGCTTGCCCATAGTTCTTGTGGTTTCTCATGTGTCCAATTCCCAAAAAGAATTTAAACCCCTCAGTCAGTAGGCCTCAAATTGGAGAAGTGGAGCAGTATAAATGTCAGGCCTATTTGATCACTCCTGGTTCATAGGAAGGGTGTCCAGGCAAACGTGACTTTAGGCAAATGAGGGACAAGGAAGCTTATTTTGGACACTGTCTTGGCCTGTGCCCTCATGGAAACCTCCAGCCAGAGGTTATGATGAGTGTCTATATGGAAGAAGATGAGGGTCATGTGGGAGTGTTTAGGTTTTAATTGTGAGAGATTACTGGTTCAACCTGGGTTGAATTCTGGTGTGATTCCCCTTAGAGACTCAGTTCTTGAACTGACCTCAGAGAAGAATTGCCATGAATTGTGTTAAGATTTTCGGAGGCAACGCATGAGAGTCGCCATTGGAAGCTGTGATCTAGTCCCAGGGGGACTTTCCACAGTTCACTGGGACTCTCAGCCAGAGAATCACATGATTTTATTTTGAAAGACATGGCAGCCACAATTGAGAGTCAAAACACACATGGACCTCACATTTTAGACCTCAATGGGCCTGGCTTCAAGTGACGTTTTGGCCACTATTTGGGAAGCCTTGCCTGTGAGAGTTCTCCAGAGCTTTCATTAAAATGAGATTCCTCACCATTTAATGGTTTCTGAATAATTGAAACCCACAATGCCTCCAACTTCATCCTTGAAAATGGTTACATAAATATCATGAAATTTTTAAAATTACCATGACCAGGTGGCACTGGAGAACCTTTGGATGTCCTGTTGCTGATCATGAGTATACCAGAGAGTGCCTAGATTGACTGGGTTTCTTTAACATGGTGTAGAACACAGATGCCAGTAAGTTGGAGTCTGCTGAGAAGTGGACCTAGAGCAGTGGTGGGCAGGTGTGTGATAAAACATCAGTGGTCCGGCCATGAGGATCTAGCATTGGATTCCAAATGCCTTGTGACTGACATGGTGCAGGCAGCAGACCCTTCTATGTAAAGGCATCTTGTTATATGCAGAGGTTTCAGGGCAATGTTCAGAATCAGGTTGCTATGGTCAAGGGGGAAAGCTATCTGGATAGAAGCCTGGTTGGTGCATTCTCCTGCAGACACTGACCCACCACACGTGACAGAACTCCCTCCAGCACTGTGTCCCAGATAAACTCGTTGTATTTCATGAAGCAAACACCAAACTCCCAGTGCAGCAGCAAGAAACACAACGAAAAGTGGATCATGACCAAATTGCTTCACAGTCCAAACGGGGAGACACTTAGCCCCCAGTGGCCACAGTTTACCTGCAAAGAGAGAAACCAGCACTGCTGCCTCATGTTCATTGAAAAATAAGATGCCATGTCCTCCAGGTCACATAGATGCAGACCCAGCTTTGATGGTCTCACTAGAAAGAAGCTAAAGCTCCTGAAAACAACATATATTTCAAGTGCCCAAACTCAGAGGCATTTCTCAAGAAGTCTTTAGGCCAGTAGAGCTCCATGTTTGTGGAGTGTTTATCCTGTCCCTTACTTTTGGAAACTCCTCTACCACCTCCAAGGTTGTGAATTTCTGAGGATTTTTCATTGAATATATGTATTCACACATTTTCTAATTCTTCTCCTCTAATTGTGTCTTTCTTGGTGCGAAGGTAATGTCAAGGCATTTTTCTGGATGAGAGTGGGAAGATTTTTGTGTAGCATATATTTACATACACATTGGTTTCATTTTCCAAATTTCCATTAGAAATACTGAATCCATGACACTAACCACTACATTACTAGACTCTGACTACTAATCCTAATATGATGGAGAATAAAAACCCAAACAGAATAGAAATATAAGCAGTTCAGAGGATGCATGTTGTATAGTGGGACTTGCCTTTTGCATTATATAGGGTAGGAGTTATAAATCTAGTCAATTTTCTGTTGAAATATTTCTCCATGTATTTCTAAAGTTAACAAATATGTGAATACCTGACTCCCTTTCTCTGCAGCCTATTCAGCACATGTAATTTTATATGCACATATAGAATCCTACCTGGAATCACACGTACATTCTTGTGAGATGGCTCACTTGGCAGATACAAATTGTTAGAATAGTTCACTCTTCCTAAATGATGCTGGAACTGAAAATTCAACCAATGGGTGAGCTTCCTGGTTGAACAACTTTACACAAAAACCCATGTTCAGTAAAATAAATATTTCTGATCTGTGGATGATATATATTTCATGGTGAATTTCAATTGGCATATATATTCCTACTTTTTAAAGTCTGTTTGTGTGTGTGTGTATACATACTCTCCAGATTTTTCAAAATATGAAATATGTGTCTTATTATACACTCCCTAAAATAATTCATATTCATGTATGTGGATTTTTAATCAACTTTTCACTAGATTATTCCCAGGAATATTCACACACCTGAAAAACATATTTGTTTCCTCGTACTGAGAACTATCTTCAGTGAATGGTGCATACAAATCCTTGTATTTCTGCAGTAACTTACCCAGTTTAACATCAATGCAAATAGATTTCTATGGGACATGATGTGTATTTTGAAATTCATTTTTATTCAACACTGGTACATTGCAATTTCTTCCGTTTATGCACATCATAAAATATATATTTCATCTAGAAATTCGAAAATTAATAGGCATTTGTTTCATTTTCAATCACTTCCTGCTTCAGAACACATGTATAACTCCATGTTTCTTGACTGATCTTTTCATGAGGTTTCTTTTTCGATTTCCTTAATCATTTTTGAAGCAAAACTCACACACTCTTCATGATGAACCATAACCCTAATATTACCATTAGATGTATATTTGGTTTTAATGAATGTATATATATCAATATAAGATTTCCTCTATGTTTTCATTTATCAATTCAATCCATTATTCAAAGTTGGAACCAGTAATACTATTTATTCACAGTATGGTCTATTCATGCATTATCTCTATATTCATAGACACAGGGTACACCTATTTGTACCCCCAGTACTAACTTATACGTCTTCACAATATTGCTCCCAGAAATGGTGGAAGAAATACTCATGTCACCTGATCTACATGTACATGTTATCACAGTAATATTCTGGAAACAAAATGCAAAGGTCACAGTTATGATTGTACCAAAACCTAAATGAAAAGTGAGCATGGATTACTAAAAATATTCCTGTCCAGGTTGCTACCGCTCTCAAATGTCAATCCTATTGGTGACTATATATTTGTTTCCTCCTAAGATTATATATTCAACCTCAAGCCTGTTGAAAATGTGTAATCCTATCACTCACTTTATACTTTGCCTGATATCCTAATGTCTCTATTGATTTCTGCTTTCCTAAATATTTTCCCAGTTTATCATTTTGACTGACTCTTCACATGTGCTGACATTTAAATTCACTTTCTAACCGAAACCCAATTGCTAAAAACATTTTCTCCAAAACCTATAATCACTATTCTTTCTAAACCTACCGACACTTTTCCTAATCCTACCGACTATAGCTTTTCGACTGGATATTCTCGTGACATTCAATCATCCAAGGTACAAGGTCCTATGACATTGTATATGGATTTATTTAAGACATCTGTGCAGAACGTAAGTCAAAGCTAAGTATCCCAATTAAAGGCCCAATGCCCTTCTGGGCTTCAAATTTTACCTAGATTTCTGTTTTCATACTTATATTTCACCTAAATATTCTTGTAAATATCGCACATTCCCAATACCATTATTCATCGCTCAGAATGATTCTTAATCCAAATCGAACCTGTTATTAAGCCTAACCAAACACTGTTCCCTCAATCTAACTTTACAGAAGAGCAGCGACAGAGTTGGTCTTACAATACAGGAATGTAGGGGATCTTCCAGATGCTGAGATCCTCAAAGTTTTAAGCAGAAACGATCCCTGGAGAAGACATAGGCAGCTATGAAGGACCTGAGAGAGCAAAAGTCATCTTCCATGGCAAACAACGCACTCAGGATGAAGCATTGTGTCTGAATCAGCCTCTCTTTTCTTAATGTAGAGAAAAGGGACCAAACCAGGCCTGTGTGGAGAGCTGTTCCCGGATTCCTATGGTTGATATACCATTCTAACTGTTGAAACTGTCTCGGGAAGTAGGGGCAGCCTCCACCTCATGGGAACCTTGCAATCACCTGTTAGGACAAAGTGGTTGCAAAGGCAGTAAAGTCACTCAGTTCCTGAATGAAGCGACCTACCTCACTTCCTTGGTGAAGAAACTCCCTGACCTTGGGCTCCAGGAAGACAGAGAATACCAAGACCTTGTCACAGTTCCAGTGCCAGTGGGCTCCATTGTTTGGAAAAACCAAGGATAGACTAAGTATTCCTTGGTACCTACTGATATGAGGATTTCAAATGCCAGGAGAGCTCTGAAGAGGGGCCTTTCCTGAGAAAGCAGGTAGTGGTTCACCGCGACCAGATCTGAGACAGGACAGGCCTTTTGGGGGAACATAGTATGGCCCACCAGTCAGAGGACACTCCAGATAGTCACAGACCTACTTGAATGAAGGAGGTGCGTTTGCGCGTGTGTGTGTGATTTTGTGGTTTAGTCTCTTCTTATGAGAATAGGTAGGAAAGGCGGTTTGTTTGGTTTGGAGTGGACTGCTTCTAGTAAGTAGTTTGACAAGGCGATTTTTTGCATGTCTTTGTAACCCACTGTGTTCGTGGTTGTAGACCTTAGAAAAAAGAATGCATCAATGTGTCCTGTCTAGTAGAAATCTTCCCAGCATTCATCCTGCCCAATTTAGGAGTGGACTGCCCCTTGCCTTATGGATGGGCAACACCTGCAATCTTCCTAAGTTCCTGATTTCTTCCTCAATTCTGGTCACTCTCAAGAATAGGCTCATTGTTTTGTGTCCAAGATATGTACCACCTCCAATCTGAGTGACATGGCCATGTACAAGATAGATGAAGGGAATGGCGAGCATCTCAGAAAACTCTAATATCAGTGTGTCCAGGAAAGTCTCAGTGGATAAACCCTGCTTTGGGCCTTTTGCTATTGTTCTGTTGCCCTGAATGTCAGGAAAGTCTTTGCCTCAGGCCATCCCTTTGTGAATCCTGAAGAAAACAGCTTTCAAATGGAAATAAATGGACATCAACTGTGGCTCTGTGCTTAATTGGTTTGGAAAGGGATGCGTCTGAATCAGCCTCTTGGTCCTATGTGAGGCTATAGCTTAGATTCTCAGCACCTGATGGATCTAAAGAAAGATCCCATGTGTGCATTCAAAACCAAAATGGCAAAAAGATCAGTAATTGTGGATGAAGTCTCTTGCCTTCCTCTGTAAGGTTCCTGACCTCCATCAAGTGAGATTAGGCATTCTTTGGGTCAAATGAGTTCTTCAAAGCCCTGTGGAGGCCATTAACAGGTGGCACTGGAGAACTCTTAAATGGTCTGTTGCTGATCATGAGTATACTAGCCAGGGCCTTTATTGACTGAGTTTCATAAAAATTATCTAGAACAGCAATGCCAATAAGTTGGAGCCTGCTGAGTAGTGGACCTAGAGCAGTAGTGTGTGATAAAATATCTGTGGTGGGACCATGTGGATCTGCTATTGACTTCCAAATGGCTTGTGACTGACATGGTGCAGCCAGCAGACCCTTCTATGTAAAGGCATCTTGTATATGGAGAGGTTTCAGGGTAATGTTAAGAATCAGGTTGCTGAGGTTAAGGGGACAAGCTATCTGGTATTGAAGCCTGGTTGGTACATTCTCCTGCAGAACGTGACCCACAACACGTGACAGAACTTCCTCCAGCACTGTGTTCCAGTTGAACTCATTGTATTTCGTGAAGCAAATACCAATGTCCCAGTTCAGCAGCAAGAAACACCACAAAAGTTGGAGGATGAACAAATGGCTTCAGAGTCCACATGGGGTGACACTTAGCCCCCAGTGGCCACAGTTTACATACAAAGAGAGAAATCAGCACTGCTGCCTCAGGATCATTGGAAAATAAGAAACCAAGATCTTCTTGTAACATAGATACAGACCCAGCTTTGATGGTCTCACTAGAAAGGAAGCTAAAGCTTCTGACAAACACATATATTTCAAGTGCCCACCCTCAGAGGCAGTTTCTCAAGAAATCTTTTGGCCAACAGAGCTCCATGTTTGTGGAGTGTTTACCCTGTCCCTTACTTTTGGAAACTGCTCTACAACCTCCAAAATTGTGAACTTTTGAGCATATTCCACTACAGATATATATTCACAGATTTTCTACCTCTTCTCTTCTAATTGTGTCTTATTTGGGGTGAAGGTAATTTCAAGGCATTGTTGTGGATGAGAGTTGGAAGATTTTTTTGTAGCACATATTTGCATACACATTGGATTCATTTTTCAATTTTCCATTCGAAATACTGAATTCCTGACACTAACCCATAACCTACTAGAATCTGACTACTAATCCTAATATGATGGAGAACAATAACCCAAACAGAATAGAAATCCAAAAAGTTCAGAGGAGGCATGGTGTATAGTTGAACTTGCCTTTTGCATTATATAGTGTAGGAGTTATAAATCTAATCAATATTTTGTTGACATAGTTGTCCATGTGTTTTTAAATTTAACAAGTATTTGAATTCCTGTCTCCGTTTGTCTGTAGCCTATTCAGCACATGCATTTTTATATGCACATATAGAATCCTACCTGGTATCAAATGTACATTCTTGTGAGGTGGCTGACTTGGCAGATACAAATTATGAGAAGAGATCACTCCTCCTAAACGCTGTTGGAACTGAAAATTTAACCTAAGGGGGAGCTTCCTAGTTGAACAACATTATACACAAATCCATGTTCAGTAAATTAAATATTTTTGGATCTTTGGACGATATGTATTTCTACATCAATTTCAATTGGCATATATATTGCTACATTTCAATGTCTCTGTGTGTATATGTGTTTGTTTGTGTGTGTGTGTGTATATATATATATATATATATATATATATATATATATATATATATACTCTCCAAATTTTTAAAAATATGAAATACTTCTGTCTTCTTTTACACACCCTAAATTCATTCATATTCATGTATGTGGATTTATAATAAACTTTTCACAAGATTATTCTCAGAATTATTCATCCACCTGAAATACATATTTGTTTTCTAGTACTGACAAGTAACATCAGTGAATGGTGCATACAAATCCTAATATTTCTACAGTAACTGACCCAGTTTAACATCAATCCAAGTAGATTACTATGGGACATGATGTACATTTTGACGTTCATTTTTATTCAACACTGGTACTTTACTATTTCTTCAGTTTATTCACATCATAGGATATGTATTTCATCCACAAGTTAGCAAAATTATTTGCATTTGTGTCACTTTCAATCACTTTCTACTTCAGAACACATGCATTCCTCTATGTTTCTTGACTGGTCTTTTCATGAGACTTCTTTCCAAACACATTATTTTCCTTTTCCATTCTCACTTTTGAAGCAGATCTCACACACCTTTCATGATAGAATATAACCCTAATATTACCATTAGATGTATAACTCATTGGAATGAATGATTCTATATCAATATAAGATTTCTTATATATTTTCAGATATCAATTCTAGCAATCCATTATTTGAAGTGGAATCAGTTATATTATTTATTCACAGTATTGTCAATTTATGAATTACTTCTATATTCATAGACACAGGGTACACCTCTTTGTACCCCCAATACTAATTTATTTTTTTTTATTTTGCATTCTTTCTTAAAGTATTTTTATATTATTTTCAACAACATTTGAAACAACAGGATTTTCTAAATAGACTTGTCTTTAGCATACCCAGATGAAAAAATATAATTCTATTTCATATCCCTTTGTGGGATAATGTGGGTTTTTTGTACTGAAAAAATGCTAGGAATATTAGAATATATGATCCGTTAGCCAACTTTGTTTGTTTGTTTGTTTGCTTTTGCAAAGCTAGGAATTGAACCCTAGTAGTAACTAGTAATTCTACTCATTCAGAAAAGTTAGTGTGTCATTTTATTGAAATAACCATACTGGATATAAAATAGATACACATGTGATACAATAGATTGCATGGTATATAAATTTGTATCTCAGTAAAGCTGTAATTAAAATAAAATTTAAAGTATTGAAATTCAGGCAAAGGATAGGAAAGATATTTGTGTCTGTTTTTCAGAAGTTTATTGTCATCCATTTAAAAAATCTTTTAAAAGAGATTGCATTTGAACAAAAGGTATTGTTTAGTGTGCTTTCTCTGTATTCTTAGTGGTTGTTCACTATTACTATTTTATTCACACCCTCTTAATTTCTTATTGTTGAGCCAATTCTGCATCTAAATGTAGTGGCAAGATATATTCAGGAGTCTGGTGCAATAGTGCATGCCTGAAATCCCAGCTACTAAGACCCTTTCTCAAAACAACAAAAAAGTAGTGGGGGTGGGGAGCATGGATGTAGTTTAGCAGTCAAGTGCTTTCCGAAGCATGTGGAGGCCCTGGGTTCTATCTGCAGCACCGCAAAAGCAAAACAAACAAAAGACGTATTCCAGAGATTTTGATTATTTCTGCAGGAGACATGCAGTCAAGACTAAGTAATTTGAAACAGGAGTGGCACAAGAAGTGGAAGATAAAGTATCAATTTTTTTTTCTTTTTTTTTTTGGTTAGAATTAGTTCACTTTGCATTCCTTGCGTATGCGCCTCTACCTT
The DNA here is from genome assembly GCF_048772815.1 of Callospermophilus lateralis. Classification (NCBI taxonomy): domain Eukaryota; kingdom Metazoa; phylum Chordata; class Mammalia; order Rodentia; family Sciuridae; genus Callospermophilus; species Callospermophilus lateralis. Next base: position 411,654 of record NW_027514577.1, on the reverse strand, counting down.
TGGAACCACATTGGTAAAAGTTTGTGTAAGAATTGTTTGTTGGCATATCCTAGAGTGCTCAATTTATACGTCTTCAAAATATTGCTCCCAGAAATTGTGGAAGAAATACTCATGTCACCTGATCTACATATACATTTTATCACAGTAATATTCGGAACACAAAATGCAAAAGTCACACTTATGATTGTACCAAAGGCTAAATAGAAAGTGAACCTGTATTATTAAAAACATTCATGTCCAGGTTGCCTAATACTCTCAAATGTCAATCCTATTGGTGACTACATATTTGTTTCTTCCTAAGATTATATATTGAAACTCAACCCTGTTGATAATGTCTAATCCTATCACTCACTTTATACTTTGCCTGATTTCCTAATGTCTCTATTGATATCTGCTTTCCTACATATTTTCCCCAGTTCATCATTGTGACTCATTCTTCACATGTGCTGACATTTACATTCATTCTCTAACCGAAACCCTATTACTAAAGAACTTTTGGTCCAAATCCTATACTCACTCTTCTTCCTAAACCTACGGACTATATTCCTAATCCTACTGACTATCCCTTTTGACTGGATGTTCTCTTCTACATTCAATCATCCAAGTAAAGGTCGGTCGAGTGTCGGAAGAGGAGACCACCAAGAATTTATCTCATGTAACAGCAAAGGGTTTATTGGGGGTCCAGCATGCTGGGGCTCAGAGTTCACTTGAAAAGAGTAGAGAGCCCTGAGAACAGCTTAAGCAGAGGTTAAATACTTTCCCTTGCGAGTGCAGGGAGGAAAGTTTATTGATGTGTCAGGGCGAGTGGTCAATTTGCATGCAACCTGGTGAAGGAGTACATTCTGCAGTTTGACAGTTGGGGACAGCACATTCTGGGAACAAGATTGGCAAACATTTCTCAAGATTTCAACAGTGTTTTGTTAAGCGTACAGAAAAACAGGAAGTGACAACTACATATTTTATTAACCTTTCATTCGACACTTCTTTTTCTGGCTACTTTTAATCATAAAAATGATCATTGTGGGGTGTCACATTCTATGTCTGCTAGTGGGGTATTACCATTAGTTTAACTTGTCCAATTTGAGCTTGGAGAAAATAAATTACATGGTTGAGCAAGCAGGGTTTAATAGTTAGCAATAATATGAGGATTATTATTGGACCGGCCAGCCGACAAGACAAGACAAGACAATAAAGACAAGACAAGACAATAAAGACAGGATATGGAAGTCCAACACTGAGACCAGGACTTAGTAGTTGGCAGAACCCGATCGGTTGGCAATAACGAATCTGAAACAAAATATCACTGAGTCATGGAGACTATTGTTCCTCAATTTTCTGAGTCCTCTATGACGTCACCCAGGGACTTGGCCTGTGGCTCTGTGACATGACTGTCAGCCATCGTTGGAGAGAGCTCACGCTCTTCATTGACATCCATTTTGCCAAGCCCTGACCTGAAACCTGACCAGAAAGAGGCACCTTACTTACCCTGAGAGGAGTTTGTTGGGGTCTCTTGTCCACCGCTGCCGGATCTCAGTGGAACCTCCATATGTAAAGGTCCGGTGACAATCGGGGGAAGAGACCACCAAGAGACTGTCTCATGCAAAAGCAAAGGGTTTATTGGGGGTCCAGCATGCTGGGGCTCAGAGCTCACTTGAATAGAGCAGAGAGCCCAGAGAACAGCTTAAGCAGAGCTTATATATTTCCCTTGGACAGGGCAGGGGGGTAAGTTTATTGATGGGTCCGGGCGAGTGAGCGGTTTGCGTGCAACCGGTTGAGGGAGTACATTCTGCAGTTTGGCAATTGGGGACAGCACATTCTGGGAATAAGATTAGCAAACAGTTCTCAATATTTCAAAAGTGTTTTGTTAAGCATACAGAAAAACAGGAAGTGACAAGTACTTATTTTATTAACCTTTCACTGCGAACTATACTTTGCCAGAATTCCTAATGTCTCTATTGTGTTTGTTAAAGTTCATTTTTATTCAAACCTGGTACGTTATTATTTCTTCAGTTCATGGACATCATAAGATATTTCCTTTCATTCACAAGTTTACAAATTTATAAACATTTGGTTCACTTTCAATCACTTCCTCCTTCGGAAGACATATGTTCCTCCATGTTTCTTGACTGGTCTTTTTACTAGACTTCTTTCTAAACATATTATTTTCGATTCCATAATCATTTTTGAGGCAAAACTCACACACTATTCATGATAAATGATAACCCTAACATTACAATTAGATATATAACTGGTTGGAATGAATGTATGTATATCAATATAAGATTTTCTATATATTTTCAGATATCAATACAATCCATTATTTAAATATGGAACCAGTTATATAATTTATTCACAGTATGGTCTATTAATGCATCATCTCTATATTCATCAAAACAGGGTAAACCTAATAGTATCCCCAGTACTAATTTATAAGTTTTCAAAATATTGCTCACAGAAATGGTGAAAGAAATACTCATGTCACCTTAGCTACCTATACATATTATCACACTAATATTCTGGACACAAAATGCAAAGGTCACACAGAACATAATTTAAGCTAAGTATCCCAATCAAGGGCCCAACGTCCTTCTGGGCTTCAAATATTACCTAGATTTCTGTTTTCATACTTATATTTCACCTCCATGTTCTTGTAAATATCACAGGTTCCCAATATCATTATTCATCCAGCAAAATGATTCATAACCCAAATCGAACATGCTATTAACACTAACCATTCTGTAAACTGAGATTGTTCACTCAATCTCACTTTACAGAAGAGCAGGGACAAAGTTAGTATTACAATACAGGAAGTTAGGAGATCTTCCACCTGCTGAGTACCTCAAAATCCATGCAGAAATGATCCCTGGAGAAGACGTAGGCAGCTATGAAGGACCTGAGACAGCAAAAGTCATCTTCCTTTGCAAACAACCCGATCAGGATGAAAGGATGTGTCTGAATCATCCTATCTCTTCTTAATGTAGGGAAGATGTATGAAACCAGGCATGTGTGGAGAGCTGTTCCCAGGTGCCTATGTTTCTATACCATTCTAACTTGTGAAAGTGTCACAGGAAATAGAGGCAGCCTCCTTTTCCTGAGACACTAGGAAGCAACTGTTAGGACAAAGTGGTGGCCAAGACAGTGGCCTCATTCATTTTCTGAAGAAAGTGACCTCACCTCACTTTTTTCATGATGGAACTCTCTGAATTTTGTGATCCAGGAAGCCAGGCACCAAGAGCCAGTACCAGTCCCATTCCAAGTGGGCTCACTTGTTTGGATTTACCAAGTAAAGAGTCAGTCTTTCTTGGTACCTACTGATGTGAGGGTGGCCAAATGCCAAGAAAGCTTTGAAGAGGGTCCTTTCCTGAGAGGGCAGGAAATGGCTCACCACTGCCTCCTGAAAACTTCACAGAATTGGCCAAGGAGACCAGATCTGAGACAGGACCGGCCATTTCTGGGGAACATTCTATGGCCTACTAGTCAGAGGACACTCCGGATAGTCACAGACATACTTGGGGAAGGAGGTGACTTTGTTTGTGTGGATGTCAGTTTGTGGATTTGTCTCATATTCTGAGAATAGGTAAAAAAGGAGGTTTGTTTGGTTTGGAGTGGACTGTTTCTAGTAAGTCATCTGACAAGGAGACTGTTTCTATGTCTGTGTATCCCACTGTGTCCTTAGTTGTAGATATTAGAAAAGAAAATGGCTCACTGGGTGTGTCCTGTCTAGTAGAAAGCTTCACAGCATTCATCCTGCCCAATTAATGAATGGACTGAGGCTTGACTTATCCATGGGCAACACCTAGTATCATCCTAAGTTCTTGAATTCTTCCTGAATTCTGGCAACTCTCCAGAAAGGCTCATGGTTTTTTGTCCAAGATATGTACCACCTCCAAGCTCTGTGACATGGCCATGTACTAGTTAGCTGAAAGGAATGGCGAGCACACCAGAAAACTCAGATATTGGTGTGACCAGGAAAGTCTCTATGGTGAAACCTGGCTTAGGGCCTTTTGCTTAACTATTGTTCTGTTGCCCTGAATGTCAGGAACCACTTTGCCTCAGGCCACCCCTTTATAAAGCCAGAAGAAAACAATTTTCAAATGGAAATGAATGGGCATCACCTGTGCCTCTTTGATGAATTGTTTTGGAAATGGTTATGTCTGAATCAGACTCTGGGCCCTGTGTGAGGCTGTGGCTTAAATTGTCAGCACCTCTTGCTGATCATGAGTGTACCAGACAGTGCCTTGATTGACTGGGATTTATGAAAATGGTGTAGAACAGAGATGCCATTAAGTTGGACCCTCCTGAGTAGTGAGCCCTGAGCTGTGGTGTGCAGGTGTGTGATAAATCTTCTGTGGTTGCGCCATGTGGTTTTGCCATTGAATTCCAAATGGTTTGTCACTGACACGGTGCAGTGACCAGACACTTATATGTAAAGGTGTCTTGTTAAATGGATAGTTTTCAGGGCAATGTGCAGAATCAGGTTGCTATGGAGAAGGGGGCAAGTTATGTGGGAATGAAGCCTGGTTGGTGCATTCTCTTGTAGACCCTGAAAAACCACAAATGACAGAACTCCCTCCAGGACTGTGTTCCAGTTGAACTCCTTGTATTTTGTGAGGCAAATACCAAACTCTCAGTGCTGCAGCAGGAAACTCTACGAAAATGGAGGATGAACAAAAGGCTTCACAGTCCACACAGGGAGACACTTAGACCCCAGTGGCCACAGTTTACATACGAAGAGAGAATTCAGCACTGCTGCCTCATGTGTATTGGAAAGCAAGAAAGAATGTCCTCCAGGTCACATAGATGCAGACCCAGCTTTGATGATCTCACTACAAAGGAAGCTAAAGCTACTGACAACATATATTTCAAGTGCCCATCCTCAGAGGCAGTTTCTCTAGAAGTCTTTAGGCCAGCAGACCTCCATGTTTGTGGAGTGTTTACCCTGTCCCTTACTTTGGGATACTCCTCTACCACCTCCAAGTTTGTGAACTCCTGAATATTTTCCATTCCAGATATGTATTTACAGATTTTCTAACTCTTCTCCTCTAATTGTTTCTTATTTGGCGTGAAGGTAACGTCAAGGCATTGTTCTGGATGAGAGTGGGAAGATTTTTGTGTAGCACATATTTGCATACACATTGGATTCATTTTCCAATTTTCCATTCCAAAGACTGAATCCCTGACACTAACGCATACCCTACCAAACTCTGACTACTAATCCTAATATGATGAAGAAAAATAACCCAAACAGAATAGAAATACAAGCACTTCTGAAGAGGCATGGTGTATAGTTGGACTTGCCTTTTGCATGATAAAGTGTAGGTGTTATAAACCTAGTCAATTTTTCATTGAAATAGTTCTCCATGTGTTTTTTTTCCTTTAATATTTATTGTTGGTTCTACAAAACATTACATAGTTCTTGACATGTCATATTTCACACTTTGATTCAAGTAGGTTATGAACTTCCATTTTTCTTCGTATACAGATTGCAGTATCTCATCAGTTACACATCCACTATTTTACATATTGCTATACTAGTGTCTGTTGTATTCTGCTGCCTTTCCTGTCCTCTACTATCTCCCATCCCCTCCCCTCCAATCCTCTCTCTCTACCCCATCTATTGTAATTCATTTCTTCCACTTGTTTTTGTCCCCTTTCACCTCACTTCATCTTGTATTTAATTTTGTATAACCATGAGGGTTTCCTTCCATTTCTATGTAATTTTCCTTCTCTTTCCTTTTCCCTCCCACCTCTCACCCCTGTTTAATATTAATCATCTTCTCATGCTCTTCCTCCCAACTCTGTTCTTAGTTACTCTCTTTATATCAAAGAAAACATTTGGCATTTGTTTTTTAGTGATTGGCTATCTTCACGTAGCATAATACGTTCTAATGCCATCGATTTCTCTGCAAATTGTATGATTTTGTCATTTTTTAATGCAGAGTAATACTCCATTGTGTATAAATGCCACATTTTTTTTAATCCATTCATCTATTGAAGGGCATCTAGGTTGGTTCCACAGTCTTCCTATTGTGAATTGTGCTGCTATGAACATAGATTTATCAGTGTCCCTGTAGCATGCACTTTTGGGGTCTATAGGGATTAGACCGAGAAGGGGAATTGCTGGGTCAAATGGCGGTTCCATTCCCAAGTTTCCAAGAAATCTCCATACTGCTTTCCAAATTTGCTGCACCAATTTGCAGTCCCACCAGCAATGTACAGGTGTACCCTTTTTCCCACATCCTCGCCAGCACTTGTTGTCGTTTGACTTCATAATGGCTGCCAAGCTTACTGCAGTGAGATGGTATCTTAGGGTGGGTTAGTTTTGCATTTCTCTGAATGCTCGAGATGGTGAGAATTTTCTGATGTACTTATTGATTGATTGTATGTCCTCCTCTGAGAAGTGTCTGTTCAGGTCCTTGGCCCATTTGTTGATTGGGTAATTCATTTGCTTATTGTTTAATTTTTTGAGTTCTTTGTATAACTCTGGATATTAGGGCTCTATCTGAAGTGTGAGGAGTAAAGATTTGTTCCCAGGATGTAGGCTCCTTTTTTACCTCTCTTATTGTTTCTTTTTCTGAGAAAAATCTATTTAGTTTGAGTAAGTCCTGTTTGTAGATTCTAATTATTAACTCTTATGCTATGGGTGTCCTATTGAGGAATTTGGAGCCCGACCCCACAGTATGTAGATCATAGCCAAAGTTTTCTTCTATCAGATGCCGTGTCGCTGATTTGATATCAAGCTCCTTGATCCATTTTGAGTTAACTTTTGTGCATGGCGAGAGAAAGGGATTCAGTTTCATTTTCTTACATATGTAATTCCAGTTTTTCCAGCACCATTTGTTGAAGATGCTATCTTTCCTTCAGTTTATGCTTTTAGCTCCTTTATCAAATATAAGATTGCTGTAATTTTGTGGATTGATTTCTGTGTCCTCTATTCTGTACCATTGGTCCACCCGCCAGTTTTGGTACCAGTACCATGCTCTTTTTGTTACTATTGCTCCGTAGTATAGTTTGAGGACATGTATCGCTATACCGCCTGATTCACACTTCCTGCTTAGAGTTGTCTTTGCTATACTGGGTCTTGTATTATTCCATATGAATTTCATAATTGTTTTATCTATTTCTACAGGAAATGCCGTTGGGATTTTGATTGGCATTGCATTAAACCTATAGAGAACTTTTGGTAATATCGCCATTTTGATGATGTTAATTCTGCCTATCCATGAACAGGGTATATTTTTCCATCTTGTAAGATCTTCTTCTATTTCTCTCTTTAGGGTTCTGTAGTTTTCATTGTGTAAGTCTTTCACATCTTTTGTTACGTTGATAACCAAATATTTTATTTTGTTTTTTTTGAGGATACTCTCAATGGAGTGGTTGTCCTCATTTCCGTTTCAGAGGATTTGTTGCTGATATTCACGAATGCTTTTGATTTATGATTGTTGATTTTATATCATGCCACTTTGCTGAATTCATTTATTATCTCTAATAGTTTCTTGTAGACCCTTTTGGGTCTACTAGGTATAGAATCATGTCATCTGCAAATAGTGATAATTTAAGTTCTTCTTTTCCTATTTTTATGCCTTTAATTTCTTTCATTTGTCTAATTGCTCTGGCCAGTGTTCGAGAACTATGTTGAACAGAAATCGTGAGAGAGGGCATCCCTGTCTTGTTCCAGATTTTAGAGTGCCTTCAATTTTTTCTCAATTCAGAATGATACTAGCCTGAGGCTTAGCATAGATTGCTTTTACAATATTGAGGTATGTTCCTGTTATCCCAGTTTTTCTAGAGTTTTAAACATAAAGGGATGCTGTACTTTATTGAATGCTTTTTCTGCATCTATTGGGGTGATCATATGGTTCTTATTTTTAAGTCTATTGATGTGGTGAATAACATTTATTGATTTCCGTATATTGAACCAGCCTTGTATCCCAGGAATGAATCCTACTTGATCATGTTGCACAATTTTTTAAATATGTTTTTGTATCTGATTCGCCAGAATTTTATTGAGGATTTTTGCATCTAGGTTCATTAGAGAGATTGGTCTGTATATTTGTTTCTTTGAAGGGTCTTTGTCTGGTTTAGGAATCAGGGTGATATTGGCCTCCTCTGCTGTATACCCATTCGGTCCTGGGCTTTTCTTAGTTGGTAGTCTTTGGATGGTTTCTTCTATTTTCTCAATTGATATTGGTCTGCTTAGGTTGTCTATATCCTCCTGACTCAATCTGGGCAGATCATATGACTTAAGAAATTTATTGATGCCTTCACTATCTTCTAATATAATTTCTGATTATCTTCTGTATTTCAGAAGTGTCTGTTGTGATATTGCCTTTTTCATCCCTTATGATAGTAATTTGAGTTCCCTCTCTTCTTCTCTTCATTAACATGGCTAAGAGTCTGTCGATTTTATTAATTTTTCAACTTTTAGCATTTTCAATTTTTTCAATTGTTTCTTTTGTTTCGATTTCATTAATTTCAGCTCTGATTTTAATTATTTCTTGCCTTCTACTTCTTTTTCTGTTGTTTTGCTCTTCTTTTTCTAGGATTTTGAAATGAACTATGAGATCATTTATTTGTTGTTGTTTTTTTTTCTTTTTTTAAGGAAAGAACTCCAAGCAATGAATTTTCCACTTAGAACTGCTTTCAATGTGTCCCATAGATTCTGATATGTTCTGTCTGTCTTTTTCATTTATGTCTAAGAATTTTTTTTATTTTTCTCCTTGATGTCTTCAATAACCCATTGATCATTCAGTACGTATTGTTCATTCTCCAAGTGATGCATGAATTTTCCTTCCTTCTTTTATTGTTGATTTTCAGTTTCATTCCATTACGATCAGATAAGATGCCTGGTATTATCTATACTCCTTTATATTGTCTAAGAGTTGTTCTGTGACATAATATATGATCTATTTTTGAGAGGTATCCATGTGCTGCTGAGAAAACAGTGTAACTGCTTGATGTTGGGTGGTATATTCTATATATGTTAATTAAGTCTAGGTTATTATTTGTGTTATTGAGTTCTATAGTTTCCTAATTCAACTTTTGTTTGGAATATCTGTCCAGTAGTGAGAGAGGTGTGTTGAAATCTCCCATGATTATTGTATGGTGGTCTACCAGACTCTTGAACTTGAGAAGAGTTTGTTTGATTAACATAGCTGAACCATTGTTTGGGGCACATATATTTATGATTGTTATGTCTTGTTGGTGTATGGTTCCCTTGAGCAATATGTAGTGTCCCTCTTTATCCCTTTTGATTAACTTTGTCTTGAAATCTATTTTATTTGATATGAGTATGGACACTTCTGCTTGTTTCCGAAGTCAATATGAGTGATATGATTTCTCCCAACCTTTCACCTTTAGTCTATATATGTCTTTTCCTATCAAATGTGTCTCCTGTAGGCAGAAAATTTTTGGGTCTTCTTTCGTGATCCATTCTACTAGCCTGTGTCTCTTAATTGGTGAGTTTAAGGCATTAACATTTAGGGTTATTTTTGAAATATGGGTTGTTCTTCCAGCCATATTTGTTTATTTATGTTACTAAACATGGTTTGTTTTTCTCTTTGATTATTTTTCGCCCCTTTACTGTACTACCTCCCACTGTTGGTTTTCATTGTTATTTTCCATTTCGTCTTCCTATAATGTTTTGCCAAGAATCTTTTGAGGAGATGGTTTTCTAGCTGCAAATTCTTTTAACTTTTGTTTATCATGGAAGGTTTTAATTTCATCTTCCATCCTGAAGCTTAAAATCGCTGGATACACAATTCTTGGTTGGAACCCAATTTCTTTCAGTGATTGAAAAATGTTATTCCAGGATCTTCTAGCTTTCAGAGTCTGTGTTGAAAGATCAGCTGTTATCCTGATTGGTTTACCCCTAAATGTAATCTGCTTCCTTTCTCTTGTAGCTTTTAAAATTCTCTCTTTATTCTGTATGTTTGGCATCTTCATTATAATATGTCTCGGTGTTTATCTCTTATGATTTTGCACATTTGGCGTCCTGTAGGCTTCTAGGATTTGGGATTCTGTCTCATTCTTCATGTCTGGAAAGTTTTCTCATATTATTTCATTGAATAGATTGCTCAATCCTGTGGTTTGGACCTGTATACCTTCCTGTATCCCAATTACTCTTTAGTTTGGTCTCTTCATGTTATCCCATATTTCTTGGATGTTCTGCTCATGGTTTCTTAACAGTCTTGCTGAGCTTTCTATGTTCTTTTCAAGTTGAAATACTTTGTCTTCATTGTTCTAAGTGATCTATTCTGCTGGTAGTATTCTCAATTGAGTTTTTAAGTTGGTTTATTGCTTCCTGCATTTCTATGATTTCTGTTTGTGTGTTTTTTATAACCTCTATCTCCCTGTATAGTTGATCTTTTGCTTCTTGGATTTGTTTTTGTAATTCATTGTCAAAGTGATCTTTCATTGTCTGATTTTGCTGTCTAATGTCTCCCTGGAGACTTCAGATCATCTGAAGCAAGTATATCCTGATTCTTTATCTGACATTCCATATGCTGCAGATATTACCTCTTCTAATGTTGAGTTGACCTGCGTTGCTTGTGGTCCTTTCTTTCCTTGTCTTTCCCTACTGTTCACGTTTTTTTTGGCTTGGTGAAACTTTTGTGTTATTGAATTTTACCCCTAAATGTTTATATTGCTATTGTATTCTTGAAAAGTCTCCCTCACAGGCGTAAGCAGCGGCTCTGCCCCTCCTCCAATTGGGGCCATGTGCCTACCACACCAGCACGCCGCTGGGCCTGTTCTGCCTCTTGGTAGCTGGTCCGCCTACCTTGCAGGAGCGGGCAGTTGATCTACCCCTCTGCGGGTGCTGGTCCTGTTCAGCCAGTGGGTAACAGGTCCAGCTACCTTGCAGGCACAGGCATCGGCTCTGCCCCTCCGCACTCCGCTGGCCCTCTTCTGTCTGTGGGTTGCAGGGCTGTCTACATTGCAGGCGTGAGTGGCATCTCTGGCCCCCTCCAAACCGGGGCGATGTGTCTACCACGCTGGTAGGTCGCTGGGTCTGTTCTGCCTCTGGGTGAGAGGTCTACCTGCTTTGCAGGCACGGGCAGCGGCTCGGCCCCTCCCCAAACCTGGTTATGTGTCTAGCACCCTGGCGGGGCCTAGCACCTGGTCTGTCGGTGTTCGCAGGTCCACCTACTTCGCAGGCGCGGGGGCCGGCTCTGCCCCTCTGAAGGCAGCTGGGCCGCTTCAGCTGGTGGGTCGCAGGTTCACCTATCTTGAAGTCACAAGGGGTGTCTCTGTCCCTCCGCGGGTGTCTGGGCCTGTTCTGCCTGTGGGTCGCATGTCCGCGTTCCTTGCACGCGTGCAGTGGCTCTGCCCAACCCCCAACCAGGGTGATGTGTCTTTCACGATGGCGGGCCGCTAGGCCTGTTCTACGGGTGGCTCGCAGGTCCGCCTACCTTACAGGCGCGGTTGGCGGCTCTGCCCCTCCCTTCTCCATGTGTTTCTAAAGTTAACAAATATGAGAATTCCTGTCTCCATTTCTCTGTACCCTATTCAGCACATGCATTTTTATATTCACATATAGAATCCTACCTGGTATCACATGTACATACTTGTGAGGTTGCTGACTTTGCAAATACAAATTGTGAGAAGGGATCACTCCTCCTAAATGCTGTTGGAACTTACAATTCAAACTATGGGTGAGCTCCCTAGTTGAACAACATTATACATAAATCGATGCTCAGAAAAATGAAGATTTTTGGATTTGTGGATGATATATAATTCATGATGTATTTCGATTGGCATATATATTGCTACTTTTTAATGTATACGTGTGTGTGTGTGTGTGTGTGCATATATATATGTATAAACTCTCCAGATTTTTCAAAATATGAAATGTATGTGTCTTATTATATACTCCCTAAATTCATTGATGTTCATGAATGTGGATTTATATTCAACTTTTCATAAGAATGTTCTCAGAAATATTAATCCACCTGAAATACATATTTGTTTCCTAATACTGAAACTAACTTCAGTGAATGGTGCATACAAATCCTAATATTGCTATAGTAAATGACTCAGTTTAACGTCAATGCAAGTAGATTCCTATGGGACATGATATGTATTTTGACGTTCATTTTTATTCAAAACTGGTACATTAATATTTCTTCAGTTTTTGCACATAATAGAATACATATTTCATTCACAAATTCACAAATTTATAGGCATTTTTTTTCACTTTCAATTACTTCCTGCTTCAGAACATATGTATTCCCCCAGGTTTCTTGACTGCTCTTTTAATGAGACTTCTTTCCAAGCACATTATTTTCAATTTCCATAATCATTTTAGAAGCAAAGCTCACACACACTTCATGATAAACCATAACAGTGATATTACCATTAGATGTATAACTGGTTGGAATGATTGTATGAATATCAATATATGATTTCCAATATATATTCAGATATCAATTCAATCCATTATTTAAATTTGGAACCAGTTATATTATTTATTCACAGTATGGTCTATTCATGCATTATCTTTATATTCATATAACACAGAGTATACCTATTTGTACCCACAATACTAAATTATATGTCTTCAAAATATTGCTCCCAGAAATGGTGGAAGAAATACTCATGTCACCTGATCTATATATACATTAATCACAGTAATATTGTGGAAACAAAAAGCAAGGTCACACTTATGATTGTACCAAATCCTAAATGGAAAGTGAGCATGGATTAAAAAAAAATCCATGTCCAGGTTGCCTAATGCTCTCAAAAGTGAATCCTATTGGTGACTACATATTTGTTTCTTCCTGAAATTACATATTCAACCTCAACCCTGTTGAAAATGTCTAATCCTATCACTCACTTTATACTTTGCCTGATTTCCTAATGTCTCTATTGAAATCTGATTTCCTGTATTTTTTTTCCCATTTCATCATTATGACTGACTCTTCACATGTGCTGACATTTACTTTCACTCTCTACCCAAAACCCTATTGCTAAAGATCTTTTGGTCCAAATGCTATACACACTCTTCATTCTAAATCTACCGAATATCTTCCTAATCCACCAACTATCCCTTTTGGACTGGATTTTCTCTTCGACATTCAATCATCCAAAAGACAAGGTCCTATGCCATTGTATATCAATTAATCTGAGACACCTGTGCAGAACATAATTCAAAGCTAAGAATCCCAATAGTGGGGCCAATTCCCTTCTGTGCTTCAAAAATTACCTAGATTTCTTTTTTCATACTTATATTTCACCTATATATTCTTGAAAATATAGCAAAATTCCAATACCATTATTCATCCAAGAGAATGATTCCTAACCCAAATGGAAGCTGTTATTAACCTTAACCATACAATGTTTCCTCAATCTAACTTTACAGAAGAGGAGGGACAGAATTAGTCTTCCAATACAGGAGTGTAGGGGATCTTCCACCTGCTGAGAACCTCAAAGTTTCATGCAGAAATGATCCCTGGAGAAGATGTAGGCAGCTATGAAGGACCTGAGAGAGCAAAAGTCATCTTCCATGGCAAACAACCCAGTCAGGATGAAGGGATGTGTCAGAATAAGCCTCACTCTTCTTAATGTAGAGAAGATGGACCAAACCAGTCCAGTGTAGACAGCTGTTCCTGGCTGCCTATGGTTGATATACAATCCTCAGTTGTGAACGTATCACAGGAAATAGGGGCAGCCTCCATCTCATGGGAACCTTGGAAGCAAATTTTAGGACAAAGTGGTTTCCAAAGCAGTGACCTCATTCAGTTAACAAAGGAGGTGACCTTCCTCACTTCTTTGGTGATAGAACTCTCTGAACTTGGGATCCAGGAAGCCAGGCTACCAGAGGCAGTCCCAGTACCATTCCCAGTGGGCTCACTTATTTGGATTTACCAAGAACAGAGTCAGTCTTTCTTGGTACATACTGATGTGAGAATGGCCAAATTTCAGGAGAGCTCAGAAGAGGGGCCTTTCCTGAGAAAGCAGGAAGTTGCTCACAGCTGGCTCCTGACCACTTCACAGATTTGGCCAAAAAGACCAGATCTGAGACAGGACAGAACATTTCAGGGAACATAATAAGGCTCACAAGTCAGAGGACACTCCGGATAGTCACAGACCTCTTTGGGGGAAGGAGGTGCCTTTGTGGGTGTGGGTGTGAGTTTGTGGTTTTGTCTCATTTTCTGAGAATAGGTAAAAAAGGCGGTTTGTTTGGTTTGGAGTGGACTGTTCCTAGTAAGTCGTTTCACAAAGTGAGTGTTTCTATGTCTGTGTATCCCACTGTGTCTGTGGTTGTAGACATTTGAAAAGAGAATTCATCAATGGATGTGTCCTGTTTAGTAGAAACCTACCCAGCATTCATTCTGCCCAATTGATGAATGGACTGTGGCTTCCCTTATGGATGGGCAACACCTACTAATTTCCTAAGTTCCTGTTTTCTTCCTGATTCTGGCCACTCTCCAGAATAGGCTCATGGTTCTGTGTCCAAGATATGTACCACCTCCAAGCTCTGTGACAAGGCCATGTAATGGATAGCTAAAGGGAATGGCTAGCATCTCAAAAAACTCAGATATCAGTGTGACCAGGAAAGCCTCAGTGGAGAAACTCTGCTTTGGGTTTTTTGCTAACCAATTCTTCTCTTCCCCTGAATGTGAGGAAGGTCTTGGCCTCAAGACACCGCTTTGTGAAGCCTGAAGAAAACAGTTTTAAAATGGAAATAAATGGGCATCACCTGTGGCTCTTTGTTAATTTCTTTGGAAATGGATGTGTCGGAATCAGTCTCTTGGCCCTGTGTGAGGCTGTGGCTTAGGTTCTCAGCACCTGATGCATCTAAAGAATGATCCCATGTGTGCATCCAAAACCAAAATGGGAAAGAGATCAGTAATTGTTGATGAAGTCTCTCGCCTTCCTCTCTTAGGTTCCTGACCACCATCAAGTGAGAATAGAGATCCTTTGAATCAAATGAGTTCTTCTAAGCCCTGCAAAGGCTATCCCATACATGCTTGTGTTTTCTCATGACTCCGAATCACATAAAGAATCTATACCTGACAGTCAGTAGGTCTCAAATTGGAGAAGCAGAGCAGTATTAAAGGAAGGCATTTTTGATCCCTTGTGGTTCACAGGAAGGGTGTACAGGCCACCCTGCCTTTAGGAAAATGACGGGCAAGCGAGGTTATTTGGACTCTGTGTTGGGCTGCGCCCCTCATGGAAACATCCAGCCAGAGGTTATGAGGAGTGTCTATATAGAAGAAGATGAGGGCCATGTGGGAGTGTTTTGGTTTTAATTGTGGTTATTTGTGTGGAAGTTGGAAGCGATGACTGGGTCCACCTGGGCTTAAACTCTGGTGTGATACCCTATAGAGACTGAGTCCTGGAACTGACCTCAGAGAAGTATTGCCATGAATTGTGTTGGGATATTAGGAGGCCACACATGAGAGTCACCATTGGAAACTGAGATCTATTCCCAGTGTGGCTTTCCACAGAGCACTGGGAATCTCAGCCAAGGTATCACATAATTTTATTCTGAAACACTTGGCAGCAATAGTTGAGAGTCAAAACACAAATGCACTTCACATTGTAGACCTCAATGGGCCTGGCTTCATGTGGCCTTTTGGCCACTCTTTGGGAAATCTTGGCAGTGAGAGTTCTCCAGATCTTTCTTTGAAATGAGCTTCTTCACCATTTAATGGTTACCGAATTAAATGAAACACTCAGTGCCTCCAACTTCAACCTTGAAAGATGGGCTCGATAAATACCATGAAATTTTTGAAATTCCCATATCCAGGAGGCACTGGAGAACCATTGGATATCCTATTGGTGATCATGAGTGTACCAGACAGTGCCTTGATTGGCTGGGTTTCACGAAAATGGTGTAGAACAGAGATTCCAGTAAGTTGGAGCCTGCTGAATAGTGGGCCTAGAGCAAAGGTGGGCATGTGTGAGATAAAACATCTGTGGTGCTTCCATGTGGATTTCCCAATGGCTTCCAAATGGCTTGTGACTGACATGGTGCAGCCAGCAGACCCTTATATGTAAATGATTCTTGTTATATGGGTAAGTTTCAGGGCAATGTTCAGAATCAGGTTCCTATGGTCAAGGGGTCAAGCTATGTTGGACAGAAGCCTGGTTTGTGCATTCTCCTGCAGACCCTGTCCCACCACACGTGACAGAACTCCCTCCAGCACTGTGTCCCAGGTGAACTCCTTGTATTTCGTGAAGGAAATACTGAACTCCCAGTGTAGCAGCAAAAAATATCACAAAAATTGGAGGATGATCAAATGGCTTCACAGTCCACATGAGGAGACACTTAGCCCCAAGTGGCCACAGTTGACCCCGAAAGAGAGAATTCAGCAATGCTGCCTCATGATCATTGGTAAATAAGAAAGCATCTCCTCCAGGTCACATAGATGCAGACCCAGCTTTTATGGTCTCACTACAAAAAAAGCTAAAGCTCCTGACAACAACATATATTTAAAGAGCCCAACATCAGAGCCAGTTTTTCCAGAAGCCTTTAGGCTAGCAGAGCTCCATGTTTTTGGAGTGTTTACATTGTCCCTTACTTTTGGAATCTCGCCTTCTAAATGCAAGTTTGTGAACTCCTGAGCATATTAAATTCCAGATATGTATTCACAGATTTTCTTACTCATCTCCTCTACATGTGTTACTTGGGACGAAGTTAAGGTCAAGGCATTGTTGTGGATGAGAGTCGGAAGATTTTTGTGTAGCACATATTTGCATACACATTGGATTCATTTTCCAATTTTCCTTTCGAAATACTGAATCCCTGAAACTAACCCATACCCTACAAGACTCTGACAAGTAATCCTAACGTAATGGAGAAAAATAACCCAAACAGAACAGAAATACAAACATATCAGAGGAGGCATGGTGTACCATTGAATTAACTTTTCCATTATATAGGGAAGGAGTTTTAAATCTAGTCAATTTTTCGTTGAAAGAGTTGTCCATGTATTTTTAAACTTATCAAATATGTGAATTCCTGTCTCCCCCATTTCTTTGTATCCTATTCAGCACATGTATTTTTATATGCACATATAGAATTGTACCTTGTATCACACATATATTCTTGTGAGGTGGCTGACTTGGCAGATACAAATTGTGAGAAAAGTTCACTCCTCCTAAACGCTGTTGGAACTGAAAATTCAACCTATGGGTGAGCTTCCTAGTTGAACAACATTATACATAAATCCATGTTCAGTAAAATGAATATTTTTGGATACGTGGATGATATATATTTCATGATGAATTTCGATTGGCATATATATTGCTAGTTTTTAATGTCTGTGTGTGTTTGTATATATATATATATATATATATATATATATATATATATATATATATATATATATACTGTCAAGATTTTTCAAAATATGAAATATATGTGTATTTTGGCCACTCTTTGGGAAGCCTTACCTGTGAGAGTTCTCGAGAGCTTTCATTGAAATGATTTTCCTCAACATTTAATGGTTCCTGAATGAATTGAAACCCACAGTGCCTCCAACTTCATCCTTGAAAAATGGCTCTATAAATACCATGAAATTCCCCTGACCAGGTGGCACTGGAGAACCTTTGGATGTCTTGTTGCTGATCATGAGTGTACCAGACAGTGCCTTGACTGACTCGATTTCATGAAAATTGTGCAGAACAGAGATGCCAGTAAGTTGGAGAGTGCTGAGAAGTGGGCCCAGGGCTGTGGTGTGCAGGTGTATGATAAAACATCTGTGGTGGGGCCATTTGGGTCTGCCATTGACTTCCAAATGGCTTGTTGCTTACATGGTACAGCTAGCCGACCCTTATCTGTAAAGGCATCTTGTTATATGTAAAGGTTTCAGGACAATGTTCAGAATCAGTTTGCTATGGATAATGTTTCAAGTTATGTGGGATAGAAGTCTGGTTGGTGAATTCTCCTGTAGACCCTGACCCTCCACACGTGACAGAACTCGCTCCAGCACTGTGTCCCAGTTGAACTCCTTGTATTTCATGAAGGAAAAACCAAAAGCCCAGTGCAGCAGCAAGAAACACCACGAAAATTGTAGGATGGCCAATTGGCTTCACAGTCAAGACGGGGAGACACTTACCCCTCCGTGGCCACAGTTTACCTTCAAAGGAAGAATTGAGCACTGCTGCCTCATGTTCTTTTGGAAAATAAGAAACCATGTCCTCCAGGTCAGATAAATGAAGACCCATCTTTGATGGTATCACTACAAAGGAAGCTAAAGCTCCTGACAACAACATATATTTCAAGTGCCCAACCTCAGAGGCAGTTTCTCAAGAAGTCTTTAGGCCAGCAGAGTTCCATGAATTTGGACTGTTTATCCTGTCCCTTAAGTTTGAAAACTCCTCTAAAGTGCCCAAGCTTGTGAACTCCTGAGCATTTTCCATTCCAGATATGTATTCACAGATTTTCTAACTCTTGTCCTCTAATTGTGTCTTACTTGGGTGAAGGTAATGTCAAGGCATTGCTCTGAATGAGAGTGGAAAGTTTTTTTGTAGCGCATATTTGCATACACAATGGATTCATTTTCCTTTATTTCCATTTGAATTACTGAATCCATGACACTAACGCATACCCTACTAGACTCTGACTACTAATGCTAATATGATGGAGAAAAATAACCCAAACACAATAGAAATACAAGCAGTTCAGAAGAGGCATGGTGTATAGTTGGACTTGCCTTTTGCATGATAAAGGGTAGTTGTTAAAAATCTGGTTAATTTTTAATTGATATAGTTCTCCATGTGTTTTGAAAGGTATCAAATATGTGAATTCCTGTCTCCCTTTCTCTGTTGCCTATTCAGCACATGTATTTTTATATGCACAAATAGAATCCTACCTGGTACCACACGTACATTATTGTGAGGTGGCCTACTTGGCAGATACAAATTGTGAGAAGAGATCACTCCTCCTAAACGCTGTAGGAACTGAAAATTCAACCTATGCGTGAGCTTCCTAGTTGAACAACATTACACATAAATCCATGTTAAGTAAAATAAATATTTTTGGATCTGTGTATGATATGTATTTCATGATGAATTTTGATTGGCATATATATTGCTACTTTTTAATATCTCTGTATGTGTTTTGTGAAAAATCTGCACTCTATAGATTATTCAAAATATGAAATATATGTGTCTTATTATACACTCCTTAAATTCATTCATGTTCATGTATGAGACCACGGCTCATGCAACAGCAAAAGACATTTATTGAGGATCCAATCCAGTATGCTAGGGCTCCGTGGTCACTCAAGAAGGGAGAGCAGCCCAGATCTCCGAGCTGAGGTTGAGCAGTGCTTAAGTACACTTTTTGGGGAGGGCGAGACTTTACATATATCACAGTATCTTTTAAAAAATCATCATACACTGCGGGAAAATCAAACAACAAATCCTAAACATGATTAGTTCATTCATTGGTGGGAACATGTCAGGCAGGAGGGATAGGTCAGTTCTACAGCGGGGTACAGATTCAAATTGATTAGATTAGGCCCTGCGATGCATATGTGCCAAGCCACACAGGGTCCTAGGTTATTAAACAACCAGGTGATCAGGGGGAATATTTACTGGGCAGTCCAGAAATTGTCCTACAAGTAACAGGAATTTCAGATTTTTCATGTAGCATAGGGACTTAACAATACCTGGTCCTTTACATTTTAAATCAGGCCTTGAATCTTAGAAACTTTACAAACCCGGTCTTTTACACTTTAACTTTTACACTTTAATTTCAATTTCTTTTACCCTTAAAGATCACTCCTGGTTCACAAGATGGGTGTCCAAGCCACCCTGACTTTAGGCAAATGAGGGGCAAGAGAGCTTATTTTGGACACTGTCTTGGGCTGTGCCCCTCATGGAAACCTCCAGCCATATGTTATGATGAGTGTCTTTATGGAAGAAGATGAGGGTCATGTAGGAGTGTTTTGGTTTTAATTGTGGTCATTTGTGTGGCGGTTGGAAGAGATGACTTGGTCCACCAGGGCTTGAACTCTGCTCTGATACTCCTTAGAGACTGAGTTCTGGAACTGACTTGAGAGAAGTATTGCCATGAATTGTTTTGGGATTATATTAGGCCACACATGAGATTAGCCCTTGGAAACTGAGATCTAGGCCCAGGGTGGCTTTCCACCGAGCACTGGGAATCTCAGCCAGGGTAACACATGATTTTTTTACTGAAAGACTTGGAAGTCATAGTTGAGACTCAAAACACACATGTATCTCATATTGTAGACCTCAATGAGCCTGGCTTCATGTGAACTTTTGGGCACTCATTGGGAAGCCTTGCCTGCGAGAGTTCTTCAGAGCTTTCATTGAAATGAGCTTACTCACCATTTAATGGTTCCTGAATGAATTGAAACCCACAGTGCCTCCAACATCATCCTTGAAAAATGGCTATACAAATACCATGAAATTTTTGAAATTTCCATGACCAGGTGGCACTGGAGAAACTTTGGATGTCCTGTTGCTGATCATGTGTGTACCAGACAGTTCCTTGATTGACTGGTTGTCATGAAAATGGTACAGAACCGAGATGTCAGTAAGTTGGAGCCTGCTGAGTATTGGGGCTAGAGCAGTGGACTATACATTTGTGAATAAATATCTGTGGTGGGACCACGTGGATCTCCCTTTGGCTTCCAAAATACTTGTGACTGATATGGTGCAGGCAGCAGACCCTTATATGTAAAGGCATCTTGTTTTATTGAGAGGTTTCAGGGCAATGTTCAGAATCTGGTTGCTATAGTCAAGGGGAAAGCTATGTGGGATAGACCCATGTTTCGAACATGCTCCTGAAGACCCTGAGCAATCACACGTGTCAGAGCTCCCTCCAGAATTGTGTCCCAGTTGAACTCCTTGTATTTCATTAAGCCAATTCCAAACTCCCAGTGCAGCAGTAAGAAACACCACAAAAATGGAGGATGACCAAATGGCTTCACAGACCACACGGGAGACACTTAACTCCCAGTGGCCACAGTTTACCAAGAAAGAATTCAGAACTGCTGCCTCATGTTCATTAGAAAATAAGGAACCATTTCCTCCAGGTCACATAGATGCAGACCCACATTTGATGGTGTCACAATGAGGAAGCTAAATCTCCTGACAACTTCATATATTTTATGTTCCCAACCTCAGAGGCATTTTCTCAAGAAGTCTTAAGGCCAGCAGAGCTCCAAGTTTGTGGAGTGTTTAACCTCTCCCTTACTTTTGGAAACTGCTCTACCACATCCAATGTTGTAAACTCCTGAACATTTTCAGTTCCACATATGTAATCACAGGTTTTCGAACTCCTCTCCACTAATTGTGTCTTACTTGGAGTGAAGTTAATGTAAAGGAATTGTTCTGGATGAGAGTGGCAAGATTTTTGTGTAGCACATATTTGCATACACATTAGATTTATTTTCCTATTTTCATTTGAAATACTGATCCCCGACACTAACACATACCCTAATAGACTCTGACTACTAATGCTAATATGATGGATAAAAAGAAAACTAACAGAATAGAAATACAGGCCTTTAATAGGAGGCATGGTATATACTTGGAATTTCCTTCTGCTTTATCAAGGGTATGTGTTATAAATCTTGTCAAATTTTCATTGTAATATTTCTCCATGATATATATATATATATATATATATATATATATATATATATATATATATATATATATATATATATATCTAGATTTTTCAAAATATGAAAAACATGTGTCTATTAAACACTATCTAAATTCATTCATATTCATGTATGTGGATATAAAATCAACTTTTCATAAGATTATTCTCAGAAACATTCAACCACCTGAAATACATATTTGTTTCCTCATCCTGAGAACTAACTTCAGTGAATCGTGCTTACAAACCCTAATATTTTTACAGTAACTGAAACAGTTTATCATCAAAGCAAGCTGGGAATGGAACCACCATTTGACCCAGCTATTGCCCTTCTCGGACTATTCCCTGAAGACCTTAAAAGAGCGTATTACAGGGATACTGCCACATCGATGTTCATAGCAGCACAATTTACAATAGCTAGATTGTGGAACCAACCCAGATGCCCTTCAATGGATGAATGGATTAAAAAAATGTGGCATCTATACACCATGGAGTATTACGCAGCACTAAAAAATGACAAAATCTTGGAATTTGCAGGGAAATGGATGGCACTAGAGCAGATTATGCTTAGTGAAGCTAGCCAATCCCTAAAAAACAAATACCAAATGTCATCTTTGATATAATGAGAGCAACTAAGAATAAAGCAGGGAGGAAGAGCAGGAAGAAAAGATTAACATTAAACAGAGACATGAGGTGGGAGGGAAAGGGAGAGAAAAGGGGAATTGCATGGAAACGGAGGGAGACCCTCATTGTTATACTAAATTACATATAAGAGGTTGTAAGTGGAATGGGAAAATAAACAAGGTGAGAAATGAATTACAGTAGAAGGGGTAGAGAGAGAAGATGGGAGGGGAGGGGAGGGGGGATAGTAGAGGATAGGAAAGGTAGCAGAATACAACAGTTACTATTATGGTATTATGTAAAAATGTGGATGTGTAACCCATGTGATTCTGCAATCTGTACTTGGGGCAAAAAAGGGAGTTCATAACTCACTTGAAGCTAATGTATGCTAATGTATGAAATATGATATGTCAAGAGCTTTGTAGGGTTTTGAACAACCAAAAAAAAATAAAATTAAAAAAAAAAGAAAGAAACACCACAAAAAGGGCAGGATGACCAAATGGCTTCACAGTCCACTCAGGGAGACAATAAGCTTCCAGTGGCCACAGTTTACCAACAAAGAGAGAAATCAACACTGGTACCACATGTTCAATGGAAAATAAGAAACGATGTCCTCCAGGTCACATAGATGCAGATCCAGGTTTGATGGTCTCACCAGAAATGAAGCTAAAGCTCCAGACAACAAGATATATTTCAAGTGTTCAAACTCAGAGGCAGTTTTACAAGAAGGCTATTGGCCAGCAGAGTTCCATGTTTGTGGAGTGTTTACACAGTCACTTACTTTTGGAAACTCCTCTACCACCTCCAAGGTTGTGAACTCCTGTGCATTTTCCATTCCAGATATGTATTCACAGATTTTCTAACTCTTCTCTTCGAATTGCATCTTACATGGGGTGAAGGTAATGTCAAAGGATTTATCTGGATGAGAGTGGGAAGACTTTTGTGTAGGACATATTTGCATACATATTGGATTCATTTTCCAATTTTCCATTTCAAATACTTTATCTCTGACACTAAACCACACCCTACTAGTCTCTGACTACTAATCCTAATATGAGGCAGAAAAATAACCCAAACATAATAGAAATACAAGCAGTTCAGAGGAGGCATGGTGTATAGTTGGACTTGCCTTTTGCATTTTAAAGGTTAGGGGTTATAAATCTAGACAATTTTTTGTTGCAATAGTTGTCCATGTGGTTTTAAAGATAACAAATATGTGAATTCTTGTCTCTCTTTCTCTGTAGCCCACTCAGCAAATATATTTTTATATACACATAGAGAATCCTACCTGGTACTACACGTACATTCTTGTGAGGTGGCTAACGTGGCAGATACAAATTGAGAGAAAAGATCACTCCTTCTAAATGTCGTTGGAACTGAAAATTCAACCTATGGGTGAGCTTCCTAGTTGAACAAAATTATACACAAATCCATGTTCAGTACAATGAATATTTTTGGATCTGTGGATGATATATATTTCATGGTGAATTTTGATTGGCATATATTGCTATTTTTAATGTCTCTGGGTGTGTATGTGTGTGTGTCTGTGTGTGTATATATATTTATATATATATATATATATATATATATATATATATATATATATATATATACACTCTCTCCTTCTATTTTTCAAAATATGAAATATATGTGTCTTATATACACTCCCTAATTTTATTCATGTTCATGAATGTGGATTTATAATCAACTTTTCACAAGATTATTCTCAAAAAATTTCATCCACCTGAAATACATATTTGCTTCCTAGTACTGAAAACTAACTTCAGTGAATGGTGCATACAAATCCTAATATTTCTATAGTAACTGACACAGTTTATCATCAATGCAAATAGATGCCTATGGGACATGATGTGTTTATCGATGTTCATTTTTATTCAACACTGGGACATTACAATTTCTTCAGTTTATGCACATCATAGGATATATATTTCCTCCACAGGTTAGCAAATTTATAGGCATTTGTTTCACTTTCAATCACTTCCTGCTTTAGAACACATGGATTCCTCCATGTTTCTTGACTGATCTTTTCATGAGATTTCTTTCCAAACACATTATTTTCGAATTCCTTTATCACTTTTGAAGCAAAACGGACACACACTGCATGATAAATCATAACTATAATATCACTATTAGATGTATAACTGGTTGGAATGAATGATTTTATATTAATATAAGATTTCTTATATATTTTCAGATATCAATTCAATACATTTTGTAAAGTGGAACCAATTATATTATCTATTCACAGTATGGTCTATTCATGCATTATCTCTATATTCATAGACACAGGTTACACCTCTTTGTACCCCCAATACTAATTTATACATCTTCAAAATATTGCTCCCAGAAATGGTGGAAGAAATACTCATGTCACCTGATCTACATATGCATGTTATCACAGTAGTATTCTGGACACAAAATGCAAAAGTCACACGTATGACTGTAACAAAGCCTAAACGGAAACTGAACATGGATTACTAAAAACATCCATGTCCAGGTTGCCTAATGCTCTCAAATGATCATCCTGTTGGTGACTACATATTTGTTTCTTCCTAAGATTATATATTCAACCTCAATACCATTGAAAATGTCTAATTTTTTCACTCACTTTGTACTTTGCCTGATTTCCTAATGTCTCTATTGATATCTACTTTCCTACATATTTTCTCCAGTTCAACATTGTGACTGACCCTTCACATGTGCTGACATTGACATTCACTCTCTAACCGAAACCCTATTGCTTATGAACTTTGGTCCAAATCCTATACTCACTCTTCTTCCGAAACATACTGACTATGTTCCTGATCCTATCGACTATCCCTTTTTGAGTAGATGTTCTCTACTACATTCAATCATCCAAGGTACAAGATCCTATGCCATTGTATAAAGATTTTTCTGAAACATGTATCTAGAACGTAATTCAAAGCTACGTATCGCAATCAGTTGCCCAATGCTTTTCTGAGCTTCAAATCTTACCTAGATTTCTGTTTTCATACTTATATTTCATCTCTATATTCCTATAAATATTGCAGGTTCCCAATACCATTATTCATCCCGCATAATGATTCCTTGCCCAAATCGAACCTGTTATTAACCCTAACCATACACTGTTGCTTCAATCTAAAATTACAAAAGAGCAGGGACAGAGTTCGCCTTACAATACAGGAATGTAGGGTATCTTCCAACTGCTGAGAACCTCAAAGTTCGATGCAGAAATGATCCCTGGAGAAGATGTAGGCAGCTATGAAGGATCTGAGAGAGCAAAATCCATCTTCATGGAAAACAACCTGAACAGGACGAAGGGATGTGTATGCATCAGCCTTTCTCTTCTTAATGTAGAGAAGATGGACCTAAGCAGGCCTGCGTGGAGAGCTGTTCCCAGGTGCCTATTTTGATATACCATTGTAACAAGTCAAATTGTCACACAAAGTAGGAGCAGCCTCCATCTCATGGAACCCTTGGAAGCAACGGTTAGGACAAAGTTGTTGCCAAGGCAGTGACCTCATTCAGTTCCTGAAGGAAGTGTCCTAGCTAACTTCCTTGGTGATGAAACTCTCTGAAATTGTGATGCAAGAAGCCAGGCACCGAGAGCCAGTCCCAGTCCCAGTCCCAGTGGGCTCACTTGTTTGTATTTACCAAGTACAGATTCAGACCTTCTTGGTAACTACTGATTTGAGGATGGCCAAATGCCAATTGAGCTCTGAAGAGAGGCCTTTCCTGAGATAGCAGGTAGTGGCTAACTGCAGGCTCCTCAAAGCATCACAGAGTTGGCCAAGGAGACAAAATCTGAGAGAGGAAAGGCCATTTCGAGAGGAACATATTATGGCCCACAAGTCAGAGGACACTCCAGATAGTCACAGATCCACTTTTGGGAATGAGGTGACTTTATGTGTGTGGGTGTGAGTTTGTGGTTTTGTCTCATATTCTGCGAATAGGTAATAAAGGTGGTTCGTTTGCTTTGGAGTCTACTGTTGATAGTAACTCTTTTGACAAGGCGAGTGTTTCTATGTCTGTGTATCCACTGTGTCCGTGGTTTTAGACATTAGAAAAGAGAATGCATCAATGGAGGTGTCCTGTCTAGTAGAAAGCTTCCCAGCATTCATCGTTCATAAGTGATGAATAGACTGTGGCTTGTCTTATGGATAGGAAACAACTACTAACTTCCTAAGTTCCGGTTTTCTTCCTGAATTCTGGCCACTCTCCAGAATGAGCTCATGATTTATTGTCCAAGATATGTATAACCTCCATGCTCTGTGACATGGCCATGTTCTTGATAGCTGAAGGGAATGGGAACATCTCAGATATTAGTGTGACCAGTAAAGTCTCATTGGAGAAACCCTGCTTTGGGCCATTTGCTTACCTATGGTTCTGTTGCCTTGAATGTCAGGAAGGTCTTTGTTTCAGGCCACCCCTTTTTGAAGCCTGAAGAAACAGTTTTCAAATGGAAATGAATGGGCATCACCTGTGGCTCATTGCTTAATTTCTTTGGAAAGGGATGTGTCTTAATCAGACACTAGGCCCTGGTTGAGGCTGTGGCTAAGATTCTCAGCTCCTGATAAATCTAAAGAAGATCCCATGTGTGCATCCAAAACCAAAATGGCAAAAGGATCAGTCATTGTGGATGAAGTCTCTTGCCTTCCTCTGTTAGGTTCCTGACGTCCATCAAGTGAGAATAGGATTCCTATAGGTCAAATGAGTTATTCAAAGTCCTGCATAAGTGCTTGGTTTCTCTCATGATGCCAAATCACATAAGCAATCTATACCTGACAGTCAGTAGGCCTCAAATTGGAGAAGCAGAGCAGTATTAACGGCACGCCTATTTGATCACTCTTGGTTCACAGAAAGGGTTTCCAGACCACCCTAAATTTAGACAAATGTGGGGCAATGGTGGATATTTTGGACACTGTCTTGGGCTGCATCCCTCATGGAAACCTCCAGCCAGAGTTTATGATGAGTGCCTATATGGATGAAGATGAGGGCCATGTGGGAATGTTTTGGTTTTAATTGTGGTCATTTGTGTGGCGGTTGGAAGAGATGACAGGGTCCACATGGGCTTGAACTCTGGTGTGATTCTCCTTGGAGACTGAGTTCTGGAACTGACCTCAGAGAAGTATTGCCATTAATTGTGTTGGCATTGTAGGAGGCCACACATGAGAGTTGCCCTTGAAACCTGAGATCTAGGCCCAGGATGGCTTTCCACAGAGAGCTGAAAATCTCAGCAAGGATATCACATGATTTTATTCTGAAAAACTTGGCAGCCATAGTTAGAGTCAAAAGACACATGGACCTCACGTTGTAGACCTCAATGGGCCTGGCTTCATGTGACCTTTTGGCCAGTGTTTGGGAAGCCTTGCCTTTTAGAGTTCCTCAGAGCTTTCATTGAAATGAGCTTCCTCCCCATGTAATGGTTCCTGGATGAATGGAAACCCCAAAGTGCCTCCAACTTCATTCTTGAAAAATGGAAAGAAAAACACCATGAAATTTTTGAAATTCCCAATGACCAGATGGCACTGGAGAACCATTGGATGTCCTGTTGCTGATCATGAGTGTAACAGACAGTGCCTTGATTGACTGGGTTTCATGAAAATGGTGTAGAACAGAGATGCCAGTAAGTTGGAGCCTGCTGAGTAGTGGGCCTAGAGCAGTGGTAGGCAGGTGTGTGATAATACATCTGTGATGTGGCCATGTGGATCTGCCATTGGCGTCCAAATGGCTTGTGACTGACTTGATGCAGCCAGGAGACCATTATATGAAAAGGCATCTTGTTATATGCAGAGTTTTCAGGGCAATGTTCAGAATTAGGTTGCTATGGTCAAGGTGGCAAGCAATGTGGAATAGAAGCCCAGTTGGTGCATTCTCCTGCAGAGCCTGACCCACCACACGTTACAAGACTCCCTCATGCACTGTGTCCCAGTTGAACTCCTTGTATGTCATGAATCAAATACCAAACTCCCAGTGCAGCAGCAAAAAAACACCACGAAAAGTGGAGGATGACCAAATGGCTTCAAAGTCCACACGGGGTGTCACTTTGCCCGAAGAGGCCACAGTTTACCTACAAAGAGACTTCAGCACTGCTGCCTCATGTTCATCGGAAAATAAGAAACCATGTCCTCCAGGTCACATAGATACTGACCCAGGTTTGATGGTCTCACTTCAAAGGAAGCTAAAGCTCCTGACAACAACATATATTTCAAATGCCCAAACTCAGAGGCAGTTTCTCAAGAAGTCTTTAGGCCAGCATAGCTCCATGATTGTGGAGTGTTTACACTGTCCCTTACTTTTGGAAACTCCTCTACCACCTCCAAGGTTGTGAACTCCTGAGCATTTTCCATTCCACATATGTATTCACAGATTTTCTAACTCTTCTTTTCTAATTGTGTTTTACCTGGGGCGAAGATAATTTCAAGGCATTTTTCTGGATGAGAGTGGGAATATTTTTTGTGGCACATATTTGCATACACATTGGATTTATTTTCCTATTTTCCATTTGAAATACTGAATCCGTGACACTAACCCATACCCTACTTGTCTCTGACTACTAATCCTAATAAGATGGAGAAAAATAACCCAAACAGATTATAAATACAAGCAGTTCAGAGGAGGCATGGTGTATAGTTGGACATGGCTTTTGCATGACAAAATGTAGGTGCTATAAATCTAGTCGATTTAAATTGAAATAGTTCTCCATGTATTTTTAAATTTAACAAATATGTGAATTCCTCTCTCCCATTTTATGTAACCTATTGAGCACATCTATTTTTATATGCACATATAGAATACTACCTGGTATCACACATACGTTCTTGTGAGGTGTCTGACTTGACAGATACAAATGATGAGAAGTGATCACTCCACCTAAACGCTATGGGATTTGAAAATTCATCCTATGTGTGAGCCTCCTAGTTGAACAATATTATACATAAATCCATGTTCAGTAAATTGAATATTTTTCTGTCTGTGTAAGATATATATATCACGGTGAATTTCGATTGGCATATATATTGCTACTTTTTAATGTCTCTCTCTCTCTCTGTGTGTATATATACACACTCCAGATTTTTTTTAAATATAAAATATATATGCCTTATTATACACTCCCTAAATTTTTTCATATTCATGTATGTGGATTTATAGTCAACATTTCAAAAGGTTATTCTCTGAAATATTCATCCACCTGAAATACATATTTGCTTCCTAGTAATGAAAACTAACTTCAGTGAATGGTGCATACATATCCTAATATTTCTACAATAATTGACCCAGTTTCTCATTAATACAAGTAGATTCATATGGGACATGATGTGTATTTTCATGTTCATTCTTATTCGCCACTGGTACATTACTATTTCTTCAGGTAATGCACATAATAGAGTATATATTTCATCCACAAGTTAGCAAAATTATGGGTATGTGTTTCACTTTCAATAATTTTCTGTTTCAGAACACATGTATTCCTCCATGTTTCTTGACTGGTCTTTTCATGAGACTTCTTACCAAACCCATTATTTTCGATTTCCATAATCCCTTTTGAAGCAAAACTCACACACCGTTCATGATAAACCATAACCCTAATATTACCATTAGATGTATAACTGGATGGAATGAATGATTGTATATCAATATAAGATTTCTTATATATTTTCAGATATCAAATCAATCCATTATTTAAAGTGGAACCAGTTATATTATTTATTCACAGTATAGTCTATTTATGCATTGTCTCTATATTCATAGACACAGGGTACACCTCATTGTAAACTCAATACTAATTTATACGTATTCAAATTATGGCTCCCAGAAATGGTGGAAGAAATATTCATGTCACCTGATCTACATATACAATTTAACCCAGTAATATTCTGGACACAAAAAGAAAAGGTCACACTTATGTTTCTACCAAAGCCTAAATGTAAAGTTAACATGGATTACTAAAAACATCCATGTCCAGGTTGCCTAATGCTCTCAAAAGTCAATCCTATTTGTGACAATATATTCGTTTCTTCCTAAGATAATATATCCAAAATCAACCCTGTTGAAAATGCCTAATTCTATCACACACTTTATACTTTGCCTGATTTCGTAATGTCTCTATTGATATCTGCTTTCCTACATATTTTCCCCAGTTCATCATTGTGATGGTTCATATGTGCTCACATTTACATTCACTCTCTAACCAAAACCCTATTGCTAAAAAACTTTTGTTCCAAATCCTATACTCACTCTCCTTCCTAAACATACCAACTATCTTCCTAATCCTACCGACTATCCCTTTTTGACTGGATGTTCTTTTCTACATTCAATCATCCAAGTAATGTTCAGGTGAGCGTCAGAGGAAGAGACCACCAAGAGACTGTCTCATGGAACAGCAAAGGGTTTATTGGGGGTCCAGCATGCTGGGGCTCAGAGCTCCCTTGAATCAAGCAGAGAGCCCTGAGGACATCTTAAGCAGAGCTTATGTGTTTTCCTTGTAGAGGGCAGGGAGGGAAGTTTATTGATGGGTCAGGGCGAGTGGGCAGTTTGCATGCAACCGGGAGAGGGAGTACATTATATATTTTGGAAGTTGGAGACAGCACATTCTGGGAACAAGATTAGCAAACAGTTCTCAAGATTTCAACAGCGTTTTGTTAAGCATACAGAAAAAGAGGAAGTGACAAGTACCATTTTATTAACCTTTCATTCCCCACGTCTTCTTCTGGCTACTTTTAATCATAAAAGTGATCATTGGAGTGGTGTCACATTCTATGTCTGCTAGTGGGGTATTACCATAAGTTTAACTTGTCTAATTTGAGGTTGGAGAAATGAAAATACATGGTTGAGCAAACAGGGTTTTATAGTTAGCAAGAATGTGAGTATTATTATTGGACTGGCCAAGGTTGATAAACGTATAGTTAACCAGGGGGACTGTGTGAACCAAGACTCAAACCACCCTTTTTGGGCCTCTCTCTTTCGTTGACACTCTTCAAGGCATCCTTTTATTTTACTCATAAATTTTTTACAACTCCAGTATTGTTGCCATAAAAATAACATTCTTCCCTCAATGCAGCACAAAGGCACCATTCTCTCATGAAGAGGAGGTCCAACCCTCGATTGTTGTATGAAACAACATCAGAGAGAGAGGTTAAAGATTCCCACAAAGCTGTGATGGAGGTTTCTAATATCTTTAAGTTTTGGTCTATTGCTGCTTCTAATTGGGTATTTTGCTGTGTACCATGGACCAAGGCAGTGGTTCCTGTGACCTCCCCTGCAGCAACTCGTATTCCTAATAGAATGGCTGAAGTGATGGATATATGTTCCCTGTGGAACCGGGTTGTATGCCCCCCTGTTTGATCTTCAAATGAACCTGCATCATGATAGAGCACTCTGGGTAACCTCTGCACCATTACACATTTAATCACCACTGTTGACCATTTAATGAAAACATAAAAATGTTTAAGTATATAGAATTATACTCTTGTAGGAACAGTCAAGACAAGGCACCTAAGATAGCACCAAAGCTAGGGAAACAGTCCTATTTGGTTGCAAACGGATTCAGAGGGCATTGCTTCTGTTGTAATCAATTAATCCCATGAACCCCAAGTTTAGGAAGTTTCAGAATTTTGTACCCAACATGTAAGGGAATGTGCTCAGAAGTTCACAGTCAGCAGAAATTCACAAAAAGCAGTTTTTTTATGTTTTTTTCCTCTGTTCTGAGCAAATTAACTTTTCAAGGACACCTGGGAGGGGGAGAGATATTTCATCCCTTTCTTTTTTCCGCTTGCCAGCTGTTACCATGGAGCCAGTTGGTAACTTCTTTATCATAGAAATGTAGCCATCTCTTTGAAGCCCCAGCTCAAAGTCAGAGGCCTTGTTCACATAGTTTGTGAAAAACTAGTAAGGGGGTGTCTAGCTTACAAGTACTGATTGTTTTAGCCAGTGGCCAAGTAGAACAGGGCCACATGAAAACAGGAAGTTTGTCTACACTGAACTCTTTTATAGGGACTCTTTTGCTGAACGTCCTAAAGTCAGCCATG
Source organism: Callospermophilus lateralis (assembly GCF_048772815.1). Lineage (NCBI taxonomy): Eukaryota > Metazoa > Chordata > Mammalia > Rodentia > Sciuridae > Callospermophilus > Callospermophilus lateralis. The sequence goes on along the minus strand of NW_027514577.1, from coordinate 379,410 downwards.
GTGAAGACATCTGGAGAAGATCAGTTAAGACTTTTCTGTGGGTGTGGAACAGAGGGGAAAGAGAGGGAAGGCGGGACTTAGAGCAGTTCCGAGGATCTGAGAATGAGTACGGAGAGATGTAAAAGAATAATGGGAAAGGGGTTTGGGATTTTCTAGCAACAAAAACTTGAGCAGTAGAACATGTAGAAAAGAGGGGAAGATGGGAGTGTGTATCCAAAAAGCCTGTGAGGGACTTTAAATTCTTAGTAACCTGTTTTCAGTGATGACAAAGCAACTTTAAAGACCATTTTTATTACATCTTGGATAGGGGTCTTCTCAGCTATTTTGAGCTTTAGGTTAGCTGGTAAAAGGACCTGGTGAAACCCCGTATGGGTGCTGACAGGAGAAGAGAGGAGTGAGTGGGTAGAGTGGTAACTAAGTACCTGCTACCTCAGCAAGGGGGCAATGGTCTGAGAACCGGCGGAAGTTTGGGTTGTTGATCTAGTAACGGGATGGGAGAAATCAGGTTGTTGAGGTGGGAGTGACAGCAGAGAGACTAGAGCAGAAGGCTGAGGGTGAGGATCTATTGGAGAAGCATAGTTCAGGATGTGAGCGAAGGACGGAAAAGGCCTCCACATAGGGGAATCTCTTTTCACGCCTTTGAGCCCTTCCCAAAGTTAAAAAGGTTCCACAGAATTTGAGGATCTAGAGACCCCTCTGGGTGCCATCGATTTAGGTTATCTTATTGGTAATATGGCCAATGCTGTGTACTGAATTTGATTAGGAGTTTGGGTTCCATCGTGCAGCCCCTTTATGCTCACATCCCCTTGATTACAGAAGAAGTCGGCTTTTCCCACACACAGCCATGGCTGTTTGTGGCTTTGATAGTTCACCGGGCAAACATAGTAATCTAGGCTAGCCGACCTGCATCTGGCTCACGTGTCCCTACATCCATAATGTTTGTTTCCATTATATATGATACGGAAGGGATTTAATGGAATTTTAGTGGGATCCTCTTCTTCAGGGATATCTGAATAGGAAAGACATATAGCCAGCTGACAAATGTCTGGGTGGAGAGATGGCCACCAGGTCCCTAAGGGGGCTGTATGCAAGATTGATTAAACTTCTTGTCCAGTAGGATTTGTGATCAGCCATCGCTGCTGAAAGGGGTGATGAGGGTTAGAAATACTGGTGGTCAAGGGGAGAGTCTATAGCCTTATCCACACGGCGAATGTGCAATTTGAAAGGGTTACCAGTCTTTTCCAGTTTCCAGCCAATTCCAGTTTCCAGTCAATGTCTGGACAGGGCGCAGGCTTGAGATGAGAGGCATGCATCCAGGAAGTGATTCCATCTTCCTTTACCACTGTAGGTGTTATAAGTAGCACCTGGAATGGTCCTTTCCAGCGGGGTTCCAGCGATGTCACCTGATGTCGTCTTACGAAGACAAAGTCTCTTACTTGATATCGATGTGGAGTCCCCTCGTCCCCAGTTTGGTAGGCAGTGGCCAGCTGTTTTCACAGGTGTCACTGAATTCTTTCAAGAGCTTTAAGTCTGTCAAGCAAGCTGGTGTGGAAGGGATTGTAAGGTCTTAGAGTTGGTGTTAGGTCCCTTACTGGAGGAGGGGCACCATAGAGAATTTCATAGGGGGTGAGGTTACACTAAAATCAGAGTGAGTATTTTCTTCATTTAACAGTGCATAAGGCAGGAGCATAGTACAATCTTTTATTCCGGTCTCTAAGCTTAATTTTGTTAAGGTCTGTTTAATGGTTTGGTTCATTCTTTCTACCTGTCCTAAACTCTGGGGTCTATAAGCACAATGTAACTTCCAATTAATCCCCAGGGTCCTGGCTAACCCCTGACTTACCTGGGCCATGAACGCCGGTCCATTATCAGACCCTATTAACTTAGGCAGGCTGTATCTTGGAAAAATATCTTCTAGGATATTCTTGACCAAAATTTGCGCTATTTCTTTTCTTTTTTTTTTTTTTCTTTTTTTTGTGGAAAAGGCTTCAATGCATCCTGAAAATGTATCTACAAAGACTAGGAGATATTTAAGTCCATACCTTGCTGGCTTTATTTCAGTAATGTCCACTTCCCAGTATTGTCCTGGTTTGGTTCCTCGTATGTGCTTTCATACAGGAAGCTTGGAAGGGTAAGCATTTACCAATTGATGAACCCAACAGGCTTTTCTTACCCATTCAGTTATTTTCTTCACTGTGAGTCTGTTAGTGGAAAACTCTGTTCTTGATCCTTCAGGAATGCCTGCAGTTTCTTTGAACCAAGGTGAGTGAGTTGATGTACATTTTCTACTGACATAGTTAGAGCCGTGGCTCTTGGAGTTTTTACTGAAAGATTTAGAAATTCCACTTAAGGGCCTTCAGGGTTAAAATTTATTTTGGCCCAGAGCTTGGTGAGCAGATCTCCGCCGATCAATGGGGCCAGGCATTCTGGGACTACTAGGAAGGAGTGATGGATTTTTCCTTTTCCCAGGTCCATGGTCCTCTTAGTTGTCCAAGCCCGATATTTACTGCCATTAGCCCCTTGAAATAGAGATTTTTTATTTGATAGAGGGCCCAATGTGGCCTTATGGGCTCAGTATATTGCCCCTGTATCCACTTCAAAGTTTACTGGGGTCCCCTCCACTTCAAAAGTTACTCTGAGCTCGGGGAGGGGATCTGAGCCCCGACTTTCTTAGTCATCCTCCAGAGTCAGAATGGCTGGCTGGCGTGGCTGTCGCTTTCTATGTCAATTTTGGCCCAGTGTCCTTTTTGTTTGAGTAGGCACATTGATCTGAGGCCAAGGGTGGCCTCTGTCGTGGGCCAATGTATACCTTCTTGTCTCCCTGTTTCTTAATTTTTGGCCTATTTGTTGTTGTGACCTGGACCTTAGTCAACGCCTTACTCTGCCTTTTGTTTCTTTTATCCTCCATTTGCTCCCTTCTCTTCCTCAGTTTCTCTCTTATAGTATACCTTCTCAGCTTCTCTGACTAAATCTCTCAAAGTCATATCTTGTAATCAATCTAAGCTTTGTAACTTTGTTTTAATATCCAGGGCAGTTTGCCCAATAAGGCCATCGTGACAGATGCCTTTTGATTCTCTGCCTGACGATAAAAAGGATTATAGCTCCTATATGCCTCCATAATTCTCTCTAGAAACATAGAGGGAGATTCGTCAGGCCCCTGATAATCTCTCTTACCTTGGCCAAATTAGTTGGTCACTAGCGGCTGCTCGGAGACCCACTATTAGAGCCCGGCGATAAGTGGACAGATGCTCCCTACCTTCAAAGGTGTTGGGGTCCCAGTTGGGTCGGTTCAAGGGAAAGCCGGCTTTGATTATGTTGGTAAGTTGTGTCGGATGCAAACCTGGTCCAAGGATTTTTTTTTAGCTTCCTGGAGAATTCCCTTTTTTTCCTCTGTCATGAAGAAAGTCCCTAGCAGTTGTTGGCTGTCATCCGAAGTAGGCTGGTGTGAAAACATCAATGACTCAACCACACCTGAGAGCCGGGTGGGGTCCTCGGTAAAAGGGGGATTGCTATTTTTTAAGTTACATAGGTCTGAAGAGAAGAACGGCCAATACTGGTAGGCTTGAATTTTCCCCCAATGGCCATTGTCAATCATTGGTCCATAGGGTCGAAGGGGAGGCATCCCAAGAGTTCCAGGGTTTTCAATCATTCACCGCCAGCGAGTTCCTTTAGCAGGGCCAGCTTCCTCCATGGGAGGAGGTGCTGTGTGTGCTGCAGGGGAATTACCTGGAGGGCGCTGGGCCGGCTTAGCTTCCTTCAATGGAGGAGAGGCTCAGTCAGCAGCAGGGGTATCACTTAGAGGGTGTTGGGGGTTAGAGGATGAGGGCAGGGGATAAGGAGGGGGAGGAGAGTCCAGTAGACTCAAATCTGGTGACACAGGGAAAACAGAGTGTGGAGGAGGAGGAGGAGCAGAGTGTTTGTGAGTTCCTGGGGGAAGGAGTCATTGCGGGGGCAGGGGCAAGGAAAGGCTTGACCCATTGAGGAGGAAATTTGCAGAGGTCCTGCTGAATTAAAATATATGGCTGTTGATCCAGATGACTATCTGGCCACGGCTGAAAGACAATATCTCTGAATTATAAATTAGTGGGAAGTAGAAAGATCCTTCTAGGGGCCATCCGACTCCAAAGGTGGGCCATTCTGAGGTACAGAGAGTCTACCACATCCGGGGCTTTACTGAAATAAAGAGATTCTGAGCCCTTAAACGGACTTTGGTATAGTGATCAAGGGTCAGGGACAGAGGCATTGAAGTGCTCTGTTCCATAATGAGAGATACACAAACAGTGAAAGCAAGACACATGACACAGGCAAGACAAGACAATAAAGACAGGCAATGGACATTCAACACTGAGACCATGACTGAGTAGCCGGCAAAATCCGATGGACTGGCAATACTGAATCCGAAACAAAATATCACTGAGTCAAGGAGACTATTGTTCCTCAATTTCCCGAGTCCTCTCAGGCGTCCTCCAGGGACGTGGCCTGTGGTTCTGTAACACGACTGTCAGCCACCATCAGAGAGAGCTCACACTCTTCATTGACAGCCATTTTGCCAAACCCTAACATGAAACCTGAAACCAGAAAGAGGCGCCTTACTTATCTGAGGGGGGTCCATTGGGGTCTCTCGTCCACCGCTGCTTGATCTCTGTGGAACCTCCATATGTAAAGGTCGGGCTAGTGTCAGAGGAAGGGACAACCAAGAGACTTTAACATGCAACAGCAAAGGATTTACTGGGGGTCCAGCATGCTGGGGCTCAGAGTTCACTTGAATAGAGCAGAGAGTCCTGAGAACAGCTTCAGCAGAGCTTATATACTATTCTTGGAGAGGGCAGGGAGGGAAGTTTATTGATGGGTAAGGGTCAGTGGGCAGTTAGCGCTTAACCGGGTGAGGGAGTACAATCTGCAGTTTGGCAGATGGGGACAGCACATTCTGGGAACAAGATTAGCAAACAATTCTCAAGATTTCAACAGTGTTTTATTAAGCATACAGAAACACAGGAAGTGACAAGTACCTATTTTATTAAACTTTCACTACCAACTATCCCTTTTTGACTGGATGTTCGCTTCTACATTCAATCATCCAAGGTACAAGGTCCTATGTCATTGTATATGGATTTATCTGAGACAACTTTGCAGAAAGTAATTCAAAGCTAAGTAGTCCCAATCAAGGGACCAATGCCCTTCTGGGCTTCAAATCTTACTTAGATTTCTGTTTTCATACATATATTTTACCTATGTATTCTACATACATTCAAATATATATATATATATATATATATATATATATATATATATATATATATATATACATACATATATATATATATATATATATATATATATATATATATATATATCATAGTATATATATTTCATCCAGAGTTTCACAAATTTATAAGAATTTTTTTTCATGTTTAATCAATTCCTTCTTCAGAACACATTTATTCCTCCAGGTCTCTTGACTGGTCTTTTCATGAGACTTCTTGCCAAACACATTATTTTTGACTTCCACAATCACTTTTGAAGCAAAACTCACACACTCTTCATGATAAACCATAACACTCATATTACCATTAGAATGTAACAGGATGGAATGAATGATTGTATAGCAATATAAGATTTTCTGTATATTTTCAGATATCAATTCAAAAAATTATTTAAAGTTGGAACCAGTTATATTATTTATTCTCAGGATAGTCTATTCATGCATTATCTCTATATCCAAAGACTCCAGGTACACCTAATTTTACACCCAACACTTATTTATACGTCTTCAAAATATTGCTCACAGAATTGGTGGAAGAAATACTCATGTCACCTGATGTCCATATACATTTTATCACAGTAATATTCTCGACAAAAAAGCAAAGGTCACACTTTGATTGTACGAAAGCCTAAATGGAAAGTGAGCATGGATTACTAAAAACATCTATGTGCAGGTTGCCTAATGCTCTCAAATGTCAATCCGATTGTTGAGTACATATTTGTTTCTTCCTTAGATTATATATTCAACAACAACCCTGTTAAAAATGCCTAATCCTATCACTGACTTTATACTTTGCCTGATTTCATAATGTCTGTATTCATATCTGCTTTCCTATATATTTTCCCCAGTTCATCATTGTGACTGACTCTTCACATATACTAACTTTTACATTCACTCTCTATCTGAAACCCAATTGCTGAAGAACTTTTGCTGCCAATCCTATACTCACCCTTCTTCCTAAACCTACCAACTATCTTTCTAATAATACCGACTATCCCTGTTTGACTGGATGTTCTCTTCAACATTCAATCATCCAAGGTACAAGGTCCTATGCCATGGTATATCGATTTAACTGACACATCTGTGCAGAACAAAATTCAAAGCTAAGTATCCCAATCAAGAGCCTAATGCTCTTCTGGGCTTCATATCTTACCTAGATTTCTGTTTTCATACTTATATTTCACTTGTATATTCTTGTAAATATCACAGGTACCCAATACCATTATTCATCAATCAGAATGATTCCTAAGCCAAATCGAACCTGTTATTAAGCCTTACCATACACTTTTCCCTCAATCTAACTATACAGAAGAGCAGGGACAGAGTTTGTCTTACAATACAGAAATAGAGGGGATCTTCCACCGGCAGAGAACCTCAAGGTCCATGCAGAAATGATCCCTGGAGAAGATGTATGCAGCTATTTAGGACCTGAGAGAGCAAAAGTCATCTTCCATGGCAAACAACCTGCTCAGAATGAAGGGATTTGTCTGAATCAGCCACTTTCTACTTTATGTAGAGAAGACGGACCAAACGAGGCTTGTATGGTGAGCTGTTCCCAGGTGCCTATGGTTGATATACCATTTTAACTTGTGAAACTGTCACAGGAAGTAGAGGCAGCCTCCATCACATGAGACCCTTCGAAGCTACTGTTAAAACAAAGTGGTTGCCAAGGTAGTGTCATAATTCAGTTCCTGAAGGAAGTGAACTAACTAATTTATTGGTGATGGAGCTCTCTGAACTTGGGATCCAAGAAGCCTGGCATCCAGAGACAGTCCCAGTCACAGTCCCAGTGGGCTAACTTATTTGGATTTACCAAGAACAGAGTAAGTCTTTTTTGGTACCTACTGATATGATGATGGCCAAATGCCAGGAAAGCTCTGAAGAGGGGTCTTTCATGAAAAAGCAGGTAGTGGTTCACCCCTGGCTCCTGACAACTTCACAGTGTTGGCCAAGGAGACCAGATCTGAGACAGGACAAGCCATTTTGGGGGAACAAATAATGGCCAACCAGTCAGAGGACACTCCGGATATTCACAGACCTTCTTGGGTAAAGAAGTTGCCTTTGTGGGTGTGGGTGTGTGTTTGTGGCTTTGTCACATGTTCTGAGAATTGATAGGAAAAGCAGTTTGTTTGGTTTGAAGTGGACTATTTCTAGTAAGTCATTTGACAAGGCGAGTGTTTCTAGGTCTGTGTATCCCACTGTGTCCGTGGTTGTCGACATTAGAAAAGAGAATGTATCAATGGATGTGTCCTGTCTAGTAGAAAGCTTCCCAGCATTCATTCTGCCCAATTTGTGAATGGACTACGGTTTGACTTTTCGATTGGCAACACCTCCTATCTCCTTAAGTTTCTGTTTTCTTCCTGAATTGTGGGCACTGTCCAGAATGGGCAAATGGTTTTGTGTTCAAGATATGTACCACCACCAAACTCTGTGACATGGCCATGTACTGGATAGCTGAAGGAAATGGCGAGCATCTCAGAAAACTCAGATACCAGCGTGACCAGAAGAGTCTCAGTGGGAAACCCTGCTTTGGGCCTTTTGCTTACCTATTGTTCTGTTGCCCTGAATGTCAGGAAGGTCTTTGCCTCAGGCCACCCCTTGGTGAAGGCTGAAGCAAACAGTTTTCAAATTGTAATGAATGGGCATCACCTGTGGCTCTTTGCTTAATTGCTTTGATGTGGGATGGGTCTGAATAAGCCTCTTTGCCCTCTGTGATGCTGTGGTTAGATTTTCAGCACCTGAGGGATCTAAAGAAAAATCTCTTCTGTATCCAAAACCAAAATAGCCAAAAGAACAGTCATTGTGGATGAAGTCTCTCGCCTTCCTCTAAGGATCCTGACCTTTATCAATTGTGAATCGGGATCTTTCGGTCAAATGAGTTCTTCAAAGCCCTGCAGAGGCTAGCCCAGAGATGCGTGGGTTTTCTCATAACTCCAATTCACATAAATAATCTAAACCCCAGAGCCAGTAGGCCTCAAATTGGGGAATTGGAACAGTATTAACAGCAGTCCTATTTGATCACTCATGGTTAACAGGAAGGGTGTCCAGGACACCCTGACTTTAGGCAAATGAGGGGCAAGGAAGTTTATTTTGGACACTGTCTTGCACAGCGCCCCTCATGAAAACCCCCAGCCAATGGATATTATGTGTGTCTATTGGAAGAAGATAAGGGCCATGTGGGAGTGTTTTGGTTTTAATTGTGGTCATTTGTTTGGCGTTTGGAATAGATGACTGGGTCCACCTAGGATTGAACTCAGGTGTGATTCCCCTTAGAGACTGTGTTCTGTAACTGACCTCAGAGAAGTATTGCCATGTATTGTGTTTGGATTTTAGGAGTCCACCCATGAGAGTCATCCTTGGAAACTGAGATCTACGCCCAGGGGGGCTTTCCACAGAGCACTGGGAATCTCATCCAAGATATGCCATGATTTTATTCTGAAAGATTGGCAGCCGTAGTTGAGAGTAAAAACACACATGGACCTCACATTGTAGACCACAATGTGACCTTTTGCCTACTCTTTGGGAAGCCTTGTCTCTGAGAGTTCTCCAGAGCTTTCATTGAAATGAGCTTCCTCATCATTTAATGGTTCCTGAATGAATTGAAACCCACAGTGCCTTCAACTTCATTTATGAAATTTCAAAAACTTCATTTTTGAAATTTCCATGACCAGGTGGCACTGGAGAACCTTAGGATGTCCTGTTGCTGATCATGAGGGTACCAGACAGTGCCTTGATTGACTGTGTTTCATGAAAATGGTGTAGAACTGAGATGTCAGTAAGTTGGAGCTTTCTGAGTAGTAGGCCTAGAGCAGTGGTGTGCAGGTGTGTGATAAAACATCTGTGGTGGGGTCATGTGGATCTTACACTGGCTTCAAATGGCTTGTGAATGACATGGTGCAGCCAGCACACCCTTGTATATAAAGGCATATTGTTACATAGAGAGTTTTCAGGGCAATGTTCACAATCTGGTTGCTATGATCAAGGGGGCAAGCAATGTTGGATAGAAGCCTGGTTGTTGCATTCTCCTGCAGACCCTGACCCCCCACATATTACAGGACACCCTCCAGGACTGTGTCTCAGTTGAACTCCTTATATGCCTTGAAGCAAATACAAAACACCCAGTGCAGGAGCAAGAAATAACACGAACACTGGAGGATGACCAAATGGCTTTCAAATCCACATGGGGAGACACTTAGCCCTAAGTGGTCACAGTTTAGCTACAAAGAGAAAATTCAACACTGCTGCCTCATGTTCATTGAAAAATAGGAAACCATGTCCTCCAGGTCACATAGATGCAGACTCAGCTTTGATGTTCTCACTAAAAAGGAAGCTAAAGCTCCTGACAACAATGTATATTTCAAGTGCCCAACCTCATTGTCAGTATCTCCAGAAGTCTTTAGGCCAGTAGAGTTCCATGTTTGTGGAGTTTTACCTTGTCCCTAAGTTTTGGAAGCTCCTCTAAAGCCTCAAAAGTTTTAAACTTCTGAGAATTTTCCATTCCATATATGTATTTACAGATTTTCTGACTCTTCTCCTCTAATTTTGTCTTTCTTTGGGCGAAGGTTATGTCAAGCCATTTTCTGAATTAGAGTGGGAAGTTATTTGTGTAACACATATTGCATACACATTGGATTCATTTTCCAATTTTCCATTTGAAATACTGAATCCCTGACACTAACTTATACCCTACTACACTCTGACTACTAATTCTAATATGATGCAGAAAAGTAACCAAATCAGAATTGAAATACAAGCAGTTCAGAAGAGGAATGGTGTATTCTTGAACTTGCCTTTTGCATGATAAAGGTTAGGTGTTATAAATCCAGTCTATTTTTAATTGAATTAGATATCCATGTGTTTTTAAAGTTAACAAATATGTGAATTCCTGTCTCCCTTTGTGTGTAGCCTATTCAGCACATGTATTTTTATATGCACATATCAAATACCAGCTGGTATCACACCTACATTCTTGTGAGGTGGCTGACTTGGCAGATACAAATTTTGAGAAGGGATCACTCCTCGTAAACGCTGTTGGAACTGAAATTCAAACTATGGGAGAGCCTCCTAGTAGAACAACATTATACATAAATCCCTGTAAAGTAAATTGAATATGTTTGGATCTGTGAATGATGTGTATTTCATGGTGAATTTCGATTGGCATATATGTTGCTGCATTTTAATATCTGTGTGTGTGTGTGTGTGTGTATACACACACACTCTACAGATTTTTCAAAATATGAAATATATATGTCTTATTTGCACTCCCTAAATTCATTCATGTTCAAGTATGTGGATTTATAATCAACTTTTCACCAGATTATTGTCAGAAATATTCATCCACCTGAAATACATATTTGTTTCCTAGTACTGAAAACTACCTTCAGTGAATGGTGCATACAACTCCTGTTCATAGCTGCAGCCTAAGGGGCCCAGCAAACTTCCAGCTGCCTGCAAACTTTCAGCTGCCGGCTGATGATTGGCTCACAGTGGCCCCAGCAACATCTAGCTGATTGGCTCCTCTGCGGTGATGCTCATTGGAGATGCTCATTGAGCTGTTTCCCCACCCTTTCAGACTGCCAGCTGATATTTGGCTCACAGCGGCCCCAGCAACATCTAGCTGATTGGCTCCTCTGCGGTGATGCTCATTGGGCTGCTTCCCTGCCTTTTCAGATCACAGAGCTGCTCATTGGGGGACTTTTTTGACTCCACACGTGACCCAGCCAATCGGCCTCAAGAGCAGGAGGATTGTGGGAAGAGGAGAGAGGCTTGTGTGGGAGGGAAAGGCTTTTGGAAGCCGGTGGTGACAGTTGGGGCTCTGAGGGTTTTTCCTGAGAGGCTCTTTTGCTTGGCGTGTGTGGTTCTAAAAATAAAGTTGCTTTCTTTTGAAAAGTGGCTCCTGATTGTGCCCAGCCAGACTGCAGCATTTGGTGGCTCGCATGGGGAGCGACTGAGGGTAACTGATAAGGTAAACTGCTTGCCCCTGAGGGCAGGACAAGAGGATGGGTAGCCATTTTAAGATTCCTCTTTTGTTTTGCTTCACATTTGCTTTAAATTGCCTGTCCCTGGAGACGAGTGAGACGGAAGAAAAACCGCTCACATCTGAGGAAAAACTATTTGTGTCTGAGGAACAGATAGAGAGAAAGGCTATAATGATATTTTGTTTTTCCATTTTTATTTCATTCTATCTCTGTTTTGTTTGGTGTTATCTTGTTGGGTTGTATTATAGTAGAAATATGGCATCAGAAATTAGAAAAAAAAACAATCTGAAAAAGTGTTAAGTAAATTGTTAGAGGAAGGAGGCATCCCAGTAAAATTAAGAGCAGTCAGGGCATACGTTGATACAATACAAAAATGTAGCCCATGGCTTTTTAAGGAGGAGTTGTTAAATATATCACAATGGAACCATCATGGTGAAGATTTAAAAAGAATAGAAAAGAAAAGCCCAGGGACTCTGCCAGTTGGCACATTGCCATTGTGGACTTTCGTATCTTGTTTGTTTAGTCAAAAGCCTTCAGTTCAGACAATGGTAGAGGAAGGAGAAGACATATTGATTCAAGTAAAAGAGAAGGTCTCTCAAGTTAGTCAGACAGAGGAAAAAATTCAAGTAAAAGAGAAGGTCTCTCGAACCAGTCAGACAGAGGAAAAAAATCATGTAAAAGAGAAGGCCTCTCAAGCTAGTCAGACAGAGAAAGAAAGTGTAAAACAGTAAAAGCCATCAGGGGGAAATTTACAATAGGAGAATACTACTAACACCTTTCTATCACCAGAGCGTGTAAGTGTCCAACCAACAGAACCACCTCTACAGGAGACTGCTACTAATACTTTTCTATCACCAGAGGACGTAAGTGTCCAACTAACAAGGCCACCTCCATATGCTGGGAAGCCCCCAACCCCCACAGTTGATAGTTGGGATCCTGAGACAAGATCTCAAATATTAACATGCCCTATATTTGAGGTAGGAAGGCAGCGAGTTTACCATGCTTTAAATTTCAAAACAGTGAAGCAGATAAAAGAGGCTGTAACAACCTATGGTCCTCAAGCACCCTTCACTGTAAGCATGGTCGAAACCATTAACAACTTGAACATGAAGCCAGCGGATTGCGCTAATATGTGTAACGTTGTGCTAAATGGAGGACAATACCTGTTATGGAAGGTTGACAATGAGGAATTTTGCAAGGAGACGGCTATGCGAAATGCAGCAGCTGGTTATCCTCAGAGAAATCTAGATATGTTGTTAGGAAAGGGACCTTATGAGGATCAGCAGCAACAAATTGCATATGATTCTGGTGTATGTGCATAAATTGCTGTAGATGCATTTAAGTCATGGAAGACTTTACAAGGACTTGGAGGTTTACAAGGTCAATTATCTAAAGTAATACAAGGAGCTAATTAACTTTATGCTGAATTTGTCGATAGGCTTATTCAAACAGGTACCAGAGGTTCTGGGAAAACAGAACAAGCAATGCTATTACTAAAAAAACTGGCTTATGAGCAAGCGAATAGTTGGTGCAGAGATATAATTAGACCATGGAAACATGAAGATTTAAACACATATATTAAATTATGTAGAGACATTAATGAACAAGAGCAAGTCGTGGCAACTGCAGTAAAACAGGCTTTAGATGCCAGAGACATTAATGAAGAAGGGCAAATTGTGGCAGCTGCACTAAAACAGGCATTAGATGCCAGGCCAAGAACATGCTACAATTGTGAACAAACAGGACATTTTAAAAGGAATTGCCCATAGGAGGAGGGTTTAACAAAATTACTTATATATATTAAAGGTTTTTTTTTTTTTTCAATTCCAATTCATCCTGAGGATAGTCCACGTTTTGCATTTACTATCCCTGCACTGAATCATGAAGGTTCTGATCAGAGATATGAATGGAAAGTACTGCCTCAAGGGATGGCTAACAGCCCAACAATGTGTCAAATTTATTTTAACAAAGTAATCAAGCCACTTAGAAATCAAAATCCTGAACTACAAATATTTCACTATATGGATGATGTATTATTAGCACACAAAGCTAAAAACACATTGCTAGAATGTTATGCCACACTTACAAACTTATTAAAAAATAATCTAGATATAGCAATAGATAAAGTACAATTAAATTTTCCAATTAATTATTTAGGTGTTCTATTATCCTCAACCATGTACCGCCACCAAAAATTCAAATACAAGTAGATCAACTCAAATCACATAACGACTTTCAAAAGTTATTAGGAGACATAAATTGGATAAGGCCTTATCTAGGTATACCAACAGGAGAGTTGGGATATTTATTTGATATCCTAAAAGGTCCATCATATCCCAATTCACGGTACATGTTAACGCCTGAAGCAAGAAAGGCATTAAAAATCATTGAAACATATATGGAAAATATGCAATTGGATAGAATTGATATAAGTTTGCCTTTATTATTTATTGTCTACCAACAAAAAATATTCCTACAGGAGTATTTTTGCAAGAAGGTCCATTATTATAGATACATTTATCTTATTCTCCTAACACTATTCTTACTAGGTACCCTGAGGCTATAGGACAATTAATACCCAAAGGAATAAAAGCAGCAAAGTGAGTGCTTGGGATTGCTCCCAATAAAATTATTACTCCACATACTCTGAATCAAATTGATGAGTTAGTTAATGAGTTAAATACTTGGGCAATAATCATGTGCAAATCTAATGTTTCATTTCATAATCACTTACCATCTAATCCTTTATTGTCTTTTTGGTCATCGCATCCTCTAATTTTTCCAAAATTGACAAGAAAAACACCTATCATGAATGCTCCAAATATATTTACTGATGGATCAAATAATGGTACAGCAGCAATAGTTACACCTGATCAAACTTTTACATTTCTAGTACCCAAACAATCAGCTCAAAATGTAGAGCTTAATGCAGTATTACAAGCTTTTGTGATGTTTAAAGATTCTGTATTTAATTTATTTTTGATAGTCAGCATATAGTTAATGCTATAGTATGCCTTGAAGATGCTGGTAGGATTTCCCATTCCTCTACTGTTTTCTCCTTGCTTTCCACTATACAAAGTATAATCTGGGACAGAAAAGATCCATTCTTCATAGGACATATCAGGGCACATACAGGATTGCCTGGAGCCATCAGTTTGGGCAATGATTTAGCAAATAAAAGTACACATGACATACATATTTTCTCTACACTAGAAGAAGCTATAAATTTTCGTAAAAAGTTCCATGTCAAAGCTAATACCTTACAAAAGCCTTCTAAAATAACTAAGGAAAAAGCTAGACAAATAATAAAACAATGTCAAAATTGTGTGACCTTTTTACCACAAGTTAATCTTGGAGTCAATCCTAGAGGATTGATACCTAATCATATTTGGCCGATGGACATCACACACTTGCCAGGATTTGGAAAATTAAAATATTTGTATGTTACAGTTGATACTTCTTCTGGATTTTTGATGGGCACCCTTCATGCCGGAGAAAAAACTAAAGATATTATCACTCATTGCTTACAAAATTTTGCCACTGTGGGCGTTCCCAAACAGTTAAAAACAGATAATGCCCCTGGTTATACTTCTACCTCTTTTAAACAATTTTGGTCATCATTTGGCATTACTCATATAACATTAATCCCATACAATCCACAGGGACAAGGCATAGTTGAAAAAGCTCATCAAACTATTAAAAAGTACTTATTAAAGCAAAAAAGATGCAATTGGGAAAGGGTATATATTCCCCAAAGACAAACTTAAAATAACCCTTTTTATTCTAAACTTTTAAAATTTGGATTCATCAGGACTTAGTGCTGGGGAAAGGCATATGTGTCCAAAAAATGTGCATAAGCCCAAGGTTCTTTGGAAAGATATTCTAACAGGACAATGGAAAGGTCCTGACCCAGTAATTGTCTGGAGTCGGGGGTCTGTTTGTCTGTTTCCACAGGAAAAACAGTAGCCGATTTGGATTCCAGAGAGATTAACCAAGGTCCTGACCCAATGATTGTCTGGAGCCAGGGGCCTGTTTGTGTGTTTCCACAGAGAGAACAACAGCCGATTTGGATTCCAGAGAGATTAACTGAAGCGATTTCTACAGAACAAAAAGAAGATGATTTGACTCAAGTCCATATCAGCTGATATCCAAAATTCCAGTTTGGCTACCCTTACATCTAAGATAGAACCAGGATGCTTTTTTCAATATCTATTTTATTATTGCCTTTTCCCACATTTTATTTTGTTTTTTTGAGCTCATACATACCTAGTTTAATGTTTTGGTGATCAGTTCTATTTTTTGACAATAGAGTTTTTAAACATTGCAATGGAGATTTCACATGTAAAAAGTTATAAGGCCTTTACTATTAGGTTATGTGTTGTATGTATTATATTATGTGTGCACACTTGTGTTTTGTGTTATATGTTTGAATGTTCATATGTCCATATATCATATATGATGAGGGCTCATGAAAAAATTGATCCAAATATTTTTTTATTGACATTATTTAAATGGTTTAATTTAAATTGGGTAAACAGCTGTTGAGGATTGTTTTAAAATGTGAACAAAAAAGGAGGTTAACAGATCTGTTTGTTTTCTTTCACATTTCCTTTTCATTATATTTAATAATTCTCTCCAAGACAATGTAAATTGTTAAGAAAATTGTTTTCTTTCAGTGTTTTCTGGAATGTTACATAATTTTTTCTTTAGCCATTATTGCCAGAATTTCTATCTTCGTCACAGTGCTGGTGAAATCAAAGATAAAACCAATCTACAGCTTCTGCAATAGCCATCACTGAACTGCTTGCAGAACTTGCCTGGACACATTGTGAACTCACATGTATGCATTGTAAACTATCTGTTTGTGCAGCAACTTGTGGTAGTGTTGGGTTATATTTGCTGATGATGTCATTGGTGGTACAATTTTTTCAAAAGGAGCCGTCAATTGGCTTGGTGTATCTTCCTCCCTTCTGAGATTCCAAAAGTAAGGGACAGGGTAAACACTCCACAACCATGGAGCTCTGCTGGCCTAAAGACTTCTTGAGAATCTGCCTCTGACGTTGGGCACTTGAAATATATGTTGTTGTTGGGAATTTTAGCTTTCTTTGTAGTGAGACCATCAAATCTGGGTCTGCATCTATGTGACTTGGAGGTCATGGTTTCTTATTTTCCAATGAACATGAGGCAGCAATGTTGAATTCTCTCTTTTAGGGTAAACTGTGGCCACGGGGGGCTAAGTGTATCCACATGTGGACTGTGAAGCCATTTGGGCATCCTTCACTTTTTGTGGTGTTTCTTGCTGCTGAAATGGAATTTTTGTATTTGCTTCACGAAATACAAAGAATTCAACTGTTACCCAGTGCGTGAGGGAGATCTGTCACCTGTGGTAGGTCAGGGTCTGCAGAAGAATGCATCAACCAGGCTTATATTCCACATAGCTTGCCCCCATGACCATGGCAACCCGATTCTAAACATTGCCCTGAAACCTCTCCATATAACAAGATGCCTTTACATAGAAGGGACTGCTGGCTGCACCATGTCTGTCACAAGGCATTTGGAAGCCAATGGGAGATCCACATGGCCCCACCACAGATGTTTTATCACACACCTGCCCACCACTGCTCTATGCCCACTCCTCAGCAGGCTTCAACTTCTTGGCATCTCTGTTCGGCACCATCTTCATAAAAACCAGTCAATCAAGGCACTGACTGGTATACTCATGATCATCCTCAGGATATCCAAAGATTCTCCAGTGCCACCCGGTCATGGGAATTTTAAAAATTTCATGGTATTTATCTAGCCACTTTTCAAGGAGGAAGTTGGAGGCACTGTGGGTTTCAATTTATTCTGGAACCATTAAATGGTGAGGAAGCTCATTTCAATGAAATCTCTGGAGAACCCTCACAGGAAGGTTCCCAAACAGTGGCCAAAATGTCACATGAATCCAGGCCTATTGAGGTCTACAATGTGATGTCCATGTGTGTTTTGACTCTCAATTATGGCTGCCAAGTTTTTCAGAATAAAATCATGTGATATCCTGGCTGAGATTCCAAGTGCTCTGGGAAAAGCCTCCCTGGGCCAAGATCTCAGTTTCCAAGGGTGACTCTCATGCGTGGCCTCATAAAATCCCAACACAATTTATGCCAGTACTTCTCTGAGGTCTGTTCCAGAACTCATTCTCTAAGGGGAATCACACCAGAGTTCAAGTCCAGGTGGACCCAGGCATCTGTTCCAACTGTCACACAAATGACCACAATTTAAACCAAAACACTCCCACATGGCCCTCATCTTCGTCCATACAGACACTCATCATAACCTCTGGCTGGAGTTTTCCATGAGGGGTGCAGCACAAGACAGTGTCCAAAATAACCTCCCTTGCCCCTCATTTGCATAAAGACATGTTGGCCTGGACACCCATCTTGGGAACCAGGAATGATCAAATAGGCCTGCTGTTAATACTGCTCTGCTTCTCCAATATGAGGCCTACTGACTGTCAGGTATAGATTCTTTTTTTTTTTTTTTTTTAGAAAGAGTGAGAGAGTGAAAAGACGGGGAGAGAGAGAGAATTTTAATACTTTTCTTTTTTAGTATTTGGCGAACACAACATCTTTGTCTGTATGTGGTGCTGAGGATCGAACCCGGGCCGCACGCATGCCAGGAGAGCACGCTAGGGCGTGAGCCACATCCCCAGCACCAGGTATAGATTCTTCATGTGATTTGGATTCAGTTGAAACCCAAGCACCTATGGGCTAGTTTCTGCAGGGCTTTGAAGATCTTATTTGAACCAAAGGTTCGTATTCTTACTTGATGGAGGTCAGGAACCTTACAGAGAAAGACGAGAGAATTCTTCCACAATGAATGCTCTTTTAGCCAATGTAGTTTATGATGCACACATGGGATCTTTCTTTAGATGCATCAGGTGCTGAGAATCTAAGCCACAGCCTCACAGAGGACCTATAGCCTGATTCAGACACATTCCTTTCCAAAGCAATTAAGCAAAGAGCCACATGTGATGCCCATTCATTTGCATTTGAAAACTGTTTTCTTTATGCTTCCCAATGGGTGGCCTGAGGCAAAGATCATCCTGACATTCAGGGCAACAGAAAAATAGGTAAGCAAAAGGCCCAAAGCAGTGTTTCTCCACTGAGACTTTTCCTGATCACAGATATCTGAGTTTTCTGGGACGCTCGCCATTCCCTTCAGCTATCAAGTACATGGCCATGTCACTGAGTATAGAGGTGGTACATATCTTGGAAACAATATCATGAGCCTATTCTGGAGAGTGGCCAGGATTCAGAAAAAAACCCAGAAACTTAGTAAGATATCAGGGGTTGCTCATTGATAAGGCAAGCCGCAGTCCATTCATAAATTGGGAAGTATGAATGCTGGGAAGCTTTCTACTACACAGGACACATCAATTGAAGCTTTCTGTTTTCTAAAGTCTACAACCACATACACGGTGGGATACACAGACCTAGAAACACTCGCCGTGTCAAACGACTTACTAGAATCAGTTCACTCCAAAGTAAACAAACCGCCTTTCTTACCTATTCTCAGAATATTAGACAAAACCACAAACCCACACCCACACCCACAAAGGCACCTCCTTCCCCCAAGTAGGTCTGTGACTATCCGGAGTGTCCTCTGACTTTTGGGCCATACTATGTTCCCCCAAAATGGCCTGTCCTGTCTCAGATCTGGTCTCCTTGGCCAACTCTGTGAAGTTGTCAGGAGCCAGCGGTGAGCCACTACCTGCTTTCCCAGGAATAGCCCCGCTTCAGAGCTTTCTTGCATTTGGCCTTCCTCACATCTGTAGGTACCAAGAAAGACTGACTCATACAGGAACATGAATGAATTTAGGGAATGTATAATAAGACACACTTATTTCATATTTTGGAAAATCTGGAGAGTATATATATATATATATATATATATATATATATATATATACACACACACACACACACACACACAAACACATTAATATTTGGCAATATATATGCCAATTGAAATTCATCACGAAATATAATACATCCACATGTCCAAAAATATTCATTTTACTGAACATGGATTTATGTATAATGTTTTTCACTAGGAAGCTCACCCATAGGTTGAATTTTCAGTTCCATCAGTATTTAGGGGAAGTAATCTCTTCTCACAATTTTTATATCCAAAGTCAGTGAGCTCACAAGAATATACGTGTGTTACCAGGTAGGATACTATATATGCTTAAAAAAATACATGTACTCAATAGGCTACAGAAAAAGAGAGACAGGAATTTACATATATGTTAACTTTAAAAGCTCAGGGAAAAATACTACAATGAAAACTTGACTAGATTTATAACACATACTCTTGATAAAGCAGAAGGCAAATCCAAGCATACACCATGCTTCCTATGAAAGGCCTGTATTTCTATTTAGTTAGGTTTCTTTTTCTCCATTATATTAAGATTAGTAGTCAGAGTCTAGTAGGGTATGGGTTAGTGTCAGGGATTCAGTATTTCAAATGGAAAATAGGAAAATGAATCTAATGTGTATGCAAATATGTGCTACACAAAAATCTTCCCACTCTCATCCAGAACGAAGCCTTGACATAACCATTGCTCCAAGTAAGACACAATTAGTTGAGAGGAGTTAGAAAATATGTGAATACATATGTGGAATGGAAAATGCTCAGGAGTTCACAACACTGGAGGTGGTAGAACAGTTTCCAAAAGTAAGGGAGAGAGTAAATACTCCACAAACATGGAGCTGTGCTGGCCTAAAGACTTCTTGAGAAACTTCCTCTGAGGTTGGGCACATGAAATATATGTAATTGTTAGGAGAATTAGCTTCATTTGTAGTGACCCCATCAAATCTGGGTCTGCATTTATGTGACCTGGATGACATGGTTACTTATTTTCTAATGAACATGAGACAGCAGTTATGAATTCTCTCTTTGTCGGTAAACTGTGGCCACTGGGAGCTAAGTGTCTCCCCGTGTTGTCTGTGAAGTCAGTTGGTCATCCTCCAGTTTTAGTGGTGTTTCTTACTGCTGCACTGGGAGTTTGACATTGGCTTCACGAAATACAAGGAGTTGAACTGGGACAAAATGCTGGAGGGAGTTCTGTCACGTGTGGTTTGTCAAGGTCTCCAAGAGAATGTACAAACCATGCTTCTATTCCAAATAGTTTTCCCCTTGACTATAGCAACCTGATTCTGAACATTGCCCTGAAACCTCTCCATATAACAAGATGCCTTTACATATAAGGATCTGCTGCCTGCACCATGCAAGTCACATGTCTTTGGAAGCCAATGGCAGATCCAGGTGGTCCTACCAAAAATATTTATTCACACACCTACAGTCCACTGCTCTACACTCACTACTCAGCAGGCTCCAACTTATTGGCATCTCTGTTCTACACCATTATCACGAAACCCAGTCAATCAAGGCCCTGTCTGGTACACTCATGATCAGCAACCGGACATCCACAGGTTCTCCAGTGCCACCTGGTCATGGGAATTTCAAAAGTTTCATGGTATTTATATCACCATTTTTCAAAGATGAAGTTTGAGGCACTGTGGGTTTCAATTCATTCAGGAACCATTAAATGGTGAGGAAGCTCATTTAAATGAAAGCTCTGGAGAACTCTCACAGGCAAGCCTTTCCAAAGAGTGGCCAAAAGGTCACATGAATGCAGGACCATTGAGGTCTAAAATGTGAGGTCCATGAGTGTTTGGAATCTCAACTATGGCTGCAAAGTCTTTAAGAATAAAATATTGGGATATCGTGGCTTAGATTTCCCAAGCTCTGTGGAAAGCCATCCTGGGAATAGATCTCATTTTCCAAGGGCGATTCTCATGCATGGCCTCCTAAAATTGCAACACTATTTATTGCAATACTTCTCTGAGGTCAGTTCTAAAACTCAGTCTCTAAGGGGAATCATACCAGAGTTCAAGCCCAGGTGGACAAAGTCATCTCTTCCAACCACCACACAAATGACCACAGTTAAAACCAAAACACTCCCATATGGCCCTCATCTTCTTTTATATAGACACTCATCATAACCACTGGCTGGAGGTTTCCATAAGGTGCGCAGACCAAGACAGTGTCCAAAATATGTTCCCTTTCCTCTCATTTGCCTAAAGTCAGGGTGGCCTGGACACTTGCTGTGAACCTGGAGTAATCAAATACTCCTGTCATTAATTCAGGTCCACTTCTCCAATTTGAGGCCAACTGACCGTGGGGTTTAGAATCTTTATTTGAATTGGAGTCATGGAAAACCCAAGCACCTATAGCCTAGCCTCTGTAAGTTGGAAAAATTCATTTCACTCAAAGAATCCCTATTCTCACTTGATGGAGGTCAGGAACCTTACAGAGGAAGGCGACAGACTTCATCCCAAAGACTGCTCTTTTGGCCATTTTGGTTTGGGATGCACACATGGGAAATTTCTTTAAATCCATCAGGTGTTGAGAATCTAAGCCACAGCCTCACTCAGGGCCAAGGGGCTGATTCAGACAATCCCTTTCCAAAGCAATTAAGCAAAGAGCCACAGGTATACCCATTCATTTCCATTTAAAAACTGTTTTCTTCAGGCTTCACAAAGGGATGGCCTGAGTCAAAGACCTTCCTGACATTCAGTGCAACAGAACAATAGGTAAGCAAAAGGCCCAAAGCAGGGTTTCTCCACTGAGACTTTCCTGGTCACACTGATATCTGAGTTTTCTGAGATGCTCGCCATTCACTTCAGCTATCCAGTTCATGGCCATGTTACAGAGTTTGGAGGGGGTACATATCTTGGACACAAAACCATGGGCTTATTCTGGAGAGTGGCCAGAATTCAGGAAGAAAACAGGAACTTAGAAAGATAGTAGGTGTTGCCCATCCATAAGGCAAGCTACAGTCCATTCATCAATTTGGCTGGATAAATGCTGTGAAGCTTTCTACTAGATAGGACACATCCATTGATGCATTTTTTTTAATGTCTACAACCCCGGACACAATGTGATACACAGACATAGAAACACTCGCCTTGTCAAACGACTTATTAGAAACAGTCCACTCCAAACTAAACAAACCTACTTTTCTACCTATTCTAAGAACATGACACAAGACCACAAACTCATAACCACAAAAAAAAAGGCACCTCCTTCGCCCAGGTAGGTCTGTGACTATCCGGAGTGTCCTCTGACTTGTGGGCCAATAATGTTCCCCCGAAATGGCCTGTCCTGTCTTAGATCTGGTCTCCTTGGCCAACTCCGTGAAGTTGTCAGGAGCCAGCGGTGAGCCTCTACTTGCTTTCTCAGGAAAAGCTCTGCTTCAGAGCTTTCTTGCATTTGGCCTTCCTCACATCTGTAGGTACCAAGAAAGACTGACTCTGTCTTTGTAAATCCAAACAAGTGAGACCACTGGGGCTGGGACTGGGACTGGCTATGGGTGCCTGGCATCCTGGATCCCAAGTTCAGAGAGTTCCATCACCACTGAAGTGTGATGGAACTGTTTTTAGTTCCTCCTTCAGGAACTGAATGAGGTCACTCTCTTGGCAACCACTTTGTCCAAACGTTGCTTCCAAGGTTCCCATGAGATGGAGGCTGGCCCTAATTCCTGTGACACTTTAACAAGTTTGAATTGTATATCAACCATAATCTCCCAGGAACAGATCTACACACAGGCCTGGGTTGGCTCATGTTCTCTGCTTTAAGAATAGAAGCTGATTCAGACACAACTCTTTATCCTGACCAAGCCGTTTGCCATGGAAGATGCCTTTTGCTCTCTCAGGTCCTTCATAGCTGCCTACATATTCTCCAGGGATCATTTCGCCATGGACATTTGAGGTTATCACCAGGTGGAAGATCCATTATATTCCAGTATTATAAGACCAACTCTTTCCCTGCTTTTCTGTAAAGTAAGATTGAGGGAATACTGTATGGTTAGGGTTAATAACAGGTTCAATTTGGGTTAGGAATCATTTTGCTGGGTGAATAATGGTATTGGGAACCTGCGATATTTATAACAATATAGAGGTGAAATGTATGCATGAAAACAGAAATCTAAGTATGATTTGAAGCCCAGAAGGGCATTGGGCCCTTGCTTGGGATACTTAGCATTGAATTAACTTCTGAACAGATGTCTCAGATAAATCGATATACAATGGCATATGACCTTGTACCTTGGATGATTGAATGTAGAAAAGAACATCCAGTCAAAAAGGGATAGTCAGTAGGATTAGAAAGATAGTAGTTAGGATTAGGAAGGAGAGTGCATGTAGAATTTGCAACAAAAGTTCTTTAGCAATAGGTTTTCGGTTAGAGAATGAATTTAAATGTCAGCACATGTGAAGAGTCAGTCACAATGATGAAATTGGGAAAATATGTAGGAAAGCAGATATAAATAGAGACATTAGGTAATCAGGCAAAGTATATAGTGAGTGATAGGATTAGACATTTTCAACAGGGTTGAGGTTGAATATATTATCTTAGGAAGAAACAAATATGTAGTCACCAATAGGATTTACATTTGAGAGCATTAGGCAACCTGGACATGATATTTTTAGTAATCCATGTTCACTTTCCATTTAGGCTTTGGTACAATGATAAATGTGAACTTTGAATTCTGTGCCCAGAATATTTCTGTGATTAAATATATATATATATATATATATATATATATATATATATATATATATATATATATATATGTAGATCATTTGACATGAGTATTTCTCCACCATTTTTAGGAGCAATATTGACTGACTACTACTGACTGATAGGTATAGATTCTTTATGTGATTTGGCGTCATGAGAAAACCCAAGCACCTCTTCATGGCTTGAGTAACTCATTTGACCCAAAGAGCCACAAGTGATTCTCATTCATTTCCGTTTGAAAACAGCTTTCTTCAGGCTTCACAAAGGGGTGACCTGAGGCAAAGAACTTCCTGATATTCTGGGCAACAGAACAATAGGTAAGCAAATGGCCCAAAGCAGGGTTTCTCCACTGAGACTTTCCTGATCACACTCTCCCAGCTCACGTGTAAAGTTAGATTGAGGGAAAAGTCTATGGTTAGGGTTAATAACATATTCGATTTTGGTTAGGAATCATTCTGAAGGATGAATAATGGTATTGGGAGACTGGGATATTTACAAGAATATATAGGTGAAATACAAGTATGAAAACAGAAATCTAGGTACAATTTGAAGCCCAGAAGGGCATTGGGCCCTTGAGTGGGTTACTTAGGTTTGAGTTATGTCCTGCCCAGATGTCTCAGATAAATCGATATTCAATGGCATAGGACCTTGTACCTTGGATGATTGAATGTTGAAGAGAACATCCAATTAAAAAAAGAAAGTCCGTAGGATTAGGAAGATAGTTGCTAGGTTTAGAAACAAGAGTGAGTATAGGATTTGGACAAAAAGTTCTCTAGCAATAGGTTTTCAAGTACAGAGTGAATGTAAATATCAGCACATGTGAAGAGTCAGTCACAATGAGAACTGGGGAAAATATGTAGGAAAGCAGATGTCAATAGAGACTTTAAGAAATCAGGCAAAGTTTAAAGTGAGGGATAGAATGAGACATTTTCAACAGGCTTGAGATTGAATATATAATCTTAGGAAGAAACAAATATATAGTCAACAATAGGATTTACATTTGAGAGCATTAGGCAACCTGGACATGGATGTTTTTAGTAATGCATGCTCACTTTCCTTTTAGGCTTTGGTACAATCATAAGAGTGACCTTTGTTTTCTGTGTCCAGAATGTTACTGTGATAAAATGTATATGTAGATTAGGTGACATGAGTATTTCTTCCACCATTAGTGGGAGCAATATTTTGAAGACGTATAAATTCGTATTGGGGGAACAAAGAGGTGTACCATGTGTCTATGAATATAGAAATAATGCATGAATAGACCATACTGTGAACAAATAATGTAACTGGTTCCAACTTTAAATAATTGATTTAATTAATATCTGAAAATGTAAAGGAAATCTTAAATTGATATACATACATTCATTATAACCAGTCATAAATCTAACGGTAATATTAGGGTTATGGTTTATCAAGAAGAATGTGTGAGTTTTGCTTCAAAAGTGATTATGGAAATCGAAAATAATGTGTTTGAAAAGAAGTCTCATGAAAAGACCAGTCAAAAAATCTGGAGGAATATATGTGTTCTGAAGCAGGAAGTGATTGAAATTGAAACAAATGCCTATAAATTTGTGAACTTGTGGATAAAATATATATCCTATGATGTGCATAAACTGAGAAAATAGTAATGTACCACTGTTGAATAAAAATGAACCGGAAAATACACATCATGTCCCATAGGAAACTACTTGCATTGATATTAAACTGGGTATTACTGTAGAAATATTAGGATTTGTATGCACCATCCACTGAAGTTATCTTTCAGTACTAGGTAACAAATATGTATTTCAGGTTGATGAATATTTCTGAGAATTATCTTGTGAAAAGTTAATCATAAATCCACATACATGAATATGAATGATTTTAAGGAGTGTATAATAAGACTCATATATTTCATATTTTGAAAAATTTGTAGAGTGTGTATTCCAATCAAAATTCATCATGAAATATATATGTCATCCACAGATGCAAAAATATTTATTTCACTGAAAATGGATTTATGTATAATGTTATTCTACTAGGAAGCTCACCCATATTTTGAATTTTCAGTTCCAACAATGTTTAGGAGGAGTGATCTCTTCTCATAATTTGTATCTGCCAAGTCAGCCACCTCACAAAAATGTACATGTGATAACAGATAGGATACTATATGTGCATATAAAAATACATGTGCTGAATAGGCTACAGAGAAATGAGACAGGAATTTGTTGAGAGCCACAGCTGAAGGGGCCCCAGCAAACTTCCAGCTGCCAGCAAATTTCCAGCTGCCGGCTGATTATTGGCTCACAGCGACCTCAGCATCATCTAGCTGATTGGCTCCTCTGTGGTGATGCTCATTGGGCTGTTTCCCTGCCCTTACAGACCATGGAGCTGCTCCTTGGGGAACTTTTTTGGCTCCACCCAGCCAATCGGCCTCAAGAGCAGTAGGATTGTGGCAGGTGAAGAGGCTTGTGTGTGTGAGAGAGACTTTACAAGGAAGCCAGTAGTGGCAGTTGGGCTCTGAGGGTTTTTCCTGAGGAGTTGTTTTGTTTGCCGTGTGTGGTTCTAAAAATAAAGTTAGTTTTTTTTTTTTTTTTTGACAAGTGGCTCCTGAATCATGCCCAGCCAGACTGCAGCATTTTGTGGCTCACATGGGGAACGACTGAGGGTAAGTGATAAGGTAAACTGCTTGCCCCTGTGGGCAAGGTGAAAGGATGGGTAGCCATTTTAAGATGACTCCTTTGTTTTGCTTCACTTTTGTTTTAAGTTGCCTGTTCCTGGAGATGAGTGGGATGGAAGAAAAACCACTCACATCTGAGAAAAAACTATTTACGTCTGAGGAACAGATAGGTATAAAGGACGGATGCACATGTCAGGAGGATAGAAAGGCTATAATGACTTTTTGTTGTTCCCTTTTTAATTCATTCTGTCTCAGTTTTGTTTGGCGTCATCTTGTTGGGTTGTATTATAATAGAAATACGGGATCAGAAATTAGTAAAAAAACAAACTGAAAGAGTGTTAAATAAATTGTTAGAGAAAGGAGGCATCTCAGAAATATCAAGGACAGTCAGGGCATTTGTTGATACAATACAAAAATGTAGCCCATGGCTTTTGAAGGAGGAGTCATTAAATATATCACAATGGAACCATCATGGTGAAGATTTAAAAGGATTAGAAAAGAGCAGCCGAGGGACTATGCCAGTTGGCACATTGCCATTGTGGACGTTCATATCTGGTTTGCTTAGTCCAAAGCCTTCAGTTCAGACAAAGATAGAGGAACCAAGTTTAGAGCATAAAAAGCAATCAGGGGCAAAGTTAAAAAAGGAGACTGCTACTAACACCTTTCTGTCACCAGAGGATGTAAATGTCCAACTAACAAGGCCACCTCCATGTGCTGGGAGGCCCCCAACCCCAACAGTTGATAGTTCGGATCCTGAGACAGGATCTCAAGTATTAACATGCCCTGTATTTGAGGTAGGAGGGCAGCGAATTCACCATGCTTTAAATTTCAAAATAGTGAAGCAGCTAAAAGAGGCTGTAACAACATATGGTCCTCAAGCACACTTCATTGTAAGCTTGGTCGAATCTATTAACACCTTGAACATGACGCCAGCAGATTGGGCTAATATGTGTAAAGCTGTGCTAAATGGAGGTCAATACCTATTATGGAAGGTTGCCAATGAGGAATTTTGCAAAGAGATGTCTAGGCGAAATGCAGCAGCTGGTTATCCTCAGAGAAATCTAGATTTGTTGTTAGAAAAGAGACCTTATGAGGATCAGCAACAACAAATTCCATATGATCCTGGCATATACGCACAAATTGCTGTAGAGGCAGTTAGGGCATGGAAGACTTTACAAGGACATGGAGGTTTACAAGGTCAATTATCTAAGGTAATACAAGGAGCTAATGAATCTTACGCTGGATTTGTAGATAGGCTTATTGAAACAGCTACAGAGTTTTTGGAAATACAGAACAAGCAATGCCATTATTAAAACAACTGGCTTATGACCAAGCGAATCATTGCTGCAGAGGTATCATTAGACCATGGAAACATGAAGATTTAAACACATTTATTAAATTTGGTAGAGACATTAATGAACAAGAGCAAGTCGTGGCAGCTGCAATAAAACAGGCTTTAGATGCCAGAGACATTAATGAAAAAGGGCAAATTGTGGCAGCTTTAGTAAAACAGGCTTTAGAAGACAGGCCAAGAACATGCTACAATTGTGAACAAACAGGACTTTTTAAAAGGAATTTCCCCATAGGAGGAGGGTTTAACAAAACTAGGTATCAAAGGACTAGAATACCGGGTATTTGGCCACAATGACGTAGAGGGAGACATTGGGCTAATGAATACCATTCTCAAACCACCATAGAGGGTACTTCATTATCAAAAAACAAACAAGCACCAGGTGTTTATCCACGATATCATGAAGAAAGGCATCCGGCTCCATTGCCAAAAAATGGACAGGGGGGCCCAATGCTCTGGGGCCCGAAACCGCAAATATATGGAGCACTGGAGGAAACCAGCAACCCCATCAGTGTAGTGCCCACGACACATTGTTCATCAGATCCCTCATCAGACAAACCAGAGGGAGCGCAGGGTTGGACATCTGTGCCTCCGCCAGATCAATACTAACTCCAGAGATGGGAGTTCAAATCATTCCCACAGGGGTGAAACGACCTCTTCCCAAAAGAACAGTAGGCTTATTATTGGGATGCAGCTCTTCTACTCTAAAAGGACTTATGATGAGTCCTGGGGTAATTGATCCCGATTATGAAGGTGAAATAAAAATTATAGCCAGTTTTCCAAAGGGTATATCAGTAATTTCTCCAGGAGATAGAATAGCACAATTAATAATAATACCCAGCCCACATGATAAATTTTACAGTTATGCTGTAGAAAGGGGTTCCAAAGGATTAGGCTCCACAGGTGTAGATTGGGCTATGCTTTCTTTAAATTTATATTCTCGCCCCATGCTAAAACTAAATATTCAAGGACATGAATTCAATGGGCTACTGGATACAGGTGCAGACCTTAGCATCATCTGTCGTCAAGAATGGCCAAAACATTGGCCATTACAACAAGCCACTCAAACGCTTCGAGGCCTAGGAGTGGCGACTAATCCCCATAAAAGTGCAACGGTATTAGATTGGAAGGATCCTGAAGGATGTGAAGGAACTATACAGCCATATGTATTGGAACATCTTCCCGTAAATTTATAAGGATGAGATGTCCTAGATCAATTAGGTTTGACATTAACAAATAACATCAATCAAAATTCACCCACTATTATGGCTAGACAAGATTTTAGGAAAGGAAAAAGATTAGAAAAGCAAGAACAAGGTATAGCAACACCAATACAAAAAGATCAAGGAACAGATAGATATGGGTTGGATTTTCAGAAAGGGCCACTGAGACAATAAATATTACTTGGAAATCAGAAAGACCAGTATGGGTTCCTCAGTGGCCCCTGACTAAAGAAAAGATACAAGTAGCCCATGACCTGGTCAAACAACAATTAGCGGAAGGACATATACAACCTTCTGTGTCTCCCCATAATACTCTCATTTTTGTCCTTAAAAAGAAATCTGGTAAATGGAGATTATTGCAAGATTTAAGAGCCATTAATAATGGGATGGTTTTTATGGGACCTGCTCAATCAGAGATTACTCAATTGTGTGCTTTGCCAAAAACTTGGTATGTTTTCGTTGTAGATATTAAAGATCGTTTTATTTTCAATTCCAATTCATCCTGAGGATATTCCAAGTTTTGCATTTACTATACCTGCACTGAATCATGAAGGTCCTGACAAGAGATATGAGTGGAAAGTACTCCCTCAAGGGATGGCTAACAGCCCAACTATGCGTCAAATTTATGTTAACAAAGTAATCCAGCCAGTTAGAAATCAAATTCCTGAAATACAAATTTTTCACTATATGGATGATGTATTATTAGCACACAAAGTTAAAAACCCATTGCTAGAATGGTATGCCACACTTACAAACGTATTAAAAAATTATAACCTAGAGATAGCAATAGGTAAAATACAATTAAATTTTCCAATTAACTATTTAGTAGCTCTATTATCCTCAACCATGGTCAGTCAACCAAAAATTCAAATACGAGTAGATCAACTCAAATCAATTAATGACTTTCAAGAGTTATTAGGAGACTTAAATTGGATAAGGCCTCATCTAGGTATACCAACAGGAGAGTTGGGACCTTTATTTGATATCCTAAAAGGACCATGAGATCCAAATTCACTCAGAATGTTAACGCCTGAAGCAAGAAAAGCAATAAAAATCATTGAAACATATATGGGAAATATGCTTTTGGATAGAGTTGATATTATTTTGCATTTATTATTTATTGTACTAACAACAAAAAAAAATATTTCTACAGGAGTATTTTGGGAAGAAGGTCCATTATTATGGATACATTTATCTTATTCTTCTAACACTATTATTACTTGCTATCCTGAGCCTGAGGGAGAATTAATACTCATAGGAATAAAAGCAGCAAAAAGAGTGTGTGTGGAATTTCACCCAATAAAATTATTACTCCATATACTATGAATCAAATTGATGAATTAGCTAATTAGTTAAATACTTGGGCAATAATCGTGTGTAAATCTAATGTTTCATTTGATAACCACTTACCATCTTATCTTTTATTGTCTTTTTGGTCATCGCATCCTGTAATTTTTCCAAAAATGACAAGAAAACACCTATCATGAATGCTCCAAATATATTCACCGATGGGTTAAATAATGGTACAACAGCAATAGTTACACCTGATCCAACTTTTATATTTTTAGTACCAAAACAATCAGCTCACAAGGTAGAGCTTAGTACAGTATTACAAGCTTTTGTGATTTTTAAAGATTCTGTATTTAATTTATTTTCCGATAGTCAGTATATAGTTAATGCTATAGTATCCCTTGAAGATGATGGTAGGATTTCCCCTTTCTCTACTGTTTTCTCTTTGCTTTCCACTATACAAAGTCTAATCTGGGACAGAAAAGATCCATTCTTTATAGGACATATCAGGGCACATACAGGATTGCCTAAAGCCCTTAGTTTGGGCAATGATTTAGCAGATAAAACTACAATTGACATACATACATATTTTCTTTACACTAGAAGAAGCAATAAATTTTCTTAAAAAGTTCCATGTCAATGCTTATACTTTACAAAAGCATTTCAAAAAAACTAAGGAACATCTAGACAAATTAGAAAACAATGTCAAAATTGTGTGACCTTTTTACCACAAGTTAATCTTGGAGTCAATTCTAGAGGATTGATACCTAACCATATTTGGCAGATGGACGTCACACACTTGCCAGAATTTGGAAAATTAAAATATTTGCATGTTACAGTTGATATTTGTTCTGGATTTTTAATGGGCTCCCTTCATGCTGGAGAAAAAAACTAAAGATGTTATAGCTCATTGCTTACAAAATTTTGCCACTGTGGGCATTCCAAAACAGTTAAAAACAGATAATGCCCCCGGTTACACTTCTAACTCTTTTAAACAATTTTGCTCATCATTTGGCATTACTCATATAACAGGAATCCCATACAATCCACAGGGACAAGGCATAGTTGAAAGAGCACATCAAACAATAAAAATGTACTTATTAAAGCACAAAGACGGAATTGAGAAGGGGTATATATTCCCCAAAGATAAACTTAAATTAACGCTTTTTACTCTAAACTTTTTAAACTTGGATTCATCAGGACTTAGTGCTGTGGAAAGGCATATGTTTCCAAAAAATGTGCATAAGCCCAAGGTCCTTTGGAAGGATATTCTAATAGGAAAATGGAAAAGTGTTGACCCAGTAATTGTCTGGAGTCGGGCGTCTGTTTGTGTGTTTCCACAGGAAGAACAGCAGCTGATTTGGATTTTGGAGAGATTAACTAAAGTCCTGACCCAGTGATTGTCTTTAGTCAGGGGTCTGTTTGTGTGTTTCCACAGGAAGAACAGCAGGCAATATGGATTCCAGAGAAATTAACTAAAGTGATTTCTATAGACCAAAAAGAAGATGATTTGGCTCAAATTCATAACAGCTGATATCCAAAACTCCAGTTTGGCTATCCTTACATCTGCGACAGAACCAGGATGCTTTTTTCAATATCTATTTTATTATTGCCCTTTCCCACATCATGAAGTTCTATTTTCTATTTTTTTTTTTTTGAGCTCATACAGACCTAGGTTAATGTTTTGCTGATCAGTTCTATTTTTTGACTATAGAGTTTTTAGACATTCCAATGGTGATTTCACCTGTAAAAAGTTATAAGGCCTTTACTATTATGTTATGTGTTGTATATATTATATTATTTGTGCACACTTGTGTTTTGTGTTTTATGTTTGAATGTACATATATCCATATATCATATATGATGTGCGCTCATGAAAAAATGGATCCAATTTTTTTTTATTCACGTGATTTAAATAGTTTAATTTAAATTGGGTAAACAACTGTTGAGGATTGTTTTAATATGTGAACAAAAAAAGGAGTTTAGCAGAACTGTTTGTTGACTTTCACCTTTCCTTTTCATTATATTTAATAATTCTCTTCAAGATAATGTAAATTGTTAAGATAATTGGGTTTTTTAGTGCCTTCTGGAATGGTAAGTAATTTTTTCTTTAGCCATTATTGCCAGAATTCCAATCTTCAACCCAGTGCTGGTGAAGACAAAGATAAAACCAATCTACAGCTTCTGCAATAGCCATCACTGAACTGCTTGCAGAACTTGCCTGGAATATATATCACTTGTATGCATTGTGAACTAACATGTATGCATTGTGAACTATCTGTTGGTGCAGCGACTTGTGGTAGTGTTGGGGTAATTTTGCTGATGCTCTCATTGATGGTACAATTTTTCCAAAAGGAGACATCAATTGGCTTGGTCTATCTTCCCTATTCTCACTTTATAGAGGTCAGGAACCTTACAGAGGAAGGCGAAAGACTTCATCTGCAATGACTGTACTTTCGGCCATTTTGGTTTTGGATGCACACATGGGATCTTTCTTTAGATCCATAAGGGGCTGAGAATTTAATCAACAGCCTCACACAGAGCTAAGAGGCTGATTCAGACACATCCCTTTCCAAAGCAATTAAGCAAAGAGCCACAGGTGATTTCCATTCATTTCCATTTGAAAACTGTTTTCTTCAGGTTTCACAAAGGGGTGGCCTGAGGCAAAGAACTACCTGACATTCAGGGTAACAGAACAATATGTAAGCAAATGTCCCAAAGCAGGGTTTATCCACTGAGACTTTTCTGGTCACAGTGATCTGAGTTTTCTGAGATTCTCGCCATTCACTTCAGCTATCCAGAACATAGCCATGTCACAGACCTTGGAAGTGATTCATATCTTGGACACAAAACCATGAGCCTCTTCTGGAGAGTGGCCAGAATTCAGGAAGAAAACAGCAACTTAGGAAATTAGCAGGTGTTGCCCATCGATAAGGCAAGCCAAAGTCCATACATAAATCGGGCAGGATGAATGCTGGGAAGCTTTCTACCAGACAGGACACATCCATTGAATCATTCTCTTTTCTAATGTCTACAACCACGGACACAGTGCGATACACAGACATAGAAACAGTCGCCTTGTCAAATGACTTATTAAAAACAGTTCACTACAAACCAAACAAACCACCTTTCCTACATATTCTCAGAATATGAGACAAACCAAAAAACCACACCCACATAACAAAGGCAACTCCTTCCCTCAAATGGGTCTGTGACTATCCGGAGTGTCCTCTGACTGGTGGGCCACAATATGTTCCCCTGAGATGGCCTGTCCTGTATGAGATTAGGTCTCCTTGGTCAACTCTGTGAACTTGTCAGAAGCCAGGGGTGAGCCTCTACCTGCTTGCTCAGAAAAGGCCCCTCTTGAGAGCTTTCCTGTTATTTGGCCATTCCCACATCGGTAGGTATCAAGAAAGATTGACTCTATCCTTGGAAAATCAAAACAAGTGAGACCACTAAGACTAGGACTTGGACTGGCTCTGGGTGCCTGGCTTACTGGATCTAAGTTCAGAGAGTTTGATCACCACGGAAGTGACGTAAGTCACTTCCTTCAGGAATTGAATGAGTTCACTGCCTTGGCAACCACTTTGTCCTAAGAGTTGACTCCAAGGGTCCCATGAGATGGAGGCTGCCCCTGCTTCCTGTGACACTTTCACAAGTTAGAATGGTATATCAACCATAGGCACACAGGAACAGCTCTCCACACAGGCCTGGTTTGGTCCATCTTCTCTACATTAATAAGTGAGAGGCTGATTCATACATATCCCTACATCCTGACCAGGTTGTTTTCCATGGAAGATGACTTTTGCTCTCTCAGGTCTTTCATAGCTGCCTACAACTTATCCAGGTGTCATTTATGTAGGACATTTGAGGTTCTCAATAGGTGGAAGATCGCCTACATTCCTGTATTGAAATACCAACTCCTTCCCTGCTCTTCTGTAAAGTTAGATTGAGGGAAGAGTGTATGATTAGGGTGAATAACAGGTTCGATTTGGGTGAGGAATCATTCTGAGGGTTGAATAACAGTATCGGGAACCCGTGATATTTACAAGAATATATAGGTGAAATATAAGTATGAAAACAGAAATCTAGTTAAGATTTGAAGCCGAGAAGGGCATGGGAACTTGATTGGGATACTTAGCATTGAATTACGTTCTGAATAGATGTCTCAGATAAATCGATATACAATGGCATAGGACCATGTACCTTGAATGATTGAATGTAGAAGAGAACATCAAGTCAAAAAGGAATACTCGGTAGGAACAGGAGATAGTAGTTTTAGGAAGAAGAGTGAGTATAGGATCTGGACCAAAAGTTCTTTAGCAATATGGTTTCAGTTGAGAGTGAATGTAAATGTTAGCACATGTGAAGAGTCAGTCACGATGATGAACTGGGGAAAATATGGAGGAAAGCAGATATTAATAGAGACATTAGGAAATCAGGCAAAGTATAAACTGAGTCATAGGACTAGACATTTTCAACAGGGTTGAGTTTGGATATATAATGTTAGAAAGAAACAAATATGTAGTCACCAATAGGATTGACATTTGAGAGCATTAGGCAACCTGGACATGGGTGCATTTAGTAATCCATGCTCATTTTCCAATAAGGCTTTGGTACAATCATAGGAGTGACCTTTGTTTTATGTGTCCAGAATATTACTGTGATAAAATGTATATGTAGATCAGGTGACATGGGTATTTCTTCCACCATTTCTGGGAGCACTATTTTGAAGAAATATAAATTAGTATTGGGGGTAAAAAGGGTATACCCTGTGTCATAGAATATATTGATAATGCATCAATTGACCATCATGTGAATAAATAATATAACTGGTTCCACTTTAAATAATGGATTGAATTGATATCTGAAAATATATAAGAAATCTAATATTGATATACAGTCATTCATTCCAACGAGTTATACATCTAATGGTAATATTAGGGTTATGGGTTATCATGAAAGGTGTGTGGGTTTTGCTTCAAAAGTGATTACGGAAATCGAAAATAATGTGTTTGGAAAGAAGTCTCATGAAAATATCAGTCAAGAAACATGGAGAAATACATGTGTTCTGAAGCAGGAAGTGACTGAAAGTGAAACAAATGCCTATCAATTTGCTAACTTGTGGATGAAATATGTATCCTATGATGTGCATAAACTGAAGAAATAGCAATGTACCAGTGTTGAATAAAAATGAACTTCAAAATACACATCATGTCCCATAGAAATCTACTTGAATTAATGTTAAACAGGGTCAGTTACTGTAGAAATGTTAGGATATGTATGCACCATTCAACGAAGTTAGTTTTCAGTACTAGGAAACAAGTATGTATTTTAGGTGGATGAGTATTTCTGAGAATAATCTTGTGAAAAGTTGATTATAAATCCACATACATGAATATAAATGAATTTAGGGAGTCTACAATAAGACACATGTTTCATATTTTTAAAAATCTAGACAGAGTGCATATATATATATATATATGTGTTATATATATATATATATATATATATATATATATATATACACATATATATATATATATACACACACAGAGAGAGAGAGACATTAAAAATTGCAATATATATGCCAATCGAAATTTATCGTGAAATATATATCATCATCAGATCCAAAAATATTAATTTCACTGAACATGGATTTTTGTATAAGGTTGTTCAAATAGGAAGCTCACCCATGGGTTGTATTTTCAGTTCCAACAGCGTTTACGAGGAGTGGTCATTTCTCACAATTTGTATCTGCCAATCAGCCTCCTCATGAGACTGTATGTGTGATAACCAGGTAGGATTCTATATGTGCATATAAAAACACATGTTCTGAATAAGCTAGAGAGAATGGGAGACAGTAATTTACATATTTGTTAACTTTAAAAACACATGGAAAACTATTTCAATTAAAAATTGACTAGATTTATTACTCCTACCCTATATAATGCAAAAGGCAAGTCCAACTATACACCATGCCTCCTATGAAATGCTTGTATTTCTATTTTGTTTGAGTTATTTTTCTCCATCATATTAGGATTAGTAGTCAGAGTCTATTAGGATATGGGTTAATGTCAGGGATTCAGTATTTCAAATAAATGCTGCACACAAATTTTTGCACTCTCATACAGAAAAATGCCTTGACATTACCCTCGCCTGAAGTAAGACACAATTAGAGGAGAAGAGTTAAAAATTCTGTGAATACATATCTGGAATGGAATACGCTCAGGAGTTCACAACCTTGGAGGTGGTAGAGGAGTTTCCAAAAGTAAGGGACAGGGTAAACACTCAACAAACATGGAGCTCTGCTGGCCTAAAGACTTCTTGAGAAACTGCCTCTGAGGTTGCACACTTGAAATATAAGTATTTGTCAGGAGCTTCCTTTGTAGTGAGACCATCAAAGCTGGGTGTGCATGTATGTGACCTGGAGGACATAGTTTCTTATTTTCCACTGAACATGAGGCAGCAGTGCTGATTTCTCTCTATGTAGGTTAACAGTGTCCACTGGGGGCTAAGTTTCTCTCTGTGTGGACTGTGAAGCCATTTGGTCATCCTCCACTTTTCGTGGTATTTCTTACTGCTGCACTGGGAGTTTGTTATTTGCTTCACGAAATACAAGTAGTTCACCTGGTACAGTGCTGGAGGGAGTTCTGTCACCTGTGGTGGGTAAGGGTCTGCAAGAGAATGCACCAACCATGCTTCTATCCCACATAGCTTTTCCCTTGACCATACCATCCTGATTCTGAACATTGCCCTGAAACCTCTCCAAATAACAAGATGCCTTTACATATAAGGGTCTGCTGGCTGCACCATGTCAGTCACAAGCCATTTGGAAGACAATGGAAGATCCCCATGGCCCCACCACAGATGTTTTATCACACACCTGCCCTCCACTGCTCTAGGCCCACTACTCAGAAGGCTCCAACTTACTGGCATTTCTGTTCTACAAGATTTGCATGAAACCCAGTGAATCAAGGCACTGTCTGTTATACTCATGATCAGAAACCGGACATCCAAACTTTCTCCAGTGGTACCTGGTCCTGGGAATTTCAAAAATTTCATGGTATTTATCTAGCCATTTTTCAAGGATGAAGTTGGAGGCACTGTGGGTTTCAATTCATTCAGGAACCTTTAAATTTTGAGAAAGCTGATTTCAATGAAATCTCTATAGAACTCTCACAGACAAGGCTTCTCAAAGAGTGGCCAAAAGGTCACATGAAACCAGGCCCATTGAGGTCTACAGTGTGAGTTTCATGTGTGTTTTGACTCTCAACTATGGCTGCCAAGTCATTCAGAATAAAATCATGTGATATCCTGGCTGAAATTTCCAATGCTCTGTGGAAAGCCACCCTGGGCCTAGATCTCAGTTTCCAAGGGCAACTCTCATGTGTGGCCTCTTATAATCCCAACACAATTCATGACACCTCTTCTCTGAGTTCAGTTCCAGAACTCAGTGTCTAAGGGGACTCACACCAGAGTTCACACCCAGGTGGACCCAGTCTGTTAGGGTAAAAGAAATTGAAGTTAAAGTGTAAATTAGCGGGTGTTGTAAAGTTTCTAAGCTGCAAAGCCTGAGTTAAAATGTAAAGGACCAGGTATTGTTAAGTTCCCATGCTAAACCTAAAACCTGAAATTCCTGTAGCTGTTAGGACAATCCTTTCACTGCCCATTAAATATTCCCCCTGACCATCCAGTTGTTTAATAATCTAGGACCCTGTGCAGCTTGGCACCTAAGCATATCAGGGCCCAAACCAATCAGTTTGAATGTACCCCCCTCCTTAGGATCGACCTATCTCCCCCGCCCGACCTGATTCCACCAATGAATGTGCTAATCAAGTTGGAGAGTTGTTGTTCGATTTTCCGGCTGATCAAGATGATTTCCTCTGATATATATAAAGCCTCTGCCTACCCAAAAAGTGTACTGAAGCACTGCTTAACCTCTTCTCGGGGATCTGGGCCGCTGTTGCTTGTTGAGTGAGCACAGAGCCCCAGCGAACTGAATTGGATCCTCAAGAAATCCCCATTGCTGTTGCATGAGCCAGTCTCTTGGTAGTCTCTTCCTCCGACGTCTGCTGGAATCTTACAAGTAATCTCTTCCAACTGCCACACAAATGACCACAATTAAAACCAAAACACTCCCACATGGCCCTCATATTCTTCCATATAGACACTCATCATATCCTCTGGCTAAAGGTTTCCATGAGGGGCGCAGCCCAAGACAGTGTCCAAAATAAGCTCCCTTGCCTCTGGTTTGCCTAAAGTCAGGGTGGCCTGTACAACCTTCCTGTGAACCAGGAGTGGTCAAATAGGCCTGCCATTAATACTACTTCGGTTCACCAATTTGAGGCCTACTGACTGTGGGGTTTAGATTCTTTATGTGAATTGGAGTAATCAGAAAACCCAAGCACCTATGGGCTAGCCTCTGAAGGGCTTTTAAGAACTCAATTGACCCAAAGGATCCCTATTCTCACTTGATGGAGGTCAGGAACCTTACAAAGGAAGGTGAGAGACTTTATCCATAATGACTGCTCTTTTGGCCAGTTTGGTTTGAATGCACACATGGGATCATTCTTTAGATCCATCAGGTGCTGATAATCTAAGCCACAGACTCACAAAGGGCCAAAAGGCTGAATCAGACACATCTCCTTCCAAAGAAATTAAGAAAAGAGCCACAGGGGATGTCCATTCATTTCCATTTGAAAACTGTTTTCTTCAGGTTTCAAAAAGAGATGGCCTGAGGCAAAGACCTTGCTGACATTCAGGTCAACAGAACAATAGGTAAGCAAAAGGCCCAAAGCAGGGTTTCTCCAATAAGACTTAAATGGTCACTCTGATATCTGAGTATTCTGAGATGCTCTCCATTCCCTTCAGCTATCCAGTACATGGCCATGTCACAGAGCTTTTAGGTGGTACATATCTTGGAGAGAAAACCATGAGCCTATTCTGGATATTGGCCAGAATTCAGGAAGAAAACAGGAACTTAGAAAGATAGCAGGTGTTGCCCATCGATAAGGAAAGCCTCAGACCATTAATAAATTTGGCAGGATACATGCTGGGATGCGTTCTACTAGACAACACAAATCCATTGATCCATTCTCTTTTCAACTGTCTACAACCACGGACACAGTGGGATTCAGAGACATAGAAACACTCGCCTTGTCAAATGACTTACTAGAAACAGTTCACTCGAAACCAAACAAACCGCCGCTACTACCTATTCTCAGAACATTAGACAAAACCACAAACACACACACACACATACAAAGGCACCTCCTTCCCCCAAGTAGGACTGTGACTATCCAGAGTGTCCTATGACTGGTGGGTCATACTATGTTCCACTGAAATGGCCTGTCCTTTCTCAGATCTGGTCTCCTTGTCCAACTCTGTGAAGTTGTCAGGAGCCAGTGGTGAGCCACTACCTGCTTTCTCAGAAAAGGCCCCTCTTCAGAGCTTTCCTGGCATTTGGCCATCCACACATCAGTAGTTACCAAGAAACTCTGACTCTCTCCTTGGTAAATCAAAAAAAATTGAGACCCCTGGGACTGGGACTGTGACTGGCTCTGAGTGCCTGGCTTCCTGGATACCAAGTTCAGACAGTTCCATCACCAAAGAAGTGTGATGAGGTCACTTCTTTCAGGAACTGAATGAGGTCACTATCTTGGCAACCTCTTTGCCTTCACAGTTGCTTCCAAAGGTCCCATGATATGGAGGCTGCCCCTACTTCCTGTGATACTTTCACAGGTTATAATGGTATATCAACCATAGGCACCTAGGGACAGCTCTCCACATAGGCCTGTTTTGGTCCATCTTATCTATATGAAAAAAAGAGAGGCTCATTCAGACACAACCCTTTATCCTGACCAGGTTATTCACCATGGAAGATGTCTTTTGCTCTCTCAGGTCCTTCATAGCTGCCTACATCTTCTCCATGGATCATTTCTGCATGGGCCTTTTAGGTTCTCAGCAGGTGGAGAATCCCCTACATGCCTGTATTTTGAGACCAACTCTGTCCCTGCTCTTCTGAAAAGTTAGATTGAGGGATCAGTGTATGGTTAAGGTTAATAACATGTTTGATTTGGGTTAGGAATCATTCCACTCAATTAATAATGGTATTGGGAACCTGTGACATTTTTAAGAATATATAGGTGAAATATAAGTATGAAAACAGAAATCTAGGTAAGATTTGAAGCCCAGAAGGGCATTGGGCCTTTGATTGGGATACTTAGCATTGAATTATGTTATGCACAGATGTCTCAGATAAATCGATATACAATGAAATAGGACCTTGTACCTTGGATGATTGAATGTAGAAGAGAACATCCAATCAAACAGGGATAGTCTGTAGGATCAGGAAGATAGTCGGTAGGTGTTGAAACGAGGGCGAGTATAGACTTTGGACCAAAAGTTCTTTAACAATAGGGTTTCGGTTAGAGAGTGAATGTCAATATCAGCACATGTTTAGGGTCACTCACAATGATGAACTGGGGAAAATATGTAGCAAAGCAGATATCAATAGAGATATTAGGAAATCAGGTATAGTTCAAAGTGAGTGATAATATTAGACATTTTCAACAGGGTTGAACTTGACTGTATAATCTTAGGGAAAAATAAATATGGAGTCACAAATAGATTGACATTTGAGAGCATTAGGCAATTTAGACATAGATGTTTTAGTAATCCATGGTCAATTTCCATTTAGGCTTTGGTACAATCATAAAGGTGAACTTTGCATTTTGTGTCCAGATTATTACAGTGATAAAATGTATATGTAGATCAGGTGGAGTATTTCTTCCACTGTTTCTGGGAGCAATATTTTGAAGATGCATAAATTAGTATTGGGGGTACAAATGGGTGTACCATGTGTTTATGAATATTGAGATAATGCATGAAGAGACCATACTGAGAATTAAAAATATAACTGGTTCCAACTTTAAATAATGGAATGAATTGATATCTGAAAATATACATGAAATCTTATATTGATACACATACATTCATTACAACCATTTATACATCTAATGGAAATATTAGGGTTATGGATAATCATGAAAATTGTGTATATTTTGCTTCAAAAATCATTATGAAAATCAAAAATAATGTGTTTGGAAAGAAGTTTCATGATAAGACCAGTCAAGTAACCTGCAGGAATACGTGTGTTCTGAAGCAGGAAGTGATTGAAAGTGAAACAAATACCTGTAAATTTGATAACTTTTGGATTAAATATATATCCTATGATGTGCAAAAAAAGAAGAAATAGTAATTTACCAGTGTTGAATAGGAATAAACGTCAAAATACATAAAATGTCCCATAGGAATCAACTTGCTTTGATATTAAACTGGGTCAGTTACTATAAAAATATTAGGATTTGTGTGCACCGTTCACTGAAGTTAGCTTTCAGTACTAGGTAACAAATATGAATTTCAGGTGGATGAATATTTCTGGAATAATCTTCTGAAAAGTTGATTATAAATCCAAGTACATGAACATGAATAAGTTTATGGAGTGTATAAAAGACACATATATTTCATGTTTTGAAGAACCTGGAGAATATATATATATATATATATATATATATATATATACAAAAAACACACACAGAGACATTAAAAACTGGCAATATATATGCCAATAGAAATTCATCATGAAATATATATCATCCATTGAAGCAAAAATATTTATTTTACTAAACATGGATTTAAGTAAAATGTTGTTAAACTAGGAAGCTCACCCATAGGTTGAATTTTCAGTTCCAACAGTGTTTAGGAGGAGTGATCTCTTCTCACAATTTGTATCTGCCATGTCA
The DNA here is from genome assembly GCF_048772815.1 of Callospermophilus lateralis. Lineage (NCBI taxonomy): Eukaryota > Metazoa > Chordata > Mammalia > Rodentia > Sciuridae > Callospermophilus > Callospermophilus lateralis. The sequence continues at coordinate 337,212 of NW_027514577.1, read as the reverse complement.
TCCACCTCACAAAAATATAAGTGTGATACCAGGTAGGATTCAATATGTGCATTAAAAATACATGTTCTGAATAGGCTTCAGAGAAAGGGAAACAAGAATTCACATATTTGTTAACTTTAAATCACATGGAGAACTTTTTCATTTAAAAATTGACTAGATTTGTAACACCTACCCTTTATCATGCAAAAGGCAAGTCCAACTATACAACAGGCCTCCTCTGAACTGGTTGTATTTCTATTTTGTTTGGGTTATTTTTCTCCATCATATTAGGATTAGTAGTGAGAGTCTAGTAGGGTATGGGTAAGTGTCAGGGATTCAGAATTTTGAATGGAAAATAGGAAAATTAATCTCATGTGTATTCAAATATGTGCTACACAAAAATCTCCCCACTCTGATCCAGAACAATGCCTTGACATTTCCTTCACCACAAGTAAGACACAATTAGAGGAGAAGAGTTAGAAAATTTGTGAATACATATCCAGAATGGAAAATGCTCAGGAGTTCACAACCTTGGAGTTGGGAGAGGAGTATCCAAAAGTAAGGGATAGGGTAAACACTCCACAAACATGAAGTTCTTTTGGCCTAAAGACTTCTTGACAAACTGCCTCTGAGTTTGGGCACTTAAAGTATATGTTGTTGTCAGGAGATTTAGCTTCCTTTGTAGTGAGACCATCAAATCTGGAATGGCATCTATGTGACCTGGAGGACATGGTTTCTTGTTTTCCAATGAACATTAGGCAGCAGTGATGAATTCTATCTTTGTCGGCAATTTTTGGCCACCTGGGTCTAAGTGTCTGCCCGCGTGGACTGTGAAGTCATTTGGTCATCCTCCACTTTTCGTGGTGTTTCTGGCTGCTGCACTCGTAGTTTGGTGTTGCTTCAAAAAATACAAGGAGTTCATCAGGGACACAGTGCTGGAGGGAGTTCTGTCAGGTGTGGTGGGTCAGGGTTTACAGGAGAATGCACCAACCAGGCTTCTATCCCACATAGCTTGCCCCCTTGACAAGAGCAACCTGATTCTGAACATTGCCCTGAAACCCCTCTATATAATAAGATGCCTTTACATATAAGGGTCTGCTGGCAGCAGCATGTCAGTCACAAGCCATTTGGAAGTCAAAGACATATTCACATGGCCCCACCACAGATGTTTATCACACACCTTCACACCACAGCTCTAGGCCCACTACTCAGCAGGCTCCAACTTACAGGCATCTCTGTTCTACTCCATTTTCATGAAACCCAGTCAATCAAGGCATTGTCTGGTACACTCATGATCAGGAACCAGATATCCAAAGGTTCTCCAGTGCCACCTGGTCATGGGAATTTCAAAACTTGCATGGTATTTATCTAGCCATTTTTCAAAAATGAATTTGAGACACTCTGGGTTTCAATTAATTCAGGAACCATTAAATGGTGAGGAAGCTCATTTCAATGAAAGCTCTAGAGAACTCTCATAGGCAAGGCTACAGAAACAGAGGCCAAATGGTAACATAAGCAAGGCCCATTGAGGTCTACAATGTTAGGTCCTTGTGTGTTTTGACTCTCATCGATGGCTGCCAAGTCTTTCAGAATAAAATCATGTGATATCCTTGCAAAGATTCCCAGTTTTCTGTGCAAAGCCACCCTGGGCCTAGATCACAGATACCAAGAGCGAATCTCATGCGTGGCCTCCTAAAATCTCAAAACAATTCATGGCAATACTTCACTGAGGTCAGTTCCAGAAAGCAGTCTCTAAGTGGAATCACACAAGAGTTCAAGCCCAGGTGAACACAGTTATCTCTTCCAACTGACACACAAATGACCACAATTAAAACCAAAACACTTCGACATGGTCCTCATTTTCTTCCATATAGACACTCATCATAACCTCTGGCTGGAGGTTTTCATGAGGAGCGCAGTCCAAGACAGTGTCCAAAATAAGCTCCCTTGCCACTCATTTGCTAAAGTCAGGGTGGCCTGGACATACTTTCTGTGAACCAGGCGTGATGAAATAGGCATGCTGTGAAGACTACACCGCTTCTCTACTTTGAGGCCAACTGACTCAGAGGTTAAGATTCTTTATGTGAATTGGAGTCATGAGAAAACCCAAGCACCTCTGCAGGGCTTTGGAGAACTCCTCTGACCCAAAGGATCCCTATTGATGGAAGTCAGGAACCTCACAGAGGAAGGCGAGACGTCATCCACAAGGACTGCTCTTTTGGCCATTTTGGTTTTGGATGCACACATGGGATCTTTCTTTAGATCCATCAGGTGCTGAGAATCTAAGCCACAGCCTCACACAGGGCCAAGAGGCTAAATCACACACATCCCTTTCCAAAGCAATAAAGCAAAGGGCCACGGGTGATGCCCATTCATTTCCATTTGAAAACTGTTTTCCTCAGGCTTCACAAAGGGGTGGCCTGAGGCAAAGAACTTCTTGAAATTAAGGGCAACAGAACATTATGTAAGCAAAAGGCCCAAAGCAGGGTTTCTCCACTGATACTTTACTGGTCACACTGATATCTGAGTTTTCTGAGATGCTCGCCATTCCCTGCAGATATCCAGTACATGGCCATGTCACAGAGCTTGGAGGTGGTACATATCTTGGACAAAAAAACATGAGCCAATTCTGGAGATTGGAAAGAATTCAGGAAGAAAATTGGTAATTAGGAAGATAGTAGGTGTTGCCCATCCTTAAGGAAAGCCGCAACCCATTCATTAATTGGGCAGGTTGAATGCTGGGAAGCTTTCTACTAGACAGGACAAATACATTGATGCATTCTCGTTTCTAATGTATACAACCACGGACACAGTGGAATACACAGACATAGAAACACTCGCCTTGTCAAACGACTTACTAGAAACAGTACACTCCAAAAAAAAAAAAAAAAAACTAACCGCCTTTCCTACCTATTCTCAGAAGATGAGACAAAATCATAAACCCACAACCACACCCACAAAGTCACCTCCTTCCCCCAAGTAGGTCTGTGACTCTACGGAGTGTCCTCTGACTGGTGGGCCATACAATGTTTCCCCGAAATGTCCTGTCCTGTCTCAGATCTGGTCTACTTGGCCAACTCTTTTAAGTTGTCAGAAGGGAATTTTGAGCCACTACCTGCTTTCTCAGGAAAGGCCCCTCTTCAGAGCTCTCCTTGCTTTTGGCATCATAATATCAGTAGGAACAAAGAAAGACTGACTCTGTCTTTGGTAAATCCAAGCAAGTGAGCCCACTGGGACTGGGACTGGGACTGGCTCTGTGTGCCTGGCTTCCAGGATCCCAAGTTCAGAGAGATCCATCACGAAGGAAGTGAGGTGAGGTCACTTCCTTCAGGAACTGAATGAATTCACTGTCTTGTAAACCATTTTGTCCTAATAGTTGCTTCCAAGGGTCCCATTAGATGGAGGGTTCCCCTATTTCCTCTGAAATGTTCACAAGTTAGAATGGTATGTCAACCTTAGGAACCCGGGAATAGCTATCCACACAGGCCTGGTTTGGTCCTTCTCCTCTACATTAAGAAGAGAGAGGCTGATTCAGACACATCCCTTCATCCTGACCACGGTGTTTGACATGGAAGATGACTTTTGCTCTCTCAGGTCCTTCATAGATGACTATATCTTCTCCAGGGTTCATTTCTACATGGATCTTTGAAGTTCTCAGCAGGTGGAAGATCCCCTACATTCCTGTCTTGTAAGACCAACTCTGTCCCTGCTTTTCATTAAATTTAGATTGAGGGAACAGTGTATTCTTAGGGTTAATAAAATGTTTGAATTGGGTTAGGAATCATTCTGCGGGATGAATAATGGTATTGGGAACCTGCGATATTTATAAAAATATAGAGGTTAAATATATGAATAAAAACAGAAATCTAGGTAATTTTGAAGCCTAGAGGGCATTGGGCCCTTGATTGGGATACTTAACTTTGATTTACATTGTGCACAGATGTCTCAGAAAAATAGATATATAATGGCATAGAACCTTGTACCTTGGATGATTGAATGTCGAAGAGAACATCCAGTCAAAAACGGATAGTCGGTAGGATTAGGTAGATAGTAGGTTTAGGAAGAAGTGTCAATATAGGATTTGGAATATATGTTCTATCGCAATAGTGTTTTGGTTAGAGAGTGAAAGTAAACATAACTTCATGTGAAGGGTCAGTCACAATGATGAACTGGGGAAAATATGTAGGAAACCACATATCAATAGAGACATAATGAAATCAGGCAAAGTATAAAGTGAGTGATATGATTAGGCATTTTCAACAGGGTAGAGTTTGAATATATAATCTCTGGAAGAAACAAATATGTAGTCACCAACAGGATTGATAATTGAGAGGATTAGGCAACATGGACAGGAATGTTTTTAGTAATCCATGTTCACTTTCCATTCAGACTCCGGTACAATCATAAGTGTGACATTTACTTTTTGTGTCCCGAATATTACTGTGATAAAATGTGTATGTAGATCTGGTGACATGAGTATTTCTTACACCATTTCTGGCAGTAATATTTAGAAGACATATACATAAGTATTGGTTGTACAAAGAGGTGTGCCCTGTGTCTATGAATATAGAGATAATGCATGAATTGACCACACTGTGAATAAATAATATAGCTGATTCCACTTTAAATAATGGATGGAATTGATATCTGAAAATATTTAAGATATCTTATATTGATATAAAATCATTCATTCCAACCAGTTATACATCTATTGTTAATATTAGTGTTATTTTTTATCATGAACGGTGTCTGAGTTTCGCTTCAAAAATGATTATGAAAATTGAAAATAATGTGTTTTGTAAAGAAGTCTCATGAAAAGACCAGTCAAGAAACATGGATGAATACATGTGTTCTGAAGAAGGAATTGATTGAAAGTGAAACAAATGCCTATAAATTTGCGAAACTGTGGATGAAAAATATATCCTATGATGTGCATAAACTGAAGAAATCATAATGTACCAGTGTTGAATAAAAATGAACGTCAAAACACACAGCATGTCCCATTGGAATCTACTCGCATTGATGTTAAACTGGGTCAGTTACTGTAGAAATATTAGGATTTGTATGCAACATTCACTGAAGTTAGTTTTCACTAGTAGGAAAAAATATGTATTTCAGGTGGATGAATATTTCTGAGAATAATCATGTGAAAATTTGATTATAAATCCACATACATGAATATGAATGAATTTAGGAAGTGTGTAATAAGACACATATATTTCATATTTTGAAAAATCTGGAGACTGTATATATATATATATATATATATATATATATATATATATATATATATATACACACAGACATTAAAAAGTAGCAATATATATGCCAATCGAAATTCACCATGAAATATAAATCATCCACAGATGCAAAAATATTCATTTTACTGAACATGGATTTATGTATAATGTTGTTCATCTAGGAAGCTCACCCATAGGTTTACTTTTCTGTTCCAACAGTGTTTAGGAGCTGTGATGTCTTCTCGCAATTTGTATCTGCCAAGTAAGCCACCTCACAAGATTGTACGAGTGGTACCAGGTAGGATTCTGTATGTGCATATAAAAATACATGTGCTGAATATGCTACGGAGAAAGGGAGACACGAATTCATACATTTGTTTACTTTAAAAACACATGGAGAACTCTTTCAATAAAAAAATTAACTAGTTTATACCTTCTACCCAATATAATGCAAAAGACAATTCCAACTACACACCATGCCTTCTCTGAACTGCTTGTATTTCTATTCCGTTTGGGTTATTTTACTCCACCATATTAGGATTAGTAGTCAGAGTCTAATAGGGTATATGTTAGTGTCAGGGATTTAGTATTCTGAATGGAAAATTGGAAAATGAATCCAATGTGTATGCAAATATGTGCTACACAAAATTTTTCCCACTCTCATCCAGAACAATGCCTTGACAATACTTTCACCCCAAGTAAGACACAATTAGGGAAAAAGAGTTAGGAATTCTGAGAATACAAATCTGGAATGCAATATGATCAGTAGTTCACAAACTTGGAGGTGGTAGAGGAGTTTCCAAAAGTAAGGGACAGGGTCAAAACTCTCCATATAACAAGATGCCTTTACAAATAAGAGTCTGCTGGCTGCATCCTGTCAGTCACAAGGCATTTGGAAGCCAATGGCAGATCGAAATGGCCCCAGCGCATATTTTGTGTCACACACCTGCCCAACATTGCTCTAGGCCCACTGCTCAGCAGGCTCCAACTTACTGGCATATCTGATCTACACCATTTTCATGAAACCCAGTCAATCAAGGCACCGTCTGGTATACTCATGATCAGCAACAGGACATCCAAAGTTTCTCCAGTGCCACCTGGTCATGGGAATTTCAAAAATTTCATGGTATTTATCTAGCCATTTTTCAAGGATGAAGTTGGAGGCACTATGGGTTTCAATTAATTCAGGAACCATTAAATGGTGAGGAAGCTCATTTCAATGAATGCTCTGAAGAACTCTCACAGGCAAGTCTTCCCAAAGAGTGGCCAAAAGGTCACATGAAGCCAGACCCATTGAGGTCTACAATGTGAGTTCCATGTGTGTTTTGACTCTCAACTATGGCTGCCAAGTCTTTAAAAATAAAATCATGTTATATCCTGGCTGAGATTCCCAGTGCTCTGTGGAAATCCACACTGGCCTTAGATCTCAGTTTCCAAGGGTCACTCTCATGCGTGGCCTAATAAAATCCCGACAAAATTTATGGCAATACTGCTCTGAGGTCAGTTCCAGAACTCAGTCTCTAATGGGAGTCACACCAGAGTTCAAGCCCAGGTGGACCCAGTCATCTCTTCCAACCACGATACAAATGTCCACAATTAAAACCAAAACACTCCCACATGGCCCTCATCTTCTTCCATATAGACACTAATCATTACCTCTGGTAGCAGGTTTCCATGAGGGGCGCAGCCCACAACAGTGTCCAAAATAAGCTCCCTTTTTCCCTCATTTTCCTAAAGTCTGTGTGGCCTAGACACCCTTCCTGTTAACCAAGAGTGATCAAATAGGCATGCCGTTAATGCTGCTTTGCTTCTCCAATTTGAGGCCAAATTACTGTACGGTTTAGATTCTTTATGTGAACTGGAATCATGAGAAAACACATGCACCTATAGGCTAGCCTCTACAGGGCTTTAAATATCTCATTTGACGCAAAGTATCACTATTCTCACTTAATGGAGGTCAGGAACTTTACATAGGAAGGCGAGAGACTTCATCTACAATATCTGCTCTTTTAGCCATTTTTGTATTGGATGCACACATGAGATATTTCTTTGGATCCATCTAGTGCTGAGAATCTAAGCCACAGCCTCACACAGTGCCAAGAGGCTGATTCAGACACATCCCTTTCCAAAGCAATTAAGCACAGAGCCACAGGTGATGCCCATTCATTTCAATTTGAGAACTCTTTTCTTCAGGCTTCACAAAGGGGAGGCCTGAGGCAGAGACCTTCCTGACATTCAGGGCAATAAAACAATAGGTAAGCAAAAGGCTCAAAGCAGGCTTTCTCCACTGAGACTTTACTGGTCATACTGATATCTGAGTTTTCTAAGAAGCTCGTCATTCCCTTCAGGTATCCAGTACATGTCCATGTCACAGAGCTTGGAGGTGGTACATATCTTGGGCACAAAAGCATGAGCGTATTCTTTAGAGAGGCCAGAATTCAGGAAGAAAACAGGAACTTTGGAGGATAGCAGATGTTGCCCATCCATAAGTCAAGTAGCAGTCCATTCATAAATTGGGCAGTATGAAGGCTGGCAAGCTTTCTACTAGACAGGACACATCCATTGATGCATTCTCTCTTCTTATGTCTACAACCACGAACACCGTTTTATATACAGACATAAAAACACTCGCCTTGTCAAAGTACTTACCAGAAAGAGTTCACTCAATCCAAACAAACCGCCTTTGATACCTATTCTCAGAACAAGTGAAAACCACAAACCTACACCTACACCCATAAAGGCACCTCCTTTCCCTAAGTAATTCTGAGACTATTTGGAGTGTCCTCTGACTAGTGGGCCACAGTATGTTCCCTTTAAATGGCATGTTCTCTCTCAGATCTGTCCTCCTTAGCCAACTCTGTAAAGTTGTCAGGAGCCAGCATTGAGCAACTACCTTTTTCTCAGGAAAGGCCCCTCTTCAGAGCTCTCTTGGCATTTTGCCATCCTCACATCAGTAGGTACCAAGAAAGACTGACTCTGTCTTTGGTAAATCCAAACAAGTGAGACCACTGGGACTGGGACTGGGACTGGCTCTGTGTGCCTGGCTTCCTGGATCCCAAGTTCAGATAGTTCCATCAACAAGGAAGTGAGGTGAGGTCAATTCCTTCAGGAACTGAATGAGGTCACTGCCTTGGCAACCACTTTGTCCTAACATTTGCTTCCAAGGGTCCCAAGAGATGCAGGCTGCCCCTACTACCTGTGACAGTTTCACAAGTTAGAATGGTATATCAACCATAGGCACCCGGGAACAACTCTCTAAACAGGCCTGGTTTGGTCCACCTTCTCTACATTAAAATTTGAGAGCCTGATTCATACACAACCCTTCATACTGACCAGGTTGTTTTCCATGGAAGATGACTTTTGCTCTCTCAGGTCCTTCATAGCTGCCTACATCTTCTCCAGTGATCATATCTGCATGGATCTTTGAGGTTCTCAGCAGATGAACAATCCCCTACATTCCTGTATTGTAATACCAACTCTGTGCCTGCTCTTCTGTAAAGTTAGATTGAGGGAAGAGTGTATGGTTATGTTTAATAACATGTTTGATATGGGTTAGGAATTATTCTGCTGGATGAATAATGGTATTGGGAACCTGAGATATTTATAAGAATATAGAGTTGGAATATTGTAATGGTCGGGCAGGCATAGGAGGAAGAGACCACCAAGAGACTGTCTCATGCAACAACAAAGGGTTTATTGAGGGTCCAGCATGCTGGGGCTCAGAGCTCACTTGAATAGAGCAGAGAGTCCTGAGAACAGCTTAAACAGAGCTTATATACTTTCCTTGGAGAGGGCAGGGAGGGAAATTTATTGATGCGTCAGGGAGAGTGCGCAGTTTGCTTTCAACGGGATGATGGAGTACATTCTGCAGTTTGGCAGTTGGGGACAGCACATTCTGGGAACAAGATTAGCAAACAGTTCTCAAGATTTCAACAGTGTTTTATTAAGCATACAGAAAAATAGGAAGTGACAAGTACCTATTTTATTAACTTTTTATTCCCCAATTCTTCTTCTGGTTACTTTTAATCATGAAAGTGATCATTGAAGGGTGTCACATTTTATGTCTCCTAGTGGGGTATATTGTTGTCTGATTACCATAAGTTTAAATTGTCCAATTTGAGCTTCGAGAAAGGAAACTACATGGTTGAGCCAACAGGGTCCTACAGTTAGCAATAATATGAGGATTATTAATGGACAGGCCTGGGCTTATGAAAGCATAGTTAACCAGAGGGACTGTGTGAACCAAGACTCAAACCACCCTTTTTGGGCCTCTCTCTCTCATTGACACTCTTAAAGGCATTTTCTTAATATACTCATAGGTTCTTATACAACTCCAGTATGGTCGGCATAAAAACAACCTTCTTCCCTCAATGCAGCACAAAGTCCTCCTTCTCTCATGAAGAGAAGGTTTAACCCTCGCCTGTTCTGTAAAACAACTTCAGAGAGAGAGGTTAAACATTCCTGTAAAGCTGTGATGGAGGTTTTATTATCTTTAATTTTTGGTCTATTGCTGCTTCTAATTGGGTCATTTGTTGTGTCCCATGGACTAGGGTTCCTGTGCTCACTCCTGCAGCAACTCCTATTCCTAATAGGATGGCTAAAGTGAGAGATACAGGTTCCCGGTGGAAACAGGTTGTATGCCCTCCGATTTGATCTTTAAATGAACATGCATCATCCTAGAACACTCTGGGAAACATCTGCACCATTACATAATTAATCACATCTGTTGACCATTTCATGAAAACATAAACAATGTTTAAGTATATAGAATTATACTGTTGTAGGTACGGAAAAGGAAAGGAATCTAAGATAGCACCGAAGACAGGGAAACAGCCCTATTTGGTTGCAAACGGATTTAGAGGGTATTGCTTCTGTTGTAATCAATTAATCTTCTGAACCCCAAGTTTAGGTAGTTTCAGAATTTGTACCCAACATGTAAGGGAAGGGGCTCAGAAGTTCACGGTCTGCAGAAGTTCACAAAAAGCAGTTTTTGTTTCTGTTATTTTTTCCTCTGTTCTCGGCAAGTTAACTTTTCAAGGACACTTGGGACAGGGAGAGCTTTTTTTTTTCTCTTTTTTTTCTCCCTGCCAGCTGTTACCATGGAGCCTAGTTGGTAACTTCTTTACTTAGAATTGTAGCCATCTCTGAGAATCCCCAGCTCAAGGCCAGAGGCCTTGTTCACTTATTTTGTGAAAAACTCGTAAGGGGGTGTCTAGCTTAGGAGTGCTGATTTTTCCAGCCACTGGCCAAGTAGAACAGGGCGACATGAAAACACGGAGTTTATCTACATTGAATTCTTTTATAGGGACTCTTTTGCTGAAAGTCCTAAAGTCAGCAATGGTGAAGACTTCTGGAGAAGGTCATATAAGACTTTTCTGTGGGCCTGGTGAAGAGGGGCAAGACGTGGAAAGCAAGGCTGAGAGCAGCTCCGTTTATCTGAGAATTAGGAAGGAGAGATGTAAAAGAATATTGGGAAAGGGGTTTGTGATTTTCCTGGCAACAAAAACTTGAGCAGTAGAACAGGTAGAGCAGAGGGGACGACAGGACTGAGTATCCCAAAAAGCCTGTGAGGGACTTTAAATTCTTAGTCACCTGTTTTCAGTGATGACAAGGCAACTTTAAAGGTCACTTTCATTACATCTTGGATAGTGGTCTGAGGGATCTCCTCAGCTGGTTTGAGCTTTGGGTTAGCTGGTAAGAGGACCTGATGGGACCTGCTCTGGGCACTTACTGGAGAAAAGAGGACTGAGTGGGTGGAGGGGTACCTCAGTACCTGATACCTCAGCAAGGGCGCAATTGTCTGAGAACCGGCCGAGGTTTGGTTTTTTGATCTAGTAAATGGAGGGGAGAAATCAGGTTGCTCAGGTGGGAGTGAAAGCAGAGAGTCTGGAGCAGAAGGCTGAGGGTTAGGATCTATTGGAGAAGCATAGTTCAGGACGTGAGTGAAGGAGGGAAAAGGTCTTCACATAGGGGAATCTCCTTCCACCCTTTTGATCACTTGTAGAAGTTAAAAATGTCATGCATAATTTGAGGATCTAGAGAGCCTTCTGGGGTCCATCAGTTTTGGTTGTCTAATTGGTAATATGGCCAATGCTGTGTACTGAATTTGATGGGGAGTTTGGGTTCCACCAGGCAGTCCCTGTATGCTAACATCCCCATGACTTACAGAAGAAGTTGGCTTTTTCCCCTCACAGCCGTGGCTCTTTGTGGCTTTGATAGTCTGCCATGCAAACATAGTAATCTGGGCTAGCCAACCTGCATCTTGCTCGCGTGTCCCTACATCCATAATGTTTGTTTCCATTATCGATGATACAGAAGGTATTTAATAGAATTTTAGTGGGATCCACTTTATCAGATATATCCCAATAGGAAAAACCTATAGCCAGCTGAAAAATGTCTGGGTGGAGAGATGGCCACCAGGTCCCTATGGGGGCTGTAAGCGAGATAGACCATACTTCTTCTCTAGTAGGATTTGTGATCAGCCATCGCTAATGAACCACCTGATGAGGTTTAGGACTACTGGTGGCCAAGGGGAGAGTCTATAGCCTTATTCATATGGTGAATACACAATTTGAAAGGGTTACTAGTCATTTCCAGTTTCCAGCAAGAGTCTGGACAGAGCGCAGGCTTGAGATGAGAGGCATGGATCCAGGAATTGATTCCGTATACATTTACTGATGTAGGTGTTATAAGTAGTACCTGGTATGTTCCTTTCCATCGGGGTTCCAGGAATGAAACCTGATGTCTTCTTATGTAGATGAAGTCTCTTACATTATATTGAAGTGGAGTCCCCTTGTCCCCAGTTTGGTAGGCCGTGGCCAGCTGTTTGAACAGATATCAATGAGTTCTTTCAAGAGCTTTAAGTCTGTCAAGCTAGGGGGTGTGGAAGGGATCCTTAGGTCTTAGAGTTGGGGTTAGGTCCCTTACTGGAGGAAGGGCACCATAGAGAATTTCACAGGTGGTGAGGTTACACAAAGAAACAGAGGGAGTATTTCTTGCATGAAACAGTGGATAAGGCAGGAGCATAGTCCAATCTTTTATGCAGGTCTCTAAGAGTAATTTCGTAAAGGTCTATTTAATGGTTCTATTTATTTTTTCTACCTGTCCTGAGTTCTGGGGTCTATAAGCATAATGTAACTACCAATTAATAACCAGGGTACTGGTTAACCTATTCTCAGAACATGAGACAAAAAAAGAATCCCACACCAACACCCACAAAGGCACCTGCTTCCCCCAAGTACATCTGTGACTATCTGGAGTATTCTCTGACTGGTGGGTCATACTATGTTCCCCAAAAATAGCCTGTCTTGTCTCAGATCTGGTCTTCGTGGCCAACTCTGCGAAGATTTCAGGAGCCAGCATGAGCCACTACCTGCTTTCTCAGGAAAGGCCCCTCTTCAGAGCTCTTCTGGCATTTGGCCATCCCCACATCAGTAGGTACCATGAAAGACTGACTCTGTCCCTGGTAAATCCAAAGAAGTGAGCCCACTAGGAGTAGGACTGGGACTGGCAATGGGTGCCTGGCTTCCTGGATCCCAAGTTCAGAGAGTTCCAACACCAAGGAAGTGACGTGAGGTCACTTCCTTCAGAAACTGAAAGAGGTCACTCCCTTGGCAACCACTTTGTCCTAACAGTTGCTTCCTATGGTCTCTTGAGATGGAGGATGCCCCTACTTCCTGTGACACTTTCACAAGTTAGAATGGTATATAAACCATAGGCACTCAGGAATAGCTCTCCACACAGGCCTGGTTTGATCCATCTTCTCTACATTAATAAGAGAGAGGCTGATTCAGATACACTCCTTTATCCTGACCAGGTTGTTTGCCATGGAAGATGACTTTTTCTCTCTCAAGTCCTTCATAGCTGCCTACATCTTCTCCAGGAATGATTTCTGCATGGACCTTTGAGTTTCTAAGCAGGTGGAAGATCCCCTACATTCCTGTATTGTAAGACCAACACTGTCCCCGCTCTTCTGTAAAGTTAGATTGAGGGAACAGTGTATGTTAGGTTTAATAACATGTTCAATTTGGGTTAGGAATCATTCTTCGGGATGAATAATAGTATTGGGAAACTCTCTCAGATCTGGTCTCCTTGGCCAACTCAGTGAAGTTTTCAGGAACCAGTGGTGAGACACTGCCTGCTTTCTCATGAACTGGCCCTCTTCAGAGCTCTCCTGGCATTTGGCCATCCTCACATCAGTAGGTACCAAGAAAGTCTGACTCTGTCCTTGGTAAATACAAACATGTGAGCCCACTGGAATTGGGACTGGGACTGACTCTGGGTGCCTGGCTTCTTGGATCGCCAGTTCAGAGAGTTCCATCACCAAAGAAGTGAGGTAGGTCACTTCATTCAGAAACTGAATGAGGTCACTGCCTTGGCAAACACTTTGTCCTAAAAGTTGTTTCCTAGGTTCCCATGAGATGGAGCCTGCCCCTACTTACTGTGACACTTCAAGCTAAGAATTGTATATCAAAAATCGGCACCCGGGAACAGCTCTCCACACATGCCTGATTTGGTCCAACTACTCTACATTAAGAAGAGAGAGGCTGATTCAGACACATCCCTTCATTTTGACCTGGTTGTTTTCCATGGAAAATGAATTTTTCTCTCTCTGGTCCTCCATAGCTGTCAACATCTTCTCCAGGGATCATTTCTGTAAGGACCTTTGAGGTTCTCAGCAGGTGGAAGATCCCCTACATTCCTGTATTGTAAGACAAACTGTGTCCTTACTCTTTTGTAAAGTTAGATTGATGGAAGAGTGTATGGTTAGGATTAATAACATATTCGATTTGAGTTAGGAATCATTCTGCAGGATGAATAATGGTATTGGGAATCTGCGATATTTACAAGAATAAATAGGTGAAATGTAAGTATGAAAACAGAAATCTAGGTAAGATTTGAAGCCCAGAAGGGAATTGGGCCTTTGATTGTGACACTTAGCTTTGAATTATGTTCTGCACAGATGTCTCAGATAAATCGATATAAAATGGCATAGGACCTTGTACCTTGGATGATTGAATGTCGAAGAGAATATCCAGTCAAAAGGGGACAGTAGGTGGATTAGGAAGATAGTAAATAAGTTTAGAAAAAAGAATGAGTATAGGAATTGGACCAAAAGTTCTTTAGCAACAGGGTTTCGGTTAGTGAGTGAATGTCAATGTCAGCACATGTGAAGAATGAGTCACAATGATGAACTGGGGAAAATATGTAGGAAAGCAGATATCTATAGAGACATTATGAAATCAGACAAAGTATAAAGTGAGTGATAGTATTAGATATTTTCAACAGGGTTGAATTTGAATATATAATCTTAGGAAGAAACAAATATGTAATCATTAATAGGATTGACATTTGAGAGCATTAGCCAAATTGGACATGGATTTTTTTAGTAATCCATGTTTACATTCCATTTAGTCTTTGGTACAATCATAAGTGTGAACTTTGCATTTTGTGTCCAGAATATTACTGTGATAAAATGTTTATGTACATCAGTTGACAGAGTATTTCTTCCACCATTTCTGGGAGCAATATTTTGAAGACATATAAATTAATATTGGGGGTACAAAGAGGTGTACCCTGTGTCTATGTATGTAGAGATAATGCATGAAGAGACCATACTGTGAATAAATAATATAACTGATTACACTTTAAATAATCAATTGAATTTATATCTGAAAATATGCAGAAAATCTTATATTGATATACAATCATTAATTCCAACCAATTATACATATAATGGTAATATTACTTTAATGGTTTATCAAGACGGGTGTGTGAGATTTGCTTCAAAGCGATAATGGAAATTGAAAATAATGTGTTTGGAAAGAAGTCTCATGAAACGAGCAGTCAAGAAACATTAAGGAATACATGTGTTCTGAATCAGGAAGTGATTGAAAGTGAAACAAATGCCTATCAATTTGATAAATTGTGGATGAAATATTTATCCTATGATGTGCATTAACTGAAGAAATAGTAATGTACCAGAGTTGAATAAAAATGAACATCAAAATACACTTCATGTCCCATAGGAATCTATATGCATTGATGTTAAACTGGGTGAGTTACTGTAGAAATATTAGGATTTGTGTGCACCATTCACTGAAGTTTGTTTTCAGTACTAGGAAACAAATATGTATTTCAGGTGGATGAATATTTCTGATAATAATCTTGTGAAAAGTTGATCATAAATCCACATATATGAATATGAATGAATTTAGGGAGTGTATAATAAGACACATATATTTCATATTTTGAAAAATCTGGAGAGTATATATATATATATATATATCACACACACACACACAGACATTAAAATGTAGCAATATATATGGCAATCTAAATTAATCATGAAATATATATCATCCACAGATCCAAAAATATTCATTTTACTGAACATGGGTTTATGTATAATGTTGTTCAACTAGGAAGCTCACCCATAGGTTGAATTTTCAGTTCCAACAGCGTTTAGAATGAGTGATCTATTCTCACAAATTGTATCTGCCAATTCATCCACCTCACAAGAATGTACGTGTGGTACCAGGTAGGATTTGATATGTGCATATAAAAATACATGTGCTGAATAGGCTACAGAGAAAGGGAGACAGGAATTCAAATATTTGTTAACTTTCAAACACATGGAGAACTATTTAAATTGAAAATTTGCTAGATTTATAACTCCTACACTACATAATGCAAAAGGCAAGTCCAACTATGCACCATGCCTCCTCTGAACTGCTTGTATTACTATTTTGTTGGGGTAATTTATCTCCATCATATTTGCATTAGTAGTCAGAGTCCAGTAGGGTAGGTTTTAGTGTCAGGGATTAAGTATTTCGAATGAAAAATTAGATAATGAATCCAATGTGTATGCAAAAAATCTTCCCATTCTCATCCAGAACAATGCCTTGACATTACATTCGCCCCAAGTAATACACAATTAGAGGAGAAGAGTTAGAAAATCTGTGAATACATATCTGGAATGGAAAATGCTCAGGAGTTCACAAGCTTGGATGTGGAAGGGGAGTTTCCAAAAGTAAGGGACAGGGTTGATAGACCCAACCTGATCATTTATTAAAATTGGGAGCCCACTTGCCAGAAAGCCATGAAAAGATAATTTTGGATTTATTATAAATTACTGCAAATTCTGAACCTGCTTGGAATGTTTGCCCATGCCTTAAACTCACCCATGCCTGGCTCTCTGACCAGATTGCAGCCCTCTCTGAAACTTTAGTGACACCTCATAAATATTTTCTTTCCCTGGCCAGACAACGAGTCTCTGAGGCTCTAATGGTCCTCATAATTTCTGATGTTGGGGTGAGCTTAAAAAAAAATGTAAACTACCGTTAGTGTGATGCTTGTTAAAGTTCTGTTATCTGTAACCCCCTTTTTGTGCATCTTTCTGGGCTATATAGCTGGGCTATAGGAAAGGTGGGTTTGCTGTCTTGCTCCCGCCATTTTGGGAGGGAGAGGTAGCCTTTCCCTTTGAAATAATTAGCTTGCCTTAATTTGATTTTACTAGGAGTCAGTGGTCTTTACATGCGTTCCTGGTCTAATATTTTGGAGTTCCCCAGTGAGATGACCCTGCCGGACAAGATCACAAGACCAGACTGCTGTAAATTCTGAAGTTGGCCTTCCTTCCAGGGCTCCAAGCTTGAGAGCAACTCTAGGGTTTGTGCAACTTGAGATGGTCCAAGGCCTTGGAGTTAGCCTTCAGTTCAGGGAGCACTGCAGTGAACCACCGCATTAAAACTATTAGCAAGCACCTGGTGGAGGAGGCATCCATAGGTAATTGGTGCCTTTATAACATCTGATATCCGGTTAAGGGAGATCTCTTCTGATGACAGAGAGGTGGACTGAGGAGGCTCACATATACTGCTGTCTGGGACAGTAACAAGAATCATTCTGTCATCTGTTCTGTTCTCTAGGGAATTCATCTGGAAGGGTAGAGAGGTGCCAACGGGCACGCATGCGCTCCTACAGGGAGCTTTAGGAAGACATTGCATTGCTCCTCTGTTTTCCTGTTTCGGCGCCGGATTTCTGTTTTTTTTTTTTTTTTTTTTTTTTTTTTTTGTTTTGTTCTGTGTTCTATATGTTTTTTGTTTGTTTGTTTTTATGCATTTTGTTGTGTGATTTCTGTGGTGAAAACTTAAGGATATCGGACATGAAAATAAAGCAAGTAAGCCTGACACCCTTTGGACTGAGTTTAAAAGAACTGCAATGAACTTTACACCCGTTTGTTAAGCAGTATGATAGAAGCCCCTAGCTGGCTGCCTGGAGCACACTCACTGCAGAGGGCAGTGCCTGCGGGGGACCTAAGAACTGAGTATCTCCCAGGTTAATAAGTGAAACTCCTTTAAAATCCCTTGTCCATCCAGATAAAGAGAGTCACAACCTTTTGGCAGAGTCCCTGTGTTTATCTTTGTTAGCAAAGCAATAAACCTTCGTTTTTCTTTTTCTCAAAACCCTGTCCTCATTTTTAAATTGGCATTAATTGGCTTCAAGTTCAGGAACCCAACTTTAAGTTACAAATTTTGATAACCCACCCGCACCCTGGAACTTTTTGAGAGCTGACTACAGAAATGTTAGGAGATGGAGCATGCTTGTGGTGGAACTGAAACAGAGGAGCAAATCCTGTAAGTAAAAGGAGGGACTGAGGGACTCCCAGCAGCTGCTGAAGCCTTATTTTTTCAGAGAATTCCCTAGGTCTTTCCCTGCAATTTAACGATAATGCCACCTCTGTCATCTTAAAAAAGAGGGAAAAAAAGGGGACACTAAATGCAGGAAAGTCACTATGGAGACCCTTGATTTTACATTTCAGGATGCTCCTCTGTGAAAACATCTGGTCCCCTTGTGGGGACATCTGTGGTGCAACTGGTGTAGGAGATTTTTCTCTTATCTGCTCTGTTTTAAAGGCTTCTGTCTGTCAGTCATAGTCTGGAGCTCCTTTCTGTCTGTCGTGTGTCTTTGTTTCTGGCACTTTAAGACATGTGCAATAATGTGTTGATATTATATATTGTTTCTTGGGAATGATTTTACCTGAATGTGTGTCTAAATGATGATGTTTTATTGTAACAATCTGGTAGCTTATTGGGTTTTTGAAGCATTGCAGAATCTTGCCGTTAAAAGTCAGATTGAGATAATTGTTTAGTTTATGATTTCAGATAATTCATGCCAGAGAACTTAAATACTTAGGATGGAAAACTAAAGAACTCTACTTCCAAGTTGGCAAGAAATTTTCCAATCATTCAGTCTTTTTTTTTCACCAATTTTTAATTGGGTAGCCTGGGAAAATGTCACTGTGTGTACCAGTGCATTAATTTGGACAAGGATAGTAAATCATAGTATGGTATCTGTTGACAACACAAGATGTAAAGATATAAAATTTTGTAAATTTTGTCTTAAGCTTGTATCAAAATTTTCAACATCCTATCTGGAAAATTATGGTTAAAATGCGTTAGGCCTGAGGTGTCTGCTAAGAATAGCAGTTTTTTCCTGCTCCTTCCAGACCTCAGCCAGGACTTAGATTGAAATGCAAATGAAAGAAGCCTGCAAGATCAGTAGGAGACTGATATGAGGCTTAAGGAAAAAAAAAGTAAATAGTATGGTATTTACTAATTACTGGTCAGTTATTTTTTCTAGGACTCTTATTTTTTTCCTTAGATCCTTTAATTTTTCTAACTCATAATTTTGATCCTACAGACCTAGGTTAATGTTTTTCTGATCAGTTCTATCTTTGACCAACTGTGGAGTTTTTAAAACATGGCAATGGAGATTTCACCTGCTAAAAGCTACAAGGCCTTTACTATTATTATGTGTGCACACTTTTGTTATTTGTTGTATGTCTATATATATATATATTCTTAATCATATATATGATACAGAAATTAACATATATAAGGAGCGCTCATAATAAAAAAAGCACTCATAAAAACAAATTTTAAGGGATGCCCTCTCTCACCACTTCGGTTCAACATAGTTCTCGAATCACTGGCCAGAGCAATTAGACAGACGAAAAAAATTAAAGGCATAAAAATAGGAAAAGAACTCAAATTATCACTATTTGCAGATGACATGATTCTATACCTAGCAGACCCAAAAGGGTCTACAAAGAAACTACTAGAGCTAATAAATGAATTCAGCAAAGTGGCAGGATATAATATCAACACACATAAATCAAAGACATTCCTGTATATGAGCCACAAATCCTCTGAAATGGAAATGAGGACAACCAACCCATTCACAATATCCTCAAATAAAATAAAATACTTGGGAATCAACCTAACAAAAGAAGTGAAAGACTTATACAATGAAAACTACAGAAACCTAAAGAGAGAAATATAAGAAGATCTTAGAAGATGGAAAAATATACCCTGTTCATGGATAGGTAGAACTAACATCATCAAAATGGCGATATTACCAAAAGTTCTCTATAGGTTTAATGCAATGCCAATCAAAATCCCAACGGCATTTCTTGTAGAAATAGAGAAAGCAATCATGAAATTCATATGGAAAAATAAAAGACCCAGAATAGCAAAAACAATGCTAAGCAGGAAGTGTGAATCAGGCGGGATAGCTATACCAGACTTCAAACTATACTATAGAGCAATAGTAACAAAAACAGCAGGGTACTGGTACCAAAACAGGTGGGTGGACCAATGGTACAGAATAGAGGACACAGAAACCAATCCACAAAACTACAACTATCTTATATTCGATAAAGGGGCTAAAAGCATGCAATTGAAGAAGGATAGCATCTTCAACAAATGGTGTTGGGAAAACTGGAAATCCATATGCAACAAAATGAAACTGAATCCCTTTCTCTTGCCATGCACAAAAGTTAACTCAAAGTGGATCAAGGAACTTGATATCAAATCAGAGACATGGCGTCTGATAGAAGAAAAAGTTGGCTATGATCTACATACTGTGGGGTTGGGCTCCAAATTCCTCAATAGGACACCCATAGCACAAGTGTTAATAACTAGAATCAACAAATGGGACTTACTCAAACTAAAAAGTTTTTTCTCAGCAAAAGAAAGAATAAGAGAGGTAAATAGGGATCCTACGTCCTGGGAACAAATCTTTACTCCTCACACTTCACACAGAGCCCTAATATCCAGAATATACAAAGAACTCAAAAAATTAGACAATAAGATAACAAATAACCCAATCAACAAATGGGCCAAGGGCCTGAATAGAAATTTCTCAGAGGAGGACATACAATCAATCAACAAGTATATGAAAAAATGCTCACCATCTCTAGCAGTCAGAGAAATGCAAATCAAAACCACCCTAAGATACCATCTCACTCCAGTAAGATTAGCAGCCATTAGGAAGTCAAACAACAACAAGTGCTGGCGAGGATGTTGGGAAAAGGGTACTCTTGTACATTGCTGGTGGGACTGCAAATTGGTGCGGCCAATTTGGAAAGCAGTATGGAGATTTCTTGGAAAGCTGGGAATAAAACCACCATTTGATCCAGCTATTCCCCTACTCGGTCTATTCCCTAAAGACCTAAAAAGAGCACACTATAGGGACACTGCTACATCCATGTTCATAGCAGCACAATTCACAATAGCAAGACTGTGGAAGCAAAACCTAGATGCCATTCAATAGACGAATGGATAAAAAATATGTGGCATTTTTACACAATGGAGTATTACTCTGCATTAAGAAATGACAAAATCATAGAATTTGGAGAGAAATGGATGGCATTAGAGCAGATTATGCTAAGTGAAGCTAGCCAATCCCTCAAAAACAAATGGCAAATGTCTTCTTTGATATAAGGAGAGTAACTAAGAACAGAGTAGGGACGAAGAGCATGAGAAGAAGATTAACATTAAACAGGGATGAGAGGTGGGTGGGAAAGGGAGAGAGAAGGGAAATTTCCTGTAAATGGAAGGAGACCCTCAGGGGTATACAAAATTACATACAAGAGGAAGTGAGGGGAAAGGAGGAAAAATATGAGGGGGGAGAAATGAATTACAGTAGAGGGGGTAGAGAGAGAAGAGGGGAGGGGATGGGGGAGTGGGGATAGTAGAGGATAGGAAAGGCAGCAGAATACAACAGACACCAGAATGGCAATATGTAAATCAATGGTTGTGCAACTGATGTGATTCTGCAATCTGTATATGGGGTAAAAACGGGAGTTCATATCCCACTTGAATCAAGTGTGAAATATAATATATCAAGAACTATGTAATGTTTTGAACAACCTACAATAAAAATTAATTTAAAAAAAGTGGATCCAAAGATCTTTAATTCACGTGATTAAAATTGTTCAATTTAAATTGGATAAACAGATAAAAATAAATGTTTTTAAATTTAAGCTTACAAGTATTTATAGGTGTTCAAAAATCTAATAAAATATTAATATCTACAAAATGTCTAAAATGCCTTGATTCTAGGACTTTTCCTTCAACAAAAAAATGGTTTACACTCTTCAATACATTTGTCTAATATTTTAATAAATAAGTAAAGTAAATTTGATGTGGAATTTCTCATTCTTGAGTACATTTGTTAGATACCCGATTGATTTACTAAGGTCTGTATCAGAATGTAAAAATCAGTCATGTGTTAAAGAGACAAAAATTTCTGAAAACATAAGTTTACCCATAACATTGTGTTTATTAAGTTTTATTTTTTCTAGAGCAAGCAACCATAAAAATTAAACAACTGATTAAATAAGAACTGTTATTTTAGAGCACTCTACTGCCATTTCTTTAAAAGCTAAACTTGGTTAATCTAGAAATATCAATGTAATTTTGATGCTATTAATGTGCTCATATCTTCCAGGTATACAAGTCTGTAAGTTAGAAACATTTAAAGAGCATTATATCAAGCTGGTATTCTGAAGTTGTATGGTAAAAAAAATGTACTGGGGATTTATTTACCTGTTATCAATAAGATATGTAAAGTTTTATGTTACTTTTTTCATTGGGGAACAATTTAAATGTATTTTTAAGTTAATCAGAGCCTAATATATGTAAAGGTTAAAATCTTTCAGCCTTTCTTTAATCCATGTTTTAAATGTGATGTCATATGATGTTAGATAATGTTCATGTGACCTCAAACAATTTATGTAAACTTTGTAAAATGATATTTAAAAAACAATGATCAGCTTTAGAACTAAAACACTTAATATTTATAAAGAGGCCTGCCTTACCTGAGATAAGGCTCTGTGTCCCATCTTACTACATGTGAGAATGACTACAAAAGGAGTAGGTCAGATTTTATTTCATTTAAAGTTATGTTCAAAAGTTCTTTTGTTTTTCTGTGAAGATTACTAGGATCTCAAACAGGGCATATAATGTATAACTCAGCCAAAAAATTCAGGGTAGCTATTACAGAAACTAAGTATTTTTACTCTTGTTAAAAAATTTTATTTTTAATTTGCTTATAAGTGATCTAAAGATTCCCTGTTAGTCTTTTAGAGAAGTGTTGCTTTAATAACACAACATGGGTTAATTTAATATAATAAGTCATCACCTACAAGACAGACAGAATAATACATATCCCAATTAATGAAAAGATAAATAATAATTAAGTTATAGATATTAAAGCCCAGTACTCTCAATATAAGGCTGTTAAAATTTATTTGCTGGATGTTTAAGATTAGGATTTAAAATTAAAGTTAAATGAATCGGCCAAGAAAACAAATATTAATATTTTAAGGTATACACTTTATGTTAGCCTCCCAAAATAAGTAAGACTGGAGGTTACAAAGAAGGATTCTCAGACAGGAATGCCTGATAACTATAAAAAGAGACTATTAAGAGGAGCTGCCAGAGGCAGAAAATTTAGTTTAGGGCCTACAGATATTCCTAACCTACAGAGGTAGGCTTGGTGTTTGCTAGTACGATTATCCAGCCCTGAGTAACAGAATTAAAGGTTTCTCTATTAGACACAGAGGTCATACTAGAAAAAGGATTTTGCAAGATCAGATGACATTAAATTAATAAACTGTATCTTATGGGGAGGGACAACTGTAAAACAAAAAATTAAATATTAAGTTGACAGTCCTGATAACTGAGGATATTAAAGAATGGTGAGGGAACTTCTATACGGTGACATGTTCCAGCTGCTGCAACATTTATTCATTACTCATGGTTTTTGTTACTCTCATAGAAGAACCCATTCCCAGATGACTTTACAACCTGTTCTTCCCCAACCAGACTTCAAACCAAGCTGAAATCTAAAAGGCAACTCATGTCCCTCAACTAAATTCTAAAAGGCAACTCATGTCCCTCATGCCATGACCCTTACGTCACCCTCTCTCAGCGCAGAAGAATCCAAAATGCGTGAGGCCTCCCTTCTTACAACAATGGAGCCAAAAATAAATAGACTATCAATATACGTAATTAATTAAGTCAGGTAAAATCAGGGAGACCCATTTTGGGTGAGTTCTAGAAATTTGGAGACTGTTACCTGAGGGATTTAAATTTCCTCAGTGCACTTCCCTTAATCTATCAAAGATTTGAAAGGAACACATAAGAAAAGGGGGGAATGATAGGCCCAACCTGATCTTTTATTAAAATTGGGAGCCATATTGCTACAAAGCCATGATAAGATAATTTTGGCTTTACTATAAATTACTGCAAATTCTGAACCTGCTTGGAATGCCTGCCCATGCCTTGAACTCACCCATGTCTGGCTCTCTGACCAGATAGCAGCACTCTGTGAAACATTAGCGACACATCATAAATATTGGCCTTCCCTGGACAGACAATGACCATCTCTGAGGGTCTAATGGTCCTCACAAATTCTGATGTTGGGGCCAGCAAAAAAAAAAAAAAATATATATATATATATATATATATATATATATATATATATATATATATATATATATATATACATATATATATAAACTACCATTAGTGTGATGCTTGTCCGAGTTCTGTTATCTCTAACCCCCCTTTTGTGTAACTTTCTGGGCTTTAAAGCTGGGCTGTAGGTAAGTTGGGGTTGCTGTCTTGTTCCGACCGTTTTGGGAGGGAGAGTTAGCCTGGCTGGTGAAAATAATAAGCTTAGTTTAATTTGATTTTAATTGGAGTCAGTGGTCTTTTCTTGCATCCTTGTCTAACAGGTAAACACTCCACAAACATGGAGCTCTGCTGGCCTAACGACTTTTTGAGAAACTGCCTCTGAGGTTGGGCACTTGAAATAAATGTTGTTTTCAGGAGCTTTAGCTTCCTTTGTTGTGAGACCATCAAAGCTGGCTCTGCATCTATGTGACCTGAAGAAATTGGTTTCTTATTTTCCAATGAAAATGAGGCAAAGTGCTGAATTCTCTCTTTGTAGGTAAACTGTGGCCACTGAAGGCTAAGTGTCTCCCTGTGTGGACTGTGTACCCATTTAGTCATCCTCCACTATTCATGGTGTTTCTTGCTGCTGCACTGGGAGTTTGGTATTTGCTCTACGAAATACAAGAAGTTCAACTGGGACACAGTGCTGAAGGTAGTTCTGTCACGTGTGGTCGGTCAGAGTCTGCAAGAGAATGCACCAACCAGGATTCTATCCCACATAGCTTGCCCACTTGAAGATAGCAACCTGATTCGTAACATTGCCCTGAAACCTCTCCATATAACAAGATGCCTTTACATATAAGGGTCTGCTGGCTGCACCATGTCAGTCACAAGCCATTTGGAAGTCAATGGTAGATCCAAATGGCCCCAACACAAATGTTTTATCCCACACCTGCACACCACAGTTCTGGGCCCAATACTCAGCAGGCTCCAACATACTGGCATTTCAGTTCTACACCATTTTCATGAAACCCAGTCAATCAAACCACTGTCTGGAACACTCCTGATCAGCAACAGGACATCCAAATGTTCTCCTCTGACACCTGGTTATGGGAATTTCAAAAATTTCTTGGTATTTATCTAGCATTTTTCACGGATGAAGTTGGAGGCACTGTGGGTTTCAATTCTTTCAAGAACCATTAAATGGTATGGAAGCTCATTTCAATGAAAGCTCTGGAGAATTCTCACAGTCAAGGCTTCCCAAAGAGTGGCCAAAAGATCACATGAACCCAGGCCCATTGAGGTCTAGAGTGTGAGGTCCATGTTTGTTTTGAATCTCATCTATGGCTGCCAAGTCTTTCATAATAAAATCATGTGATATCCTGGCTGAGATTCCCGATGCTCTGTGGAAAGCCACCCTGGGACTTGATCTCAGTTTCCAAGGGCGACTCTAATGCGTGGCCTCCTAAAATCCGAAGAGAACTCATGGCAATATTTCTCTGAGGTCAGTTTCAGAACTCAGTCTGTAAGGGGAATCACACCAGACTTCAAGCCCAGGTGGACCCAGTCATCTATTTCAACCACCACACAAATGACCACAATTAAAACCAAAACACTCCCACATGGCCCTCATCTTCTTCCATATAGACACTCATCATAACCTCTGGCTGGGGTTTTCCATGAGGGGCAAAGCTCACGACAGTGTCCAAAATAAGCTCCCTTACCCCTCATTTGCCTAAAATCAGGGTGGCCTGGACACCCTTCCTGTGAACCAGTAGTGATCAAATATGCCTGCCATTTGTACTGCCCAGCTTCTCCAATATGAGGCCTACTGACTGTTTGGTATAGATTTTTTATGTGAATTGGAGTCATGAGAAAACCCAAGCAATTACGGGCTAGCCTCTGCAGGGTTTTGAAGAACTCATTTGACCCAATGGATCCCTCTTCTCACTTGATCTAGGTCAGAAACCTTACAGAGGAAGGCGAGGGACTTCAACCACAATGACTGCCCTTTTGGCCATTTTGGTTTTGGAAGCACAAAAGGAATGTTTCTTTAGATCCATCAGGTGCTGAGAATCTAAGCC
The DNA here is from genome assembly GCF_048772815.1 of Callospermophilus lateralis. Taxonomy (NCBI): domain Eukaryota; kingdom Metazoa; phylum Chordata; class Mammalia; order Rodentia; family Sciuridae; genus Callospermophilus; species Callospermophilus lateralis. The sequence goes on along the minus strand of NW_027514577.1, from coordinate 311,166 downwards.
ACAGCCTCACACAGGGCCAAGAGGCTGATTCAGACACATCCCTTTTGGAAGAAATTAAGCAAAGAGCCACAGGTGATGCCCATTCATTTCCATTTGAAAACTGTTTTCTTCAGGCTTCACAAAGGGTTGGCCTGAGGCAAAGACCTTCCTGACATTCAGGGCAACAGAACATTATGTAAGAAAAGGCCCAAAGCAGGGTTTCTCCACTGAGATTTTACTGGTCACACTGTTATCTGAGTTTTCTGAGATGCTCGCCATTCCCTTCAGCTATCCAGTACATGGCCATGTCACAGAGCTTGGAGGTGGTACATATCTTGGACTCAAAACCATGAGCCTGTTGTGGAGAGTGGCCAGAATTCAGGAAGAGTACAGAAACTTAGGAATATTGTAGGTGTTGCCCATCCATAAGGCAAGCCACAGTCCTTTCATAAATTGGGCAGGATGAATGCTGTTAAACTTTCTCCTGGAGAGGACAAATCCATTGATGCATTATCTTTTCTAATGTCTACAACCAGAGATACAGTGGGATACACAGATATAGAAACACTTGCCTTGTCAAACAACTTACTAGAAACAGTCCACTCAATACCAAACAAATAGCCTTTCCTACCTATCACGCCTTTCCTACTGTATCAACATACACTAGTTATTCATCACCCCCTGCCCCGGTTATTTTGCTGCAGTGGGACTGCTGCAGATGGTGGCCCATACAGGGAGCCCTGGGACACTTGGGGGTAAGTGACGAATAAAAGCTGCCCATCCATAGATAGGATGGGAGCAAATCTGCTCATCCCTAGGCAGATAGGGGGAGAGGAAAAACGGTCATTTCAAAAAATGGAGAAGATTGATACAGTATGATTGTGTCTTGTTTTATCTCAGTGTATTGTATTGTCTTTGTGATGAAAATAAGGAAGGGGTGAGAAGTAAATTGATAATGGAAAGAGGCACCCCAGTGGAAACAAGTGCAATTAGGGCATGTGTTGATGGAAGCCCAGGAAGTCTAATCAGAAAGAAAAAGAAAGTTAAGAAGAAGAAGGATTATCAGGAAAAAAGTTTCAGCAAAAGGCTGTTACTGAATACTTTTCGTTTCTGGAGTGTGTGTGAATAGGCGCCTCGGCTGCCACATGCTCAAGCCAGTCACTGTGCAGCAAGGGCTTTTCAAGCAGTGGCAGCCGGCAATTCCCCGCCCCCAGCCTGGGGAGCGGGGCCCCGTGGCAGTTTGAGTCCTGGACACTCCCCAGGGCCATCTGTGGCTGCCCAGGATGCTACAGCCAGCCATAGATGCTACTGGCTCCCTGATGTTTGGTCATTTTCAATGCCAATAACTAAGCTACAATGGTTCTCCCACACCCGGAAGATAATAAATAATAAGCACTATTAAGGCTTTTTTCAAATGTAAAAAACCTTGAGATAATGTACTAAATTTTTCAGAAGGTTGTTTTCTTAGCACCTGGTGGAATACTATAGGATTTTCTTTAGCCAGTGGTAGGAGTTCCTGCCTTCATCCCAGTGCCGGTGAGGACAAGGGTGGAAGAATTTCCAGTGTTGCTGAAAACCGGAGGAGACTTCGGCTGAGAAACGGAGGAGACTTTGGATCAAGCTAGCTGCCTTCAGAACTTTCCTGGGCTGTGATTTAAGCTAGCTGCCTGCAGAATTTACATGGACTGTGATTTAAGCTAGCTGCCTGCAGAACTTACCAGGACTGTGATTTAAGCTAGCTGCCTGCAGAACATACCTGGACTGTGGTTTACCTGAACTGTGAGTTAATCTATTGAGACACTGCTTTACCTGGACTGAGACAACAAACTGTAATCTATAACAAATTTTAACTCGGTGTCTTTGCTAACAGTGTCATTGCTGGTATTATTTCTCCAAGTGCTTCATCAATTGGCTTGTATTGTGACATTTTGTATCCTCCCTTTCTGTTTGTAGCAGGTTATTTATGGTGTTTCTGTAAAAACCACTGTGGTCTTTATTTAAATTAAATAAAAGGGGGAAATGTTAGAGTTTGTAAACATGTCAAAATAACACCTGGCATTTTGCCAGGGGAATGTTAGAGTGTGTAAACAAGTCTGGATGATGCCTGGCAAAATGCCAGAGGGAGTGGTTTGAGATGTAACAAAAGCGAGCCATTAAGTGTGGAGATTCCTGATTGGTTGACTGCAGTATCTAGTTTATGTTAATTAGATAACCTGGGTGGAATGTATAAATACCTCTATTGTCCTACAATAAATGGCTTCCACTCCTGCTATATCAACATACACATGTTATTCATAACCCCCACCCCCCGGTTATTTTGCTCCAACCGGACCGCGGCAGTATCTGCCAAGTCAGAAACCTCTCAAGTATGAACATGTGATACCAGGTAGGATTCTATATGTGCATATAAAAATACATGTGCTGAATAGGCTACACAAAAAGGGAGAGAGGAATTCACATATTTGTTAACTTTAAAAACACATGGAGAACTATTTTAATTAAAAATTGACTAGATTTATAACTCCTACCCTATATAATGCAAAAGGCAAGTCCAACTATACAACATGACTCCTCTGAACTGCTTGTATTTCTATTTTGTTTGGGTTATTAATCTCCATCATATTAGGATTAGTAGTCAGAGTCTAGTAGGGTATGGGTTAGTGTCCAAAATAAGCTCCCTTGCCCCTCATTTGCCTAAAGTCATGGTGGCCTGGACACCCTGCATGTGAACCAGGAGTGATAAAATAGGACTGCAGTTAATACAGCTCTGCTTCTCCAATTTGAGGCCTACTGAGTGTCAGGTAACAATTCTTTATGTGATTTGGAGTCATGAGAAAACACAACCACTTCTTCAGGGCATTGAAGAATTCATTTGAACCAAAGGATTCCTATTCTCACTTGATGTAGGTCAGAAACCTAACAAAGGAACGCAAGAGACTTCATTCACCATAACAGATCTTTTTGCCATTTTGGTTATGGATGCACACATGGGATCTTTCTTTAGATCCATGAGGTGCTGAGAATCTAAGCCACAACCGCACACAGGGCCAAGAGGCTGATTCAGACACATCCCTTTACAAAGAAATTAAGCAAAGAGCCACAGGTGATGCCCTTTCATTTCCATTTGAAAACTGTTTTCTTCAGGCTTAACAAAGGGGTGGGCTGAGGGAAAGAACTTCCTGACATTCAGGGCAACAGAAATATAGGTAAGAGAATGGCCAAAGCAGGATTTCTCCACTGAGACTTTCCTGGTCACACTGATATCTGAGTTTTCTGTGATTCTCCCATTCCATTCAGCTGTCCAGTACATGGCCATGGCACAGAGCTTGGAGGTGGTATATATCTTGGACACAAAACCATGAGCCTATTCTGGAGAGTGGCCAGAATTCAGGAAGAAAACAGGAACTTAGGAAGATAGTAGGTGTTCCCCACCCATCCATAAGACACACCGCAGTCCATCCATCAGTTGAGCAGGATGAATGCTGGGAAGCTTTCTACTAGACAGGATGCATCCATTGGTGCATTCTGTTTTTTAATGTCCAAAATCACGTACACAGTGGGATACACCGAACTAGAATCACTCACCTTGTCAAACGATTTACTAGAAACAGTCCATTCCAAACCAAACAAACCACCTTTCCTACCTATTTTCAGAACATGAGACAAAACCACAAACTCACACCCACACCCACAAAGGCATCTCCTTCCCACAAGTAAGTCTCTGACTCTCCAGTGTGTCCTCTGTCTGTTGAGCCAAACTATGTTCCCCGAAATGGCCAGTCCTGTCTCAGTTCTGGTTGCCTTGGCCAACTCTGTGAAGTTGTCAGGATCCAGTGGTGAGCCACTACCTGCTTTCTCAGGAAAGATCCTCTTCATATCTGTCCTGGCATTTGGCCATTCTCTCAGCAGTAGGTACCAAGAAAGACTGACTCTGTCCTTGGTAAATCCAAACAACTGAGCCCAGTGGGAGTGGGACTGGGACTGGCTCTGGGTGTCTGGCATCTTGGATCCCAATTTCAGAGAGTTCCAATACCAAGGAAGTGAGGTAGGACACTTCCTTCAAGAACTGAATGAGTTCACTCCCTTGGCAACCACTTTGTCCTAACAGTTGGTTCCAAGGGTCCCATGAGATAGAGGCTGCCCCTACTTCCTGTGACACTTTCGCAAGTTAGAATGGTATATCAACCATAGGCACCCGGGAACATCTCTCAACAAAGGCCTGGTTTGGTCCACCTTCTCTACATTTAGAATAGAGAGACTGATTCAGACACGACCCTTCATCCTGACCAGGTGGTTTGCCATGCAAGGTGACTTTTGCTCTCTCAACTCCTTCATAGCTGCCTACATCTTCTCCAGGTATCATTTCTGCATGGACCTTTGAGGTTCTCAGCAGGTTTAAGATGACCTACATTCCTGTATTGTAAAAACAACTCTGTCCCTGCTCTTCTGTAAACTTAGATTGAGGGAAGAGTGTATGGTTAGGGTTAATAAAAGGTTCGATTTGGGTTAAGAATCATTCTGCAGGATGAATAATTGTATTGGGAACCTGTAATATTTACAAGAATGTAAAAGTGAAATACTAGAATGAAAACAGAAATCTAGGTAAGATTTGAAGCCCAGAAGGGTATTGGGCCCTTGATTGGGATACTTAGCTTTGAATTATGTTCTGCAGAGATGTCTCAGATAAATCGATGTACAATGGCATAGGACCTTGTACCTTGGATGATGGAATGTCGAAGAGAACTTCTAGTCAAAAAGGGATACTCGGTATTATTTGAAAGATAGTCAGTAGGTTTAGAAAGCAGAGAGAGTGTAGGATTTAAACCAAAAGTTCTTTAGCAATAGGGTTTCGGGTAGAGAGTGAATGAAAATGTGAGCACATGTGAAGAGTCAGTCACAATGATAAACTGTGGAAAATATGTAGGAAAGCAGATATTAATAGAGACATTAGTAAATCAGGCAAATGATAAAGTGATTGATAGGATTAGACATTTTCAACAGGCTTGAGGTAAAATATATAATCTTAGGAAGAAACAAATATGTAGTGACCAATAGGATTCACATTTGAGAGCGTTAGGCAACCTGGACATGGATGTTTTTAGTAATGCATACTCACTTTCCATTAAGGCTTTGGTAAAATCATAAGTGTGAACTTTGCTTTTTGTGTCCAGAAAATTACTGTGATAAAATGTATATGTAGATCAGATGACATAAGTATTTATTCCACCGTTTCTGGGAGCAATATTTTGAAGATATATAAATTAGTACTGGCGTTACAAATGGGTGTACCCTGTGTCTAGGAATATAGAGATAATGCATGAATAGACAAAACTTTGATTAAACAATGTAACAAGTTCTAAATTTAAATAATGGATTGAATTGATATCTGAAAATATACAGGAAATCTTATATTGATATGCAATCATTCAATCCAACCAGGTATCCATCTTATTTTAATATTAGGCTTATGGATTATCATAAAGAGTGTGTGAATTTTATTTCAAAGGTGATTATGGATTTCAGAAATAATGAGTTTGGAAAGAAGTCTCATGAAGAGACCAGACAAGAAACCTGGAGGAATACAAGAGTTTTGAATAAGGAAGTTATTGAAAGCGAAACAAATGCCTATAAATTTGTGAACTTGTTAATGAAATATATATCCTATGATGTGCATAAACTGAAGAAATAATAATGTACCAGTTTTGTTAAAAAATGAACGTCAAAATACACATCATGTCCCATAGGAATCTACAAGCATTGATGTTAAACTGGGACAGTTACTGTAGAAATATTTGGATTTGTATGCACCATTCACTGAAGTTTGTTTTTAGTACTAGGAAACAAATATGTATTTCAGGTGGATGAATATTTTTGAAAATAATCTTGTGAAAAGTTGATTATAAATCCACATACATATACATGAATGAATTTAGGGAGTATATAATAAGACACATATGTTTCATATTTTCAAAAATCTGGAGAGTGTATATCTATCTATCTATCTATCTATCTATACACACACACACACACACACTCAAACAGACATTAAAATGTAGCAATATATATATATATATATATATATATATATATATATATATATATATATATATATATATCATGAAATATATATAATCCACAGAGCCAAAAATATTAATTTTACTAAACGTGGATTTATGTATAATGTTGTTCAACTAGGAAGTCACCCATAGTTTGAATTTTCACTTCCAACAGCATTCAGAGGAGTGATCTCTTCTGACAATTTGTATCTGCTAAGTCAGCAACCTCTCAAGAATGTACATGTGATACCAGGTAGGATTCTAAATGTGCATATAAAAATACATCTTCTGAATAGGCTACAGAGAAAGGGAGAGAGGAATTCACATGGTTGTGAACTTTAAAAACACATGGAGAACTGTTTCAATTAAAAATTGACTAAATTTATAACTCCTACCCTATATAATGCAAAAGGCAAGTACAACTATACAACATGAATCCTCAAAACTTCTTGTATTTCTATTCTGTTCGGGTTATTATTCTCCATCATGTTAGGATTACTAGTCAGAGTCTAGTAGGGTATGGGTTAGTGTCCAAAATAAGCTCCCTTGCCGCTCATTTGCCTAAAGTCATGGTGGCCTGGACACCCTGCATGTGAACCAGGAGTGATAAAATAAGACCGCAGTTAATACTGATCTGCTTCTCCAATTTGAGGCCTACTGACTGTCAGGTATAGATTCTTTATGTGAATTGGAGTCATAAGAAAACCCAAGCACTTCTTCAGGGCTTTCAAAAATTTATTTGAACCAAAGGATCCCTATTCTCACTTGATGTAGTTCAGGAACCTAACAAAGAAAGGCAAGAGACTTCATCCATCATAACTGATCTTTTTGAAATTTTGGTTTTGGATGCACACATCGGATCTTTCTTTAGATCCATCAGGGGCTGAGAATCTAAGCCACAACCGCACACAGGGCCAAAGGGTGATTCAGACACATCCCTTTGCAAAGAAATTAAGCAAAGAGCCACAGGTGATGCCCATTCATTTTCATTTGAAAACTCTTTTTTTCAGGCTTCACATGAGGGTGGCCTGAGGCAAAGAACTTCCTGACATTCAGGGAAACAGATACATAGTAAGAGAATGGCCCATAGCAGGGTTTCTCCACTGAGACTTTCCTGGTCACACTGATATCTGAGTTTTCTGAGATTCTCCCATTCCCTTCAGCTGTCCAGTACATGGCCATTTAACAGAGCTTGAGGTGGTACATATCTTAAACACAAAACTATATGCCTATTCGGGAGAGTGGCCAGAATGCAGGAAGAAAACAGGAACTTAGGCAGATAGTAGGTGTTGCCCATCCATGAGGCAAGCCGCAGTCCATTCATCAATTGGGCAGGATGAATGCTGCGAAGCTTTCTACTAGACAGAACACATCAACTGATGCATTCTCTTTTCTAATGTCGACAACCACGGACACAGTGGGATACACAGACATAGAAAGACTCGCCTTGTCAAACGACTTACTAGAAACAGTTCACTACAATCCAATCAAACTGCCTTTCTTTCGTATTCTCAGAACATGAGACAAAACCACAAACCCACACCCACACCCGCAAAGGCACCTCCTTCCCCCAAGTAGGTCTGTCATATCCGGAGTGTCCTCTGACTGGTGGGCCATACTATCTTCTCCCAAAATGGCCTGTCCTGTCTCAGATCTGCTATACTTTGCCAACTCTGTGAAGTAGTCAGGAGCCAGCGGTGATCCACTACCTGCTTTATCAGGATAGGACCCTCTTCAGAGGTTTCCTGGCATTTGGCCATCCTCAAATCAGAAGGTACCAAGAAATATTGACTCTGTCCTTCGTAAATCCAAACAAGTTAGACCACTGGGACTTGGACGGGTTATGGCTCTGGGTGCCTGGCTTCCTGGATCCCAAGTTCAGAGACTTCCATCACCAAGGAAGTGAGGTGAAGTCACTTCCTTGAGGAACTGAATGAGGTCACTGCCTTGGAAACCACGTTGTCCTAACATTTGCCTCCAAGGTTCCCATGAGATGGAGGATGCCCCTACATCCTGTGACACTTTCACAAGTTCGAATCGTATATCAAACATAGGGACCAGGGAACAGCTCTCCACACAGGCATGGTTTGGTCTATCTTCTCTGTATTAAGAAGAATGAGGCTGATTCAGACACATTCCTTAATTCTACCAGGTTGTTTGCCATTGAGATGACTTTTGCTCTCTCAGGTCCTTCATCGCTGCCTACATCTTCTCCAGGGATCATTTCTGCATGTACCTTTGAGGTTCTCAGCAGGTGGAAGATCCCATGCATTCCTGTATTGTAAGACCAACACTGTCACTGCTCTTCTGTAAAGTTAGATTGAGGGAACAGTGTATGGTTACGGTTAATAACATTTTCATTTTCGGTTAGGAACCATTCTGCTGGATGAATAATGTTATTGGAACCTGTGATATTTATTAGAATACAGACGTGAAATATATGTACATAAACAGAAATCTAAGTAAGATTTGAAGCCCAGAAATCATTGGGCCCTTGATTGGGATACCTATCGTTGAATTACATTCTGCAAAAATGTCTCAGAGAAATCGATATACAATGGCATAAGACCTTGTAACTGGATGATTGAATGTAGAAGAGAACCTCCAGTCAAAAAGTGATAGTCGGTAGGATTAGGAAGATAGTAGGTAGGTTTTAAGAAGAAGAGTGAATATAGGATTTGGACCAAAAGTTCTTTAGCAATAGGATTTCGATTAGAGTGTGAATGTAAGTTTCAGAACATGTGAAGATTTAGTCACAATGATGAACTGTGGAAAAGCAGATACCAATAGAGACATTACAAAAACAGGCAAAGTATAAAGTGAGTGAGAGGATTAGACATTTTCAACAGGGTTGAGTTTGAATATATAATCTTTGGAAGAAACTAATTTGTAGTTACCAATAGGATTTTCATTTGAGAGCATTAGGCAACCTGGACATGGATGTTTTTAGTAATCCATGTTCACTTTTCATTTAGCTTTGATACAATCATAAGTGTGACCTTTGCTTTTTGTGTCCAGAATATTTCAGTGATAAAATGCATATGTAGATCAGGTGACATGGGTATTTCTTCCAACATTTCTGGGAGCAATATTTTGAAGACGTATAAATTAGTGTTGGGGGTACAAAGAGGTGTACCCTGTGTCTATGAATATAGAGATAATGCATGAAAATACCACATTGTGAATAAATAATATAACTGGTTCCACTTTAAATAATGGATTGAATTGATATCTGAAACTAAGTAAGAAATCTTATATTGATATACAATCATTCATTCCAACCAGTTGTACATCTAATGGTAATATTAGGGTTATGGTTTATTATGAGGGGTGTGTGAGTTTTGCTTCAAATGTGATAATGGAAATCGAAAATAATGTGTTTGGAAAGAAGTTTCAAGAAAAGACCAGTCAGAAACGGAGGAATACATGTTTTCTGAAGGAGGAAGTGATTGAATGTGAAATAAATGCCTATAAATTTGTGAACGTGTGGATGAAATATATATCCTATAATGTGCATAAACTCAAGAAATAGAAATGTACCAGTGTTGAATAAAAATAAACTTCAAAGTACATATCATGTCCCATAGGAATCTACTTGCATTGATGTTAAACTGGGTCAGTTACTGTAGAAATATTAGGATTTTTTTTTTTTGGTGTTATACACCAAAAAAATATATATCCTCAAAAAATATATTACATATATTATGTATATATATATATATATATATATATATACATATATATTTAAAAGTACTTTGATTAGCCTGTTAGAAATAATATACACCAAGACTTTCTTAATTCTGAAGTCTTCCAGAATTAACATCTTACAATGAAAATCAAATAAACATATTTAATAAAAAAGGTATCATTCTTTATTATCAATATTGATAATTTAATGTTTTTTATCACGTTACGCTGTAATATGGCATATTATATCTTATGAATTAGAGAAATTTTTTTGAACAACCTATTATTTAAGGACCATATGCACTGACATTTTAAATGGCTTTCTTATGATTTCAATTTCTATCAATTATGTATTAATTGCCAAATACTTATTTTAGTACTTTTCATATTCATAATTGATATAAAGTGAATTGTTTAATTTTTCTGGTAATTAGTTACTTATTACAGTAGGGACATTTTTAATAGTTCTAAATTTTTATAAGTAAATGGTACAAAGATATTTTCATGCAAAATTAAGAATAATTGCATGCTCTAAATGTTTGATTGTTGATACATATAATACAGAGCTTTTGATGAGTCTCTTCCCAGTAAAACATAAAATGCAAATATATCGTTGGGTATGTATGTCCAAATAAAGATAATGAAAAATACACATTATCAGCTAGAAACTATTAAATAAAAGATGAAAAGAACAATCCAACACATTGTACCAACTTATCAGATGAGGCAGTATTCTGAAAGAATAGCCTAAGACTAGACCTGGTCCATGACAAAATATTTACCAAAAATTGAAATATGAAAAATATAGGAAATGCTATGAATTTTTCATGAAGGTAGGTGGATTATCCTTTAATCTCAATTAAGTGTATTTTCAAAAGCCAGTTTTCTGGTAAAATAAATTTGTGATAGATACAACTACACAAAACAAAGTTTCTGCTTAGCAAAATGAATGCATCTCAACACTTTTTTAGCTGATTTCTTGCCACTCAATTTTAAACCTTTATTTATTTATTTATTTTTATTGATTGTTCAAAACATTACAAAACTCATGATATAATATCTTTCATACATTTGACTCAATTGGGTTATGAACTCCCATTTTTCCCCAAATACGAATTGTAGAAGCACATTGGTTACACATTCACATTTGTACATAATGGCATAATAGTGATGTTGTATTCTGCTACTTTTTCTATCCCCTACTATCCCCCCTCCCCTCCCCTCCCATCTTTCCTCTCTACCTCATCTACTGTTGTTCAATTCTCTCCATTGTTTTCCCCCCATTTCCCCTCACAAGCTCTTATATGTAATTTTGTGTAACATTGAGGGTCTCCTACCATTTCCATATGCTTTCCCTTCTCTCCCCCTTTCTATCCCCCCACTCGTCTTTGTTTAATGTTAATCTTTTTCTCATGCTCTTCCTCCCTGTTCTGTTCTTAGGTGCTCTCTTTATATCAAAGAAGACATTTGGCATTTTTTTAAGGATTGGTTAGCTTAGCTTAGCATAATCTGCTCTAATGCCATCCATTTCCTTGCAAAGTCTATGATTTTGCCATTTTTTAGTGCTGAGTAATACTCCATTGTGTATAGATGCCACAGTTTTTTAACCATTCATCTATTGAAGGACATCTAGGTTGGTTCCACAGTCTAGCTATTGTGAATTGTGGTGCTATGATCATTGATGTGGCAGTATCCCTATAGTACGCTCTGTTAAGACCCTCTAGTCTGAGAAGGGTGATAGCTGGGTCAAATGGTGCATTCATTCCCAGCTTTCCAAGAAATCTCCATACTGCTTTACAAATTGGCCTTATCAATTTTCAGTACCACCAGTAGTGTACAAGTGTACCCTTTTCTCCACATCCTCGCCAACACTTATTGTTGTTTGACTTCATAATGGCTGCTAATCTTACTGGAGTAAGATGGTATCTTAGGGTGGTTTTGATTTGCATTTCTCTGACTGATACAGATGGTGAGCATTTTTTTATGTACTTGTTGATTGATTGTATGTCCTCCTCTCTGAAGTGTCTGTTCAGGTCCTTGGCCCATTTGTTGATTGGGTTATTTGTTATCTTATTGTTTAATTTTTTGAGTTCTTTGTATATTCTGGATATTAGAGCTCTATCTGAAGTGTGAGGGGTAAAAAATTGTTCCCAGGATGTAGACTCTCTATTTACCTCTCTTATTGTTTCTCTTGCAGAGAAAAAACTTTTTAGTTTAAGTAAGTCCCATTTGTTTATTTTTGTTATTAACTCTTGGGCTATGGGTGTCCTATTAATGAATTTGGAGCCCGACCCCACAGTATGTAGATCATAGGCATCTTTTTCTTCTATCACATGCAGTGTCTCTGATTTCATCACTAGCTCCTTGATCCATTTTGAGTTAACTTTTGTGCATGACGAGAGAAAGGGATTCAGTTTCATTTTGGTGCATATGGATTTCCAATTTTCCCAGCACCATTTGTTGAAGATGCTATCCATCTCCCAATATGCTTTTAGCCTCTTTATCATATATAAGAATGTTGTAATTTTGTGGATTGATTTCTGTGTCCTCTATTCTCTACCACTGATCCACCTGCCTGTTTTGGTACCAGTACCACGCTGCTTTTATAACTATTGCTTTGTAGTACAGTTTGAACTCTGGTATCGCTATACCTCCAGATTCAAATTCCTGCTTAGAATTGCTTTTGCTATTCTGGGTCTTTTGTTTTTCCATATGAATTTCATGATTGCTTTATCATTTCTACAAGAAATGCCGTTGGGATTTTGATTGGCATCCATTTTAACCTGTAGAGAACTTTGGGTAATATCACCATTTTGATGATGTTAGTTCTGCCTATCCATGAACAGGGTACATTTTTCCATCTTCTAAGATCTTCTTCTATCTCTCTCTTTAGGATTCTGTAGTTTTCATTATATAAATCTTTCACCTCTTTTGTTAGGTTGATTTCCAAGTATCTTATTTTCTTTGAGGATATTGTGAATGGAGTGGTTTTTCCTCCTTTCCATATCAGAAGTTTTGCTCCTGATATACAAAAATGCCTTTGATTTATGCGTGTTGATTTTATATCCTGCCACTTTGCTTAATTCATTTATTATCTCTAGCAGTTTCTTTGTAGACCCTTTTGGGTCTGTTATATATATTATCATGTCATCCACAAATAGTGATAATTTAAGTTCTTGTTTTCCTATTTTTATGCCTTTAATTTCTATTGTCTAATTTTTCTGGCTAGAATTTCAAGAACTAAATTGAATAGAAGTGGTGATAGAGGGCATCCCTGTCTTGTTCCAGATTTTAGAGGCAATCCCTTCAGTTTTTCTCCATTTAGGATGATGCTAGCCTGAGGTTTAGCATATATAGCTTTTACAATGTTGAGGTAAGTTCCTGTTATCCCTAGTTTTTCTAGTGTTTTGAACATAAAGGGATGCTGTACTTTGTCAAATATTTTTTTCTGCATCTATCGAGATGATCATATGGTTCTTGTCTTTAAGTCTATTGATGTGGTGAATAGTATTTATTGATTTCCGTATATTGAACCAGCCTTGCATCCCAGGGGTGAATCCTACTTGATCATGGTGCACAATTTTTTTTGATATGCTTTTGTATTCGATTCATCAGGATTTTATTGAGAATTTTTGTATCCAAGTTCATTAGAGATATTGGTCTGTAGTTTTGTTTCTTTGAAGTGTCTTAGTCTGATTTCAAGATCAGGGTGATTTTGGCCTCATAGAATGAATTTGAAAGAGCTCCTTCTTTTTCTATTTCTTGAAAGAGCTTGAAAAGAATCAGTATTAATTCTTCTTTGAAGGTTTTGTAGAACTCCGCTGTTTACCCATCCGGTCCAGGGCTTTTTTTCGTTGGTTATCTTTTGATGGCTTCTTCTATTTCTTCCTTTGTCAATGGTCTGTTTAAATTGTGTGTGTCTTCCTGACTCAATCTGGGCAGATCGTATGACTTAAGAAATTTATTGATATCTTCACTATCTTCTATTTTATTGGAATATAGGGTTTCAAAATACTTTCTAATTATCTTCTATATTTCTGTAGTGTCTGTTGTGGTATTGCATTTTTCACCCCCTATGTTAATAATTTGAGTTCTCTCTCTTCTTCTCTTCGTTATCATGGCTAAGGGCCTGTCAATCTTATTTATTTTTTCAAAGAAACAACTTTTAGTTTATCAATTTTTTCAATGATTTTTTGTTTCAATTTCGTTGATTTTTGCTCTTATTTTAATGTCGTCTACTACATTTGCTGTTGTTTTGCTCTTCCTTTTCTAGGTTTTTGAGGTGTAGTGTGAGTTCATTTATTTGTTGTTGTTTTTTTCTTTTTTTGAGGAAAGAACTCCAAGAAATGAATTTTCCTCTTAAAACTGCTTTTATTGTGTCCCATAGATTACAGTAGGTTGTGTCTGTATGGTCATTTGTCTCTAAGAATTTTTTTGTCTCCTCCTTAATGTCTTCTGTAACCCATTGATCATTCAGTAGAATATTGTTCATTTTCCATGTGATGTAGGATTTTTCCTTCCTTCTTTTATCATTGATTTCCAGTTTCATTTCATTATGATCTGATATGGTGCATGGTATTATCTCCATGCCTTTATATTTACTAAGAGTTGCCCTATGACCTAATATATGGTCTATCTTTGAGTAGGATCCATCTGCTGCTGATAAGAAGGTGTATCCACTTGATGATGGTTGATATATTCTATATATGTCGGTTAAGTCTAGGTTATTGATTGTGCTGTTGAGTTCTATAGTTTCTTTATTCAGTTTTTGTCTAGAGGATGTGTCTAATGGTGAGAGCGGTCTGTTGACATCACCTATAATTATTATGTTGTAGTCTATTTGACTCTTGAACTTGAGAAGAGTTTGTTTTATGAGTGTGGCAGCTCATTTGTTTGCTGCATACAAATTGGTAATTGTTATGTTATGTTGGTGGATGGTTCCTTTTAACGTTATATAGTGTCCTTCTTTATCCCTTTTGATTAACGTAGGTTTGAAGTTGATTGTATTTGATATGAGTTTGGCCACTCCTGCTTGCTTCCGTGTGCCCTGTGAGTGGTATGATTTTTCCCAACCTTTTACTTTCAGCCTGTGTATGTCTTTACCTATCATATGAGTCTCCTGAAAGCAGCATATTGTTGGATTTGTTTTTTTGATCCAGGTTACTACCCTATGTCTCTTGAATGGTGAGTTTAGGCCAATAACATTTAAGGTTACAATTGAAATATGATTTGTACATCCATTCATGTTAATTTATTTATTTATTTTAGTTTGGCTAGTTTTTACTTTTTGGTTATTTTCCTCCCCCTTTACTGAGATACCTCCCACTGTTAGTTTGGGGCACTATTTTTCAATTCTTCTTCTTGTAGTATTTTGCCCAAATCCTTTGCAGTGCTGGTGTTATGGGTGTGAATTCTTTTAGTTTTTATTCATTGTGAAAGACTTTAATTTTATTGTCAAATCTGAAGCTTAATTTTGCTGGATACAGTATTCTTTGTTGGAATTCATTATTTTTCAGTGTTTGAAATACATTGTTCCAGGATCTTCTCACTTTCAAAGTTTGTGATGAAAAATCAGTCGTTAATCTAATTGGTTTACCCCTGAATGTAATCCGCCTCCTTTCTCTCGTAGCTTTTAATATTCTCTCCTTGTTCTGTATTTTGGCTATCTTCATAATTATATGTCTTGGAGTTGGTCTATTATGGTTTTGAATGTTTGGGGTCCTGTAGTCTTCAAGGATTGGCAATCCATTCCATCTTTCATCTCTGGGAAGTTTTCTAGAATTATTTCATTTAATATGTTGTCCATTCTTTCGGTTTGAATCTCTATGGCTTCTTCTATTCCGATGACTGTGAAATTTGTTTTTTTTTATGACATCCCATATCTTTTGAATAGACTGCTCTTGGGACTTAAGCATCTTTTCTGTGTTGACTATATTCTTTTCAAGTTGATAAACGTTGTCGTCATTATCTGATGTTCTGACTTCTATTTGATCTAGTCTATTTGTAATATTCTCGTTTGAGTTTTAATTAATAGATTCCTGCATTTCTAGGATTACTGTTTGATTTTTTTTAAGATCTCTATCTCCTGGTAAAGCTTGTTCTTTGCCATTTGAATTTGTTTAATTCATTTTCAAAATATACTTTTATTGCTAGGACTTGCTGATTCATGTATTCTCTAATATCCCTTTCCATCTGAGTTAGGTAAGCCTTGAGTTTTTTTCCCTATCCCTGTTTCTGATGATTCTAGGTCCTCCTGTAGAATTAAGTTGTCCTGCATTGTTTGTACACATTTTTTTCCTTTGTTTTTTCATGATGTTCACGTTGTTTTCCATCTCTATTTGATTGCTGTTTTTCTGCTCTATTCTATAGATTTGTTTTGGTTTAATATATCTGTTGTCTCTCCTTTGTGTTGGTAGACTATGCCTGCTAAAGTGAATTCTGCTTGGAAGGAATTGCGATGGCCGAGCTCCAGTGATGTCACCTGTCTGCTATGGCGGGCCCCAGGCTCCTTGCCAGGGTGTTCAAATGGGAGTGGGCTGGGACTGATCTGTCTCTGTTTGTTTTCAACTCCCGGTCGCCGGCGGGCGGGCGGTCTCCAGCTGTCCAGTCACACAGTCAGCGGGTGGGCTGTCACTGGTGGGCGGGAGATCTCTAGCCACCCAGTTGCACGTGCAGCCAGCGGGCGATTGGTCGCTGGTAGGCAGGCGGGCACCAGCCACCCAGTCGCACCAGCAGCGGGCTGTTTGTGACCAGTGGGCGGGCGTTCTCCAGCCGCCCAGTCATGCGGGCCTGGCCTCTAGTCCCCTGTTATCTCCTGCTAGTCCTGGTTTCTCGTGCTAGACCAGATTTCCCATGAGTGATGCCTCTCGGCAGCTCATACTGTCCTCTGGGCCTGCCGTTTCTTGGGTGTGGATGGTGTCTATGGGGAACCCCGGCACTCTATTGTTTTGATTTTTTCCTCTTGCCCCTCTCCCAGCTCTGGCTAGACAGGTTTCGTTTTCGCCGCTGATGGGAGGGGAAGTTGAAGGTCAGGTGCCTGTAGTTTTCCCGACGTCTTTATGCAGGCTCTCTCTGATAATCTCTCCAATGGAAAGCCTAAGAGAGATTTTATGTGAATTTCCTGCTGTATGGGAGATGAGCTGAGTAACACAAACCTGTTTTATTGTTGCAATCTGTTGGAGAGTGGCGGTGGTTACTTCTGCTCTCCAAGATGGTGACCGTTGGTTTCCTTGGTGGAGTTTTTATTGTGGGGGGATAGAACTGTAGCACTTCCTTCCCCGTTTGAAATCCCAAACTCAGCCCGGGGCTCAGTTGGAGGTCAGCCAGCAGGATTCCACAGAATCTGCAGCAACGTTTCTCCCTGCCGGCTGGTCGCTTCTAGGTGGTGCCCTGCTGTCTCTAGCCACGGGGCAGGCCACACAGATTTGTCAGCCCGGATCTCCGGTCGCACATTTGGCTCGTGTTTGAGACTCAATTACCGGACCTCATTGGTGGAAATCATTCTTCTAGGTTTCGGTGCACACCCATTTTTCTGTAAGATCCTAACAAGATAATTTTTTGTCGTTCTAACTCGTTATTCACCTGTGAAGTGGCGCAGTTCACAGGGTGTGAGTGGCAGATTCAGAGACATCCCTTCATCCTGACCAGGTTGTTTGCCATGGAAGATGACTTTTGCTCTCTCAGGTCCTTCATAGCTGCCTACATCTTCTCCATGGCTTATTTCTCCATGGACCTTTGAGGTTCTCAGCAGGTGAAAGATCCCCTACATTCCTGTATTATAAGACCAACTCTGTCCGTGCTCTTCTTTAAAGTTAGATTGAGGGAACACTGTAGGGTTAGGGTTAATAACATGTTTGATTTGGGTTAGGAATCATTCTGTTTATGAATAATTCTATTGAGAAGCTGCGATATGTATAAGAATATATAGTTGGAATATATGTAGGAAAACAGAAATCTAAGTAAGATTTGAATCCCAGAATGGCATTGGGCCCTTAATTGGGATACTTAGCGTTGAATTACGTTCTGCACAGATGTCTCAGGTAAATTGATATACAATGTCATAGGACCCTGTACCTTGGAAGATTGAATGTAGATGAGAACATCCATTTAAAAAGGTATAGTTGTTATTGAATGGTTAATTAAATAGGTACTTGTCACTTCCTGTTTTTCTCTATGCTTAACAAAACACTGTTGAAATCTTGAGAACTGTTTGCTAATCTTGTTCCCAGAATGTGCTGTCCCCAGTTTTCAAACTGCAGAATTTACTCTCTCACCTGGTTGCATGCAAACTGCCCACTCCCACTGACCCATCAATAAACTTCCCTCCTTGCCCTCGGCAAGGAAAGTATATAAGCTCTGCTCAAGCTCTTCTCAGGGCTCTCTGCTGTATTCAAGTGAGCTCTGAGCCCCAGCATGCTGGAACTCCAATAAACCCTTTGCTGTTTCATGAGTCAGTTTCTTGGTGGTCTCTTTCTCCAATGCACGCCCGACCTTTACACATGAAGTTTCCACTGATATCTGGCAGCGGCGGATGAGAGACCCCAACGGGCTACTCTTGGGGTAAGTAAGTCTCCTATTCCTGGTTTCAGGTTTCAGGTTAGGACTTGGAAAAATGGCTATTGATGAAGAGTGTGAGCTCTCTCCGACAGTGGCTGACAGACGTGTCACAGAGCCACAGGCCACGTTCCTGGAGGACGCCCCAGAGGACTTGGGAAATTTAGTTATAATAGATTCCTCGACTCAGTGATATTTTGTTTTGGATTCGGTATTGCCAGCCCATTGGTTATTGCCGGCTACTCAGTCCTGATCTCAGTGTTGGACGTCCATTGCCTGTCTTTATTGTCTTGTCTTGTCTGTTTCATGTGTCGTTGTTTTCACTGTTTGTGGATCTTTCATTATGGGACAGAGCACTTCAATGCTAGATCTCAGTTTAAAGGGCGACTCTTATGCGTGGTCTCATAAAATCCCAACACAATTAATGGCAATACTTCTCTGAGCTCAGTTCCAGAACTCAGTCTCTAAGGGGAATCACACCAGAGTTCAAGCCCAGGTGGACCCAGTCATCTCTTCCAAATGCCACACAAATGACCACAATTAAAACCAAAACACTCCCCAATGGCCCTCATCTTCTTCCATATAGACACTCATCATAACCTCTGGCTGGACGTTTCCATGAGGGGCATTGCCCAAGACAGTGTCCAAAACATGCTCCCTTGCCGCTAATTTGCCTAAAGTCAGGGTGGCCTGGAAACCCTTCCAGTGAACCAGGATTGATCAAATACACCTGCCATTAATACTGATCTTCTTCTGCAATTTGAGGCCTACTGACTGTCAGGTGTAGATTCTTTATGTGAATTTCAGTCATAAGAAAACCCAACCACATCTGCAGTGCTTTGAAAAACTCATTTGACCCAAAGGATCCCAATTCTCACTTGATGGACGTCAAGAACCTAACAGAGGATAGAGAGAAACTTCACCCACAATGACTGCTCTTTTGGCCATTTTGGTTTTGGATGCACACATGGGATCTTTCTTTAGATCTATCAGTTGCAGAGAATCTAAGACACAGCCTCACACAGGGCATAGAGTTGGATTCAGACACATCCATTTCCAAAGCAAGTAAGCAAAGAGCCACAGGTTATGCCCATTCATTTAGATCTGAAAACTGTTTTCTTCAGGCTTCACAAAGGGGTGGTCCGAAACAAAGTACTTCTTGACATTCAAGGCAACAGAACATTATGTAAGCAAAAGGCTCAAAGAAGGGTTTCTCCACTGAGAGTTTACTGGTCACACTGATATCTGCGTTTTCTGAGATGCTCGCCATTCCCTTCATCTATCCAGTACATGGCCATGTCACAGAGCTTGGAGGTGGTACATATCTTGGACACAAAACCATGAGCCTATTCTGGAGATTGGCGAGAATTCAGAAAGAAAATTGAAAATTACTAAGATCGTTGGTGTTGCCCATCCTTAAGGAAAGCTGCAATCCATTCATTAATTGGGCAGGATGAATGCTGGGAAGCTTTCTACAAGACAGGACAAATCCATTGATGCATTCTCTTTTCTAATTTCTACAACCACGGACATAGTGGGATACACAGACATAGAAACACTCGCCTTGTCAAACGTCTTACTAGAAACAGTTCAACCCCAAAAAACAAACCACCTTTCCTACCTATTTTCAGAACATGAGACAAAATCATAAACCCAAAACCACACCCATATTGGCACCTCCTTCCCCCAAGTAGGTCTGTGACTCTAGGGAGTGTCCTCTGACTGGTGGGCCATACAATTTTCCCATGAAAAGTCCTGTCCTGTCTCAGGTCTGTTCTCCTTGACCAACTCTGTTAAGTTGTCAGAAGCTAGTGTTTAGCAACTACCTGCTTTCTCAGGAAAGGCCCTTCTTCAGAGCTCTCCTTGCTTTTGCCATCCTAACATCAGTAGGTACAAAGAAAGACTGACTCTGTCCTTGGTAAATCCAAACAAGTGAGCCCATTGGGACTGGGACTGGGACTGGCTCTATGTGCCTGGTTTCCAGTATCCCAAGTTCAGAGAGATCCATCACCAAAAAAGTGAGGTGAGGTCACTCCCTTCAGGAACTGAATAAATTCACTGCCTTGTAAACCATTTTGTCCTAATAGTTGCTTCCAAGTGTCCCATTAGATGGAGGTTTCCCCTACTTCCTTTGAAACTTTCACAAGTTAGAATGGTATGTCAACCTTAGGAACCCGGGAATAGCTATCCACACAGGCCTGGTTTGGTCAATCTCCTCTACATTAAGAAGAGAGAGGCTGATTCAGACACATCCCTTCATCCTGACCAGGGTGATTGCCATGGAAGATGACTTTTGCTCTCGCAGATCCTTCATAGCTGACTATATCTTCTCCAGGATTCATTTCTGCATGGACTTTGGAGGTTCTCAGCAGGTGGAAGATCCCCTACATTCCTGTATTGTAAGACCAACTCTGTCCCTGCTTTTCTTTAAATATAGGTTGATAGAACAGTGTATTCTTAGGGCTAATAAAATGTTTGATTTGAGTTAGGAATAATCCTGCGGGATGAATAATGGTATTGGGAACCTGAGATATTTATAAAAATATAGAGGTTAAATATATGAATTAAAACCGAAATCTAGGTAATTTTGAAGCTCAGAAGGGCATTGGGCCCTTGATTGGGATACTTAACTTTGATTTACATTGTGTACAGATGTCTCAGATAAATAGACATACAATGGCATCGGACCTTGTAGCTTGGATGATTGAATGTTGAAGAGAACATCCAGTCAAAAACGGATAGTAGGTAGAATTAGGTACAGAGTTGGTTTAGGAAGAAGAGTGAGTATAGGATTTGGAACAAAAGTTCTGGAGCATTAGGGTTGTGGTTAGAGAGTGAAAGTGAACATAAGTTCATGTGAAGGGTCAGTCACAATGGTGAACTGGTGAAAATATGCAGGAAACCACATATCTTTAGAGACATTATGAAATCAGGCAAAGTATAAAGTGAGTGATATGATTATGCATTTTCAACAGGGTTGAGTTTCAATATATAATCTTAGGAAGAAACAAATTTCCCCTTCCTCTCCTGTTTTCTCTTTTCTTTCCACTATACAAAGTCTAATCTGGGACAGAAAAGATCCGTCCTTTATAGGGCATATCAGGACATATACAGGATTGCCTGGAGCCCTTAGTTTGGGTAATGATTTAGCAGATAAAACTACGCATGACATACATATTTTCTCTACAGTAGAAGAAGCTACAAATTTTCATAAAAAATTCCATGTCAATGCTAATACTATACATAAGCGCTTTAAAATAACTAAGGAACAAGCTAGACAAATAATAAAACAATGTCAAAATTGTGTGACCATTTTACCACAAGTTAATCTTGGAGTCAATCCTAGAGGATTGATACCTAACCATATTTGGCAGATGGACGTCACAAACTTGCCAGAATTTGGAAAATTAAAATATTTGTATGTTACAGTTGATACTTCTTCTGAATTTTTGATGGACTCCCTTCATGCCGGAGAAAAAAAACTAAAGATGTTATAGCTCATTGCTTACAAAATTTTGCCACTGTGGGCATTCCAAAACAGTTAAAAACAGATGTTGCCCCTGGTTATACTTTTACCTCTTTTAAAGAATTTTGCTCATCATTTTGCATTACTCATATAACAGGAATCCCATACAATCCGCAGGGACAAGGCATAGTTAAATGAGCTCATCAAACTATTAAAACGTACTAATTAAACAAAAAAAAAAAAAAGAATTGGGAAGGGGTATATATTCCCCAAAGATAAACTTAAAATAACCCTTTTTACTCTAAACTTTGGAAATTTGGATTCATCAGGGCTTATTCCTGTGGAAAGGCATATGTGTCCAAAAAATGTACATAAGCCCAAGGTACTTTGGAAGGATATTCTAACAGGACAATGGAAATGTCCTGACCCAGTAATTGTCTGGAGTTGGAGGTCTGTTTGTGTGTTTCCACAGGGAGAACAGCAGCCGATTTGGATTCCAGAGAGACTAACTAAAGCGATTTCTACAGATTAAAAGAATATGATTTGGCTCAAATCCATAACAGCTGATATCCAGAACTCCAGTTTGGCTATTCTTACATCTGTGACAAATCCAGGATGCTTTTTTCAATATCTATTTTATTATTACCCTTTCTCATGTCATGAAGTTCTATTTTGGTTTTTGAGCTCATACAAACCTAGGTTAATGTTTTGCTGATCAGTTCTATTTTTGGACTATAGAGTTTTTAGACATTGCAATGGAGATTTCACCTGTAAAATGTTATAAGGCCTTTACTCTTATGTTATGTGTTGTATGTATTATATTACGTGTGCACACTTGTGTTTTTTGTTATATGTTTGAATGTACGTATGTCCATATATCATATATGATGAGCGCTCATGAAAAAATGGATCCAAATATATTTTTATACACTTGATGTAAATGTTTTAATTTAAATTGGGTAAACACCTGTTGAGGATTGTTTTAAAATGTGTACAAAAAAGGAGGTTAACAGATCTGTTTGTTTACTTTCACCTTTTCTTTTCATTATATTTAATAATTCTCTTCAAGACAATGTAAATTGTTAATAAAATTGTTTTCTTTTAGTACCTTCTGGAATGTTACATAATTTTTCTTTGGCCATTATTGCCAAAATTCCTATCTTCATCCCAGTGCCTGTAAAGACAAAGATAAAAACAATCTACAGCTTCTGCAATAGCCATCACTGAACTGCTTGCAGAACTTGCCTCGACTATGTATCACCTGTATGCATTGTGAACTCACCTGCATGCATTGTGAACAATATGTTGGTGAATTGACTTGTGGTAGTGTTGGGGTATTTTTGCTGATGATGTCATCGGTGGTACAATTTTTCCAAAAGGAGCCGTCAATTGGCTTGGTGTATCTTCCTCCCTTCTGCTGTCATGGTCGTTCAGCTAAAATTTGGGGGCCAACAGAGGTGAGACAAAGAACCTCACCCCCCGCTGGTACAAAGACCTCTCCACAGGTGTGACTGTATACTGGACCTGTAGCTAGTGACGGGTAAGATCCAATTGCAATGGTACCAATCTAAGACTGGAGGCTGATACCTTGAGGTCAGCTCATTCGATAATGGGTAAGCACCATATGTACTATTGGACAACCTAAGGCAGGCATGGTCCCTAAGCCACATGCTTGTTGTTTAAACAGAGAGGGGGAGGTGTTGAGAGGCACAGCCCAAGGGGCCAAACAAACTTTCAGACTGCCGGCTGATGATTGGCTAACAGCGGCCCCAGCAACATCAAGCTAATTGGCTCCTCTGCGGTGATGCTCATTGGAGATGCTCATTGAGCAGTTTCCCCACCCTTTCAGACTGCAAGCTGATGATTGGTTCACAGCAGCCCCAGCAATATCTAGCTGATTGGCTCCTCTGTGGTAATGCCATTGGGCTGTTTCCCCACCCTTTCAGACAACGGAGCTGCTCATTGTGGGACTTTTTGGGCTCTGCCCACACGACCCAGCCAATCGACCTCAAGAGAAGGAGTGTGGAGGTTGAGAGCTTGTGGGAAGCCAGTAGTGGCAGTTGGGCTCTGAGGGTTTTTCCCGAGGAGCTAATTTTTAGTCTTGTGTGGTTCTAAAAGTAATTTTAGTTTCTTTTGACAAGTGGCTCCTGAATTGTGCCCAGCCAGATTGCAGCAATCCTAAAGTGATGGAGAAAAAGAACCCAAACAGAATAGAAATACAAGCAGTTTAGAGAGGCATGGTGTATAGTTGGATTTACCTTTTGCATGATAAAGGGTAGGTGTTATAAATCTAGTCAATTTTAAATTGAAATAGTTCTCCATGTGTTTTATAGTTAACAAATATGTGAATTCCTATCTCCCTTTATCTGTAGGCTATTCAGCACATGTATTTTTGAATGTACATATAGAATACTACCTGGTATCACATGTACATTTTTGTTAGATGGCTGACTTGGCAGATACAAATTTTTAGAAGAGGTCACTCCTCCTAAACGTTGTTGGAATTGAAAATTAAAACTATGGGTGAGCTTCCTAGTTGAACAATATAATACATAAATCCATGTTCAGTAAAATGAATAGTTTTGGATCTGTGGATGTTATATATTTCATGATGAATTTCGATTGGCATATATATTGCTACCTTTTAATGCCTCTCTCTCTCTCTCTCTCTCTCTCTCTCTCTCTATATATATATATATATATATATATATATATATATATATATATACACACACACACACTCTCCAGATTTTTCAGAATGTAAAATATATGTGTCTTATTATGCAATCCCTAAATGCATTCATGTTCATGAATGTGGATTTATAACCAAATGTTCACAAAGTTATTTTCAGAAATATTCATCCACCTTAAATACATATTGTATCCTAGTACTGAAATCAAAATTCAGTGAATGGTGCATAGAAGTCCTAATTTTTCTACAGTAACTGACCCACTTTAACATCAATGCAAGTAGATTCCTATGGGACATGATGTGTATTTTGACCTTCATTTTTATTCAACACTGTTACATGACTATTTCTTCAGTTTATGCACATCATAGGATATATATTTCATTCACAATTTTGCAAATTGATAGGCTTTTGTTTCACTTTTAATCACTTCTTGCTTCAGTACACAAGTATTCCTCTATGTTTTTTGACTGGTCTTTTCATGATACTTCATTTTATTTTAGATTTCAATAATCACTTTTAAAGCAAAACTCACACACTCTTCATGATAAACCATAAACCTAATATTACCATTAGATGTATAAATGGTTGTAATGAATGTATGTATCTCAATATAAGATTTCCTGTAAATTTGTAAATATCAATTCAATCCAATATTTAAAGTTGGAACCAGTAATATTATTTATTCACAGTATGGTCTATTCATTCATTTTATCTATATTCCTAGACACAGGGAACACCTATTTGTACACCCTATACTAATTTATACACCTTCAAAATATTGCCCACAGAAATGGTGGAAGAAATACTGATGTCACCTGATCTACATATGCACTTTATCACAGTAATATTCTGGAAACAAAATGCAAAGTTCACACTTATGACTGTGCCAAAGCCTAAATGGAAAGTGTGCATGGATTACTAACAATATCCATGTCCAGATTGCCTAATTCTCTCAAATGTCAATCCTATTGGTGACTAAATATTTGATTCTTTCTAAGGTTTTATACTCAACCTCTACCCTGTTGAAAATGTCTAATCCTATCACTCAATTTATACTTTGCCTGATTTCTTAATATCTCCATTGATATCTGCTTCCGCATATATTTTCCCCAGTTCATCATTGTGTCTGACTCTTCACATGTGGTGACATTTACATTCACTCTCTACCGCAAACCCTATTGCTAAAGAACTTTTTGTCCAAATCCTATACTCACTTTTCTTCCTAAACCTACTGACTGTCTTCCTAATCCTACCAACTATGCCTATATGAGTGGATGTTTTCTTCTACATTCAATCATCCAATTTTCAAGGTCCTATGCCATTGTATATCGATTTATCTGAGACATCTGTTTAGAAGATATTTAAAAGCTAAGTATCCCAATCAAGGGCCCAATGCTCTTCTGGGCTTCAAATCTTACCTAGATTTCTGTTTTTATACTTATATTTCACCTATATATTCTTGTAAATATCACAGGTTCCCAATACCATTATTCATCCAGCAGAATGATTCCTATCCCAAATAAAACCTGTTATTACCCTAACCATACACTGTTCCCTCAATGTAACTTTACAGAATAGCAGGGAAAAAGTTGGTCTTACACTACAGGAATGTAGGGGATCTTCAACCTGCTGAGATCCTCAAAGGACCATGCAGAAATGATACCCTGGAGAAGTTGTAGGCAGCTATGAAGGACCTGAGGGAGGAAAACTCAACTTCCATGGTAAACAACCTGGTCAGAATGAAGGGATGTGTCTTTATCAGCCTCTTTCATCTTAATGTAGAGAAGATTGACCAAACCAGGCCTGTGTGGAGAGCTGTTCTCGGGTGCCTATGGTTGATATACCATTCCAACGTGTGAAAATGTCACAGGAAGTAGGGGCACCCTCCATCTCATGGGACCCTTGGAAGCAACTCTTAGGACAAAGTGGTTGCCAAGGCAGTGACTTCATTCACTTCCTGATTGAGGTTACCTCACATAACGTCCTGGGTGATGGAACTCTCTAAACGTGGGATTCAGAAAGCCAGGCAAGCACAACCAGTCCCAGTCCCAGTCCCAGTGGTCTCACTTTTTTTGGATTTACCAAGGACAGAGTCTGTCTTTCTTGGTACCTACTGATGTGAGGATGGCCAAAAGACAGGAAAGCTAAGAAGAGGGGCCTTTCCTGATAAAGCAGGTAGTAGCTCACCACTGGCTTCTGACAACTTCACACAACATTCCTCCCTCAATGCAGCACAAAGGTCCCTTTCACTCATGAAGAGGAGGTCCAACCCTCAACTGTTCTGTAAAAGAACTTCAGAGAGAGAGGTTAAAGATTCCTGCAAAGCTGTTATGGAGGTTTCTAATATATTTAAGTTTTGGTCTATTTCTGCTTCTTACTGGGTCATTTGTTGTGTCCCATGGACCAGGGCAGTGGTTCCTGTGCCCACCCTTGTGGCAACTCCTATTCTTTATAGGATGGCTAAATTGAGGGACATATGTTCCCAGTGAAACCGGGTTGTATGTCCTACCTATTCGATCTTCAAATGAACCTGCGTCATGATAGAGCATTCTGGGTAACATATGCACCATTACACAATTAATCACATCCGTTTTTCATTTCATGAAAACATCAACAATGTTTTAGTATATAGAATTATACTGTTGTAGGGACGGACAAGGCAAGGCACCTAAGATAGCACCAAAGACAGTGAAACAGTCCTATTTGGTTGCACCCAGATTCAGAGGGCATTGCTTCGGTTGTAATCAATTAATCTTCTGAATTCCAAGTTTAGGTAGTTTCAGAATTTTGTACCCAACATGTAAGAGAAGTGGCTCAGAAGATCACACTCTGCAGAAGTTCACAAAAAGCTGTTTTTGTTTCTGTTTTTTTTTTCTCTGTTCTGGGCAAGTTAACTTTTCAAGGACAACTGGGTGGGGGAGAGCTTTTACTTCCCTTTCTTTTTTTCCCCCTGCCAGCTGTTACCATGGAGCCCAGATGGTAACTTCTTTATCTTAGAAATGTTGCCATCTCTGTGAAGCCCCAGTTCAAGGCCAGAGGAATTGTTCACATATTTTGTGAAAAACTAGTAAGGGGGTGTCTAGCATAGGAGTGCTGATTATTTTTAGCCAGTGGCCAAGTGGAACAGGGCAACATTAAATGAGGAAGGTTATCTACACTGAAATCGTTTATAGGGACTTTTTTGCTGAAAGTCCTAAAGTCAGCCATGGTGAAGACTCCTGGAGAAGGTCAGTGAAAACTTTTCTGTGGGCCTGGTACAGAGGGGGGAGACAGAGAAGTCGGGGCTTAGAGCAGCTTCATGGATCTGAGAATGAGAAAGGAGAGATGTAAAAGAATAATGGGAAAGGGGTTTGGGATATTCCTAGCAACAAAACTTGAGCAGTAGAACAGGTAGAGCAGAGGGGAAGAAGGGAGTGAGTATCCACAAAGCCTGTGAGGGACTTTAAATTTTTAGTAACCTGTTTTCAGTGATGAAAGAGCAACTTTAAAGGCCATTTTCATTACATTTGGATAAGGGTCTGAGGGCTCTCCTCAGCTGGTTTGAGCTATGGGTTAGCTGGAAAGAGGACCTGGTGGGACCCAGTGCGGGCAGTGACAAGAGAAGAGAGGAGTGAGTCGGTGGAGGGGTACCTCAGTACCTGCTTCTCAGCCAGGGGGCAATGGTCTGAGAACTGGTGTTGGTTTGGGTTTTTGATCTAGTAATTGAAGGGAAGAAATCAGGTTGCTGAGTTTGGAGTGACAGCAGATAGTCTGGAGATGAAGGCTGAGGGTGAGGATCTATTGGAGAAGCATAGTTCAGGATGTGAGCGAAGGAGGGAAAAGGCCTCCACATAGGGGAATCTCCTTTTACCCTTTTGAGCACTTGCAGAAGTTAAAAAGGTCACACAGTATTTGAGGATCTAGAGACCCCTCTGGGGGCCATGGGTTTTGGTTATCTAATTGGTCATATGGCCAATGCTGTGTACAGAATTTGATGAGGAGTTCGGGTTCCATCAGGAAGCCCCTGTATGCTCACATCCCCATGACTTACAGAAGAAATTGGCTTTTCCTCCACACAGCTGTTGCTGTTTGTGGCTTTGATTGTCTGCCGGGCAAACATAGTAATCTAGGCTAGCCAACCTGCACCTGGCTTACCTGTCCCGACATCCATAATGTTTGTTTCCATTATTTATGGTACAAAAGGTATTTAATGGAATTTTAGTGGTATCCTCTTCATCAGGGATATCCTAATAGGAAAGACCTATAGCCAGCTAACAAATGTCTGGGTGGAGAAATGGCCACCAGGTCCCAAAGTGGGCTATATGTGAGATAGATTATACTTCTTCTCCAGTAGGATTTGTGATCAGCCATCGCTGCTGAAAGGGCTGATGAGGGTTAGAACTACTGGTGGTCAAGGAGAGACTCTATAGCTTCATCCACCTGGCGAATACACAATTTGAAAGGGTTACCAGTCTCTTCCAGTTTCCAGGCAGAGTCTGGACAGGGTGCAGGCTTGAGATGAGAGGCCAGGATCCAGGAAGTGATTCTGTCTACCTTTACCACTGTAGGTGTTATAAGTAGAACCTGGTATGGTCCTTTCCAGTGGGGTTCCAGGGATGACACCTGATGTTGTCTTACATAGACAAAGTCTCCTACTTGATATTGATGTGGAGTCCCCTCATCTCCAGGTTGGTAGGCAGTGGCCAGCTGTTTTCACAGGTATCGCTGAGTTCTTTCAACAGCTGTAAGTCTGTCAAGCATGGTGGTGTGGAAGGGATCGTTAGGTCTTAGAGTTGGGGTTAGGTCCCTTACTGGAATAGGGGCCCCATAGGGAATTTCATAGTGGGTGAGGTTACACAAAGAAACAGAGAGAGAATTTCTTGCATGAAACATTGCATAAGGCAGAAGCATTGTCCAATCTTTTATGTCGGTCTCTAAGCTTAATTTCATTAAGGTCTCTTTAATGGTTCTATTCATTCATTCTACCTGTCCTGCACTCTGTGGTCTATAAGCACAATGTAATCCCCAGGGTACTGGCTAACCCCTAACGTACCTGGGTCATGAATGCAGGTCCATTATCAGACTCTGTTACCTTAGGCAGGTCGTATCTTGGAAAAAAATCTTCCAGGATCTTCTTGACCACCATTTGTGCTGTTTCTTTCTTTCTTTCTTTTTCTTTCTTTCTTTCTTTCTTTCTTTCTTTCTTTCTTTCTTTCTTTCTTTTTTTTGGTGGGGAAGGCTTTAATCCATCCTGAAAATGTATCTACAAAGACTAGGAGATATTTAAGTCCATACCTTGCATGCTTAATTTCAGTAAAGTTCACTTCCCAGAATTGTCCTGGTCTTTTTCCTCCTAGGTGCTTTCCTCCAGGAAGCTTGGAAGGGTAAGCATAAACCAATTGATGGACCCGACAGGCTTTTGTTACCCATTCAGTCCTTTTGCTGTGATTTGGTCAGTGGAAAACTCTGTTCTTGATCCTTCAGGAATGCCTGCAGTTTCTTTGAACAAAGTTGAGTGAGTTGATGTACATTTTCTACTGACATAGTTAGAGCCATGACTATAGGAGTTTTTACTGAAGGATTTAGAAATCCCACTTGGTTGCCTTCAGGGTTAAAAGTTATTTTGGCCCAGAGCTTGGTGAGCAGATCTCTGCCCATCAATGGGGCCAGGCATTCTGTGATTACTAGGAAGGATTGATGGATTTTCCTTTTCCCAGGTCTATGGTCCTCTTAGTTTTCCAAGCCCGATACTTACTGCCATTTGCCCCTTGAACTAGAGACCTTTTATTTGATAGATGGCCCAATGGGGCCTTGAGGGCTGAGTATATTGCCCCTGTATCCACTTCAAAGTTTACTGGGGTCCCCTACACTTCAAAAGTTACCCTGAGCTCCGGGAGGGGATGTTAGCCCCGACTTTTGGAGTCATCCTCAAGAGTCAGAATGGCTGGCAGGAGTGGCTGTCTCTTTCTAGGGAACTCTTTGGCTCAGTGTCCTTTTTTTTACAGTAGGCACAGTGATCTGAGGCAAGGAGTGGCCTCTGGCGTGGGCCCAGGTATCCTTTCCTGTCTCCCTGTTTCTTAATTTCTGGCCTATTTGTTGTTGTGACCAGGACCTTAGTCAGCGCCTTAGTCTGTCTTTTGTTTCTTTTATCCTCCCTTTGTTCCCTTCTCTTCCTCAGTTTCTCTCTTAAAGTATACCTTCTCAGCTTCTCTGACTAAATCTCTCAAAGTCATATCTTGTAATCCATCTAAGCATTTTAACTTTCTTTTAATATCCGGGGCAGCTTGCCCAATAAAGGCCATTGTGACAGATGACTTTTGATCCTCTGCCTGAGGATTGAAAGGAGTGTATCTTCTATATGCCTCCATAATTCTCTCTAGAAACATAGAGAGAGGTTCTTCAGGCCCTTGAATAATCTCTCTTACCTTGGCCTAATTAGTTGGTCGCCTAGCGGCCGCACGGAAATCCACTATTAGAGCCCGGTGATAAGTGAACAGATGCTCCCTACCTTCAAAGTTTTGGGGGCCACAGTTGGGTTGGTTCAAAGGAAAGCTGGCTTTGATTATCTTGGGAAGTTGTGTCAGTCACGCATCTGGTCAGAGGATATTTTTTTCCAGCTTCCAGGAGTATTCTATTTTGATCCCCTGTCATGAAGACAGTCCCTATGAGTTGTTGGCAGTCATCTCAAGTAGGCTAGTGTGAAAACATCAATGACTCAACCAGACCTGTGTGCCAGGTGGGGTGCTCAGAAAAAGGGGGATTGTTATATTTCCAATTATGTACGTCTGAAGAGGAGAATGGCCAAAACTGGTAGGCTTGCATTTTTTCCCCCATGGCCGTCGTCAATCTTTGGCCCATAGGGATGGAGGGGGAGCATCATGGGAGTTCCAGTGTTTTCAACTATTCACTGCTGGCGAGTTCCTATAGCCGGGCCAGCTTCCTCAAGGGAAGGAAGGGCTGTGTGTGCCACTGGGGAGCTATCTGGAGGGTGATGTGCTCCTCCAATTGCAGAGAGGCTGAGTCAGCAGCAGGGGAATCACTTAGAGGGTGTTGGGGATTGGGGGAAGAGGGCAGGGGATAAGGAGGGGGAGGAGAATCCAGTAGAGTCAAATCTTGTGACTCAGGGAGAACAGAGGGTGGAGAAGGAAGAAGAGCAGAGGGTTTGAGAGATCATGGGGGAAGGAGTAGGAGCAGGGGCAGCGGTAAGGAAAGGCTTCACCCATGGAGGAGGAGATTTGCAGAGGTCCTGCAAAGTTAAGATATATGGCGGAATGATCCAGATGGCTATGTGGCCCTGGCCAAAAGACAATATCTCTAACTTTTTAAATTAGTGGGAAGTAGAAAGATCCTTCTAGAGGCCATCCGACTCGAAAGGTGGGTCATTCTGAGGCACAGAGCGTCTTCCAGGTCCAGTGTTTTACTAAATAAAAAAGATTCTGAGCCCTTATGTGGACTTTGGGCCAGTGATCAATGGTCAGGGACAGAGGCATTGAAGTGCTCTGTCCCATAATGAAAGATACACAAATAGTGAAAGCCACGACACATGGGGTCTCACATTCGCCGCTGCTGGATTTCAGTGGAACCTCCATATGAAAAGGTCGGGCAAGCCTTGGAGGAAGAGACCACAAAGAGATTGTCACATGCAACAGCAAAGGGTTTATTGGGGGTCCAGCATGCTGGGGCTCAGAGCTCAATTGAAAAGAGATGAGAGCCCTGAGAACACCTTAAGCAGAGTTTATATAATTTTCTTGGAGAGGGCAGGGAGGAAAGTTTATTGATGGGTCCGGGTGAGTGGGCAGTGTGCGTGCACACGGGTGAGGGAGTACATTCTGCAGTTTGGCAGTTGGGGAGAGCACATTCTGGGAACAAGATTAGCAAAGAGTTCTCAAGATTTCAAAAGTGTTTTGTTAAGCATACAGAGAAACAGGAAGTGACAAGTACCTATTTTACTAACCTTTAACTACTGACTATCTTTTTTTGACTGGATGTTCTCTTCTACATTCAATCATCCAAGGTACAAGGTCCTAGGCCATTGAATATTGATTAATCTGACACATCTGTGCAGAACCTAATTCAAAGCTAAGTATCCCAATCAACGGCCCAATTCTCTTCTGGGCTTCAAAACTTACCTAGATTTCTGTTTTCATACATGTATTTCACCTATATATTCTCATACATATCACAGGTTCCCAATACCATTATTCATCCAGCAGAATGATTCCTAACCCAAATCGAAAATGTTATTAACACTAACCGTACACTTTCCCCTCAATCTAACATTACAGAGAGGAGGGACAGAGTTAGTCTTACAATACAGGAATGTAGTGGATCTTCCACCTGCTGAGAACCTCAAAGGTCCATGCAGAAATGTCCTCTGGAGAAGATGTAGGCAGCTATGAAGGACCTGGGAGAGTAAAAGTCATCTTACATGACAAACAACCTGGCCAGGATGAAGGGTTGTGTCCAAATCAGCCTCTCTCGTCCTAATGTAGAGAAGATGGAACAAACCAGGCCTCTGTGGAGAGCTGTTCCCAGGTTCCTATGGTTGATATACCAATCTAACTTGTGAAAGTGTCACAGGAAGTTGGGGCAGCCACCATCTCATGTGACCCTTGGAAGCAACTGTTAGGACAAAGTGGTTGCCAAGCCAGTGAACTCATTCAGTTCCTGAAGGAAGTGACCTCACCTCACTTCCGTGGTGATGGAACTCTCTGAACATGGGATCCAGGAAGCCAGGCATCCAAGCCAGTCTCAGTCACAGTCCCTGTGGGCTCACTTGTTTGGATTTACCAAGGACAGAGTCAATCTTTCTTGGTACCTACTGATGTGAGAATGGCCAAATACCAGAAAAGCTCTGAAGAGGGGCCATTCCTGAGAAAGCAGGTAGTGGCTCACCACTAGCTCCTGACAACTTCACAGAGTTGACCAAGGAGACCAGATCTGATAAAGGACAGGCCATTTTGGGAGAACATAGTATGGTCCAGAAGTCAGAGGACACTCTGGATAGTCACAGACCTACTTGAGGGAAGCAGGTGCCTTTTTGGGTGTTGGTGTGGGTTTGTGGTTTTGTCTCATGTTCTGAGAATAGGTAGGAAAGACGGTTTTGAGGTTTGGAGTGAAATGTTTCTACTAAGTTGTTTCACAGGGCGTGTGTTTCTATGTCTGTGTATCTCACTGTGTCCGTGGTTGTAGACATTAGAAAAAAAGAATGCATCAATGGATGTGTCCTGTCTATTAGAAAGCTTCCGAGCATTCATCCTGCCCAATTAATGAATGGACCAGGGCTTGCATAATCAATGGGTAACACCTGCTATCTTCCTAAGTTCCAGTTTTCTTCCTGAATTCTGGCCACTCTCCAGAATAGGCTCATGGTTTTGTGTCCAAGATATGTACCACCACCAAGCTCTGTCACATGGCCATATACTGGATAGCTGAAGGGAATGGCGAGCATCTCAGAAAACTCAGATATCAGTGTGACTACTAACATCTCAGTGGAGAAACCGTGGTTGGGCCTTTTGCTTAACAATTGTTCTTTTCCCCTGAGTCAGGAAGGACTTTGCCTCAGGCCAACCCGTTTGTGAAGCCTGAAGAAAACCGTTTTCAAATGGAAATGAATGGGCATCACCTGTGTCTCTTTGCTTAATTGCTTTGGAAAGGGATGTGTCTGAATCAGGCTCTTGGCCCAGTGTGAGGCTGTGGCTTAGATTGTCAGCACCTAATGGATGTAAAGAAAGATCCCATGTATGCATCCAACACCAAAATGGCCAAAAGAGCAGTCATTGTGGGTGAATTCTCTTGTCTTTCTCTGTAAGTTTCCTGACCTCCATCAAGTGAGAATAAGGATCCTTTGGGTCTAATGAGTTCTTTAAAGCCCTGCAGAGGCTAGCCCATTGGTGCTTGGGTTTTATCATGACTCCAATACACATAAATAATCTAAATCCCACAGTCAGTAGGCCTCAAATTGGAGAAGTGGAGCAGTATTAAATGCAGGCCTATTGGATCACTCCTGTTTCACAGGAAGGGTGTCCAGGCCACTCAAACTTTAGGCAAACGAGGGGCAAGGGAGCTTATTTTGGATACTGTCTTGTACTGTGCTCCTCATGGAAACCTCTAGCAAGAGGTTATGTTCAGTGTCTATATGAAATAAAATGAGGGCCATGTGGGATTTTTTTTTGGTTTCAATTGTTTTCATTTGTGTGGCGGTTGGAAGAGGTGACTGGGTCCACCTGGGCTTGAACAGTGGCGTGATTCCCCTTAGAGAGTGAGTTCTGAAACTGACCTCAGAGAAGTATTGCCATGACTTGTGTTGGGATTTTAGGAGGACACGCATGAGAGTCGCCCATGGAAACTGAGATATAGGCCCAGGGTACCTTTCCACAGAGCACTGGGAATCTCAGCCAGGATATCACATGATTTTATTCTTAAAGGCATGTCAGCCATAGTTGAGAATCAAAACAAACATGGACCTCACATTGTAGACCTCAATGAGCCTGGCTTCATGTGACCTTTTGGCCACTCTTTGGAAAGTCTTGCCTGTGAGAGTTCTCGATAGCGTTCATTGAAATGAGCATCCTCACCATTTAATGGTTCCCGAATGAATTAAAACCCACAGTGCCTCCAACTTCATCCTTGAAAAATGCCTAGATAAATACCATGAAATTTTTGAATTTCCCATGACCTGGTCGCACTGGGAACATTTGGATGTCCTACATCATTCATGAATCTATCAGGCGGTGCCTTGATTGACTGGGATTCATAAAAATGGTGTAGAA
The DNA here is from genome assembly GCF_048772815.1 of Callospermophilus lateralis. Taxonomy (NCBI): domain Eukaryota; kingdom Metazoa; phylum Chordata; class Mammalia; order Rodentia; family Sciuridae; genus Callospermophilus; species Callospermophilus lateralis. The sequence continues at coordinate 275,981 of NW_027514577.1, read as the reverse complement.
CAGAGATACCAGTAAGTTGGAGCCTACTGAGTGGTGGGCCTAGAGCAGAGGTGGGAAGGTGTATGATAAAACATCTTTGTGAGGCCATGTCAATCTGCCATTAGCTTCCAAATTGCTTGTGACTGACATGGTGCAGCCAGCAGAATGTTCAATGAAATGGCATATTGTTATATGGAGAGGTTTCAGGGCAATGTTCAGAACCAGGTTTCTATGGACAAGGGGGCAAGCTATGAGGGATAGAAGCCTGCTTGGTGCATTCTCCTGAGAACCCTGACCCACCGCACAAGACAGAACTTCCTCCACCACTATGTCCCATTTGAACTCCTTGTATATCGTGAAGCAAATACCAAAGTCCCAGTGCAGCAGCAAGAAACACCATGAAAATTGGAGGATGACCAAATGGCTTCACAGTCCCCCAGGGAGACACTTAGCCCACAATGGCCACAGTTTACCTACAAAGAGAGAATTCCGCACTGCTACCTCATGTACATTGGAAAATAAGAATCCATGTCCTCCAGGTCACATAGATGCAGACCCAGCTTTGATGGTCTCACTAGAAAGAAATCAAAAGCTCCTGAAAACAATATATATTTCAAGTGCCCAACCACATAGGCAGTTTCCCAAGAAGTCTTTAGGGCACCAGAGCTCCACATTTGAGAAATGTTTACTGTGTCCCTTACTTTGGGAAACTCCTCTAACACCTCCAAGGTTGTGAACTCCTGAGCATATTCCATTCCAGATATGTATTCACAGATTTTCTAACTCTTCTTCTCTAATTCTGTATTACTTGGGGCGGAGTTAATTACAATAAATTTTTCTGGAAGAGAATAAGAAGATTTTTGTGTAGCACATATTTGCATACACATTGTGTTCATTTTCCAATTTTCCATTCGAAATACTGATTCCCTGACACTAACCCATAGCTTGCTAGACTCTGACTACTAATCCTAATGTGATGGAGAAAAATAACTCAAACAGAATAGAAATACAAGCAGTTCAGAGGAGGGGTGGTGTATAGTTGGGCTTGCCTTTTGCAATACATAGGTTTGGAGTTATAAATCTAGTCAATTTTTAATTGAAGTAGTTCTCCGTGTGTTTTTAAAGTTAACAAATATGTGAATTCCTGTCTCCCTTTCTCTGTAGCCTATTAAGCACATGTATTTGTATATGCACATATTGAATCCTACCTGGTATCACACGTACATACTTGTGAGGTGGCCAACTTGACAGATACAAATTGTGGAACAGAAAATTCAACCTATGGGGGAGCTTCCTAGGTGAACAACATTATATATAAATCCATGTTCAGTAAAATAAATATTTTTGGATATGTGGATCATATAAATTTCACGATGAATTTTGATTGGCATATATATTGCTACTTTTAATTGCTCTGTGTGGGTTTTGTGTGTGTGTGTGTATATATATATATATATATATATATATATATATATATATATATATATATATATATATATATTCTCCAGATTTTTCAAAATGTAAAATATATGTGTCTTATTATACACTCCTAAATTTATTAATGTTCATATATTTGGATTTCTAATCAACTTTTCACAAGATTATTCTCAGAAATATTCATCCACCTGAACTACATATCTGTTTCCTAGTACTGAAAACTAAATTCAGTGAATGGTATATACAAATGCTAATATTTCTACAGTAACTTACCCAGTTTAACATCGGTGCAAGTAGATTCCTATGTTCCATGATGTCTATTTTGACGTTCATTTTTATTCAACACTGGTATATTAGTTTTCTTCATTTTATGCACATCATACGATATATATTTCTTCCACAATTTAGCAAATTTATAGGCATTTGTTTCACTTTCAATCACTTCCTGCTTCAGAACACATGTATTCCTCCAGCTTTCTTGACTGGTTTTTTCATGAGACTTCTTTCTGAACACATTGTTTTCGATTTCCAGAATCACTTTTGGGGCAAACTCACACACCCATCATGATTAACCATAACTCTATTATTACCATTAGATGTATAACTGTTTGGAATGAATGATTGTATATCAACATAAAATTTCTTATGTATTTTCAGATATCAATTCAATCCAATATTAAAAGTGGAACCTGTTATATTATTTATTCACAGTATGGTCTATTAAGGCATCATCTCTATATTCATAGACCCAGGGTCTATGTATTTGTATCCCCAATACTAATTTATAAGTCTTTAAAATATTGCTTTCAGAAATGGTGGAAAAAATACTCTAGTCACCTGATATACTATACATTTTATCACAGTAATATTCCTGACACAAAATGCAAGGGTCACACTTATGACTGTACCAAAGCCTAAATTGAATGTGAGCATGTATTACTAACAACATCCATGTCCTGGTTCCCTAATGCTCTCAAATATTATTCCTATTGGTGACTACATATCTGTTTCTTCCTAAGATTATATATTCAAACTCAACCCTGTTAATAATGTCTTATCCTACCACTCACTTTGTACTTTGCCTGATTTCCTAATGTCTCCATTGATATCTGCTTTCAAATACCTTTTCTCCAGTTCATCATTGGGAATGACCCTTCAAATGTGCTGACATTTACATTTACTCTCTCACCAAAACCTTATTGCTAAAGAACTTTTGGTCCAACTCCTAGACTCACTCAAATGGGTTCTTCAAAGCCCTGCAGAGGGAAGCCCAGAGATTCTTGGGTTTTCTCATGACTCCAATTCACATAAAGTATCTAAACCCCACAGTCAGTAGGCCTCAAATTCGAGAAGCAGAGCAGCATTAATGGCAGGCCTATTTGATCACTCCTGGTTCACAGGAAGGGTGCCCAGGCCACCCTGACTTTAGGCAAATGAGGGGGAAGGGAGCTTATTTTGGACACTGTCTTGGACTGTGTCCCTCATGGAAACCTCTAGCAAGGGATTATGATGAGTGTCTACATGGAAGAAAATGAGGGCCATGTGGGAGTGTTTTGTTTTTAATTGTGGTCACTTGTGTGGCGGTTGGAAGAGATGAATGGGTCCACCTGGGCTTGAACTCTGGTGTGATTCCCCTTAGAAACGGAGTTTTGGAAATGACCTTAGAGATGTATTGCTATGAATTGTGTTGGGATTTTCGGAGGCCAGGCATGAGAGTCGCCCATGCATGACAATACGCGTCAAATTGGAGAAGCAGAACTTAATGTCCAAATCCTTTACTCACCCTTCTTTTTAATCCTACCGTCTATCTTCCTAATCTCAGATAAATACCATGATATATTTGAAATTCCTATGACCAGGTGGCACTGGAGAATCTTTGGATGTCCTGTTTCTGATCATGAGTGTACCAGACAGTGGCTTAATTGACTTGGTTTTATGAAAATGGTGTAGAACAGAGATGCCAGTAAGTTGGAGCCTGCTGAGTAGTGGGCCTAGAGCAGTGGTGTGCAGATGTGTGATAAAATATCTGTGGTGGGGTCATGTGGATCTTCCATTGGCTTCCAAATGGCTTGTGACTGAAATAGTGTAGCCAGCAGACCCTTATATGTAAAGGCATCTCGTTATATGGAGAGGTTTAACGTCAATTTTAAGAAACAGGTTGCTATGGTCAAGGGGACAAGCTATGTTGGATAGAAGACTTGTTGGTGCATTCTCCTGGAGAACCTGACCCACCACACATGACAGAACTCACTCTAGCATTTTGTCCCAGTTGAACTCATTGTATTTCGTTAAGTAAATACCATACTCCCAGTGCAGCAGCAAGAAACACCACAAAAAGTGGAGGATGACCAAATGGCTTCACAGTCCACATGGGGAGACACTTAGACCCGAGTGGCCACAGTTTACCTACAAAGAGAGAATTCAGCACTGCTCCCTTATGTTCATTAAAAAAAAAGAAACCATGTTCTCCAGGTCACATAGATGCAGACCCATCTTTGATGGTCTCACTACAAATGAAGCTAAAGCTCCTGACAACAACATATATTTCAAGTGCCCGAACTCAGAGACAGTTTCTCAAGAAGTTTTTAGGCCAGCAGAGCTCCATGTTTGTGGAGTGTTTACCCTGACCCTAACTTTTGGAAACTCCTCTACCACCTCCAAGGTTGTGAACTCCTGATTATGTTCCATTCCATATATGTATTCACAGATTTTCTAACTCTTCTCCTCTAATTGTGTCTTATTTGGGGTGAAGGTAATGGCAATTCATTGTTCTGGATGAGAGTGGGAATATTTTTGTGTGGCACATATTTGCATACACATTGGATTCATTTTCTTATTTTCCAATCAAAATACTGAAACCATGACACTAACCCATACCCTACTAGACTCTGACTACTAATCCTAATATGATGGAGGAAAAATAACCAAAACAAAATAGAAATACATGCAGTTCAGTGGAGGCATGGTGTATATTTGGACTTGCCTTTTACATGATAAAGGGTAGGTGTTATAAATCTAGTCAATTTTTGGTTAAAATAATTCTCCATGTGTTTTTAAAATTAACTAATATGTGAATTCCTGTCTCCCTTTCTCTATAGACTATTCAGCACATGTATATTTATATGCACATATAGAATCCTACCTGGTATCACAGGTTAATTTTTTTGTGTTGTCTGACTTGGAAGATACAAATTGTGAGAAGAGATCCCTCCTCCTAAACGCTGTTGAAACTGAAAATTCAACCTATGGGTGAGCTTCCTAATAGAAAAACATTATACAAAAATCCATGTTCAGTAAAATAATTATTTTTGCATATGTGAATTATATATATTTAATGATGAATTTCGATTAGCATATGTATTGCTACTTTTTATAGTCTGTGTGTATGTTTTGTGTATATATATATATATATATATATATATATATACATACTCTCCAGATTTTTCAAAATATGAAATATATGTGTCTTATATATACTCCCTAAATTTATTCATGTTGATGTATTTAGATTTATAATCGATTTTTCACAAGATTATTCTCAGAATTATTCATCAACTTGAAATATATATTTGTTTCCTAGTACTGAAAACTGACTTCAGTGAAAGCTGCACACAAATCCTAATATTTCTAGAGTAACTGACCCAGTTTAATATCAACGCAAGTAGACTCCTATGGGACATGACATATAATTTGACGTTCATTTTTATTCAACAATGGTACATTACTATTTCTGCAGTTTATGCACATCGTAGGATATATATTTTATCCACAAGTTCACAAATTTTTAGACATTTGTTTCAATGTCAATCACTTCCTGCTTCAGAACACAAGTATTCCTCCATGTTTCTTGACTGGTCTTTTCATGAGACTTCTTTCCAAAAATATTATATTTGATTTCCATAATCAGTTTGAAGCAAAACTCACACACACTTCAGGATAAACCACAAACCTAATATTACCATTAGATGTATTACTGGTTGAAATGAATGTATGTATATCAATATAAGATTTCCTGAATATTTTTAGATATCAATTTAATCCATTATTTAAAGTTGGAACAAGTAATATTATTTATTCACACTACGCTCTATTCATGCATTATCTCTATATTCATAGACACAGGGTACATCTATTTTTACCCACAATACTAATTTATACATCTTCAAAATATGGCTCCAAGAAATGGTGGAAGAAATACTCATGTTACCTGATCCACATATACATTTTATCACAGTAATATTCTGGTCAGAAAATGCAAACATCACACTTATGATTGTACCAAAGTCTAAATGGAAAATGAACATGGATTACTAAAAACATCCATGTCCAGGCTGCCTAATGCTCCCACTTGTCAATCTTTTTGGGGACTACATATTTGTTTTTTCCTAAGATTATATATTGAAACTCAATCATATTGAAAATGTCTAATCCAATCACTCACTTTACACTTTGCATGATTTCCTAATGTCTCTATGGATATCTGCTTTCCTACATATTTTCCCCAGTTCATCATTGTGACTGATTCTTCACACGTTCTGACATTCATATTCACTCTCTACCCGAAACCCTATTGCTAAAGAATTTTTGGTCCAAAACTTATACTCACTCTTCTTTTTAAACGTACAAACTGTCTTCCTAATACTACCAACTATCCCTTTTATCCTGGATGTTCTCTTCGACATTCAATCATCCAAGGTACAAGGTCCTATAACATTGTATATCGATTTATCTGAGACATCTGTGCAGAACATAATTCAAAGCTAAGTATCCCAATGAAGGTCCCAATGTCTTTCTGCGCTTCAAATCATACCTAGATTTCTGTTTCCATACTTATATTTTACCTATATATTCTTGTAAATATCGCAGGTTCCCAATACCATTATTCATCCAACAGAATGACTCCTCACCAAAATCGAACCTGTTATTAACCCTAACCATACACTGTTCCCTCAATCTACCTTTACAGAAGAGCAGGGACAGAGTTTGTCTTACAATACAGGAATGTAGGGGATCTTCCACCTGCTTAGAAACTCAATGGTCCAAGCAGAAATGATCCCTGGAGAAGTATTAGGCAGCTATGTAGGACCTGAGAGAGCAAAAGTCATCTTCCATGGCAAACAACCTTGTCAGAATGAAGGGTTGTGTCTGAATCAGCCTCTCTATTCTTAATGGAGAGAATATGGACCAAACCAGGACAATGTGGAGAGCTGTTTCTGGTTCCATATGGTTGATATACCATTCTAACTAGTGAAAGTGTCAGAGGAAGTAGGGTATCCTCCATCTCATGGGACCCTTGGAAGCAACTGTTATAACAAAGTGGTTGCCAAGGCAGTGAACTCATTAAATTCTTGAAATAAGTGACCTACCTCACTTCCTTGGTGATGGAACTCTCTGAATTTGGGATCCAGGAAGCCAGGCACACAGAGCCAGTCCCAGTCTCAGTCCCAGTGGGCTCACATGTTTGGATTTACCAAGGACAGAGTCTGTCTTTTTTGGTACCTACTGATGTGAGGATGGCCAAATGCGAGGAGAGTTCTGAAGACGGGCCTTCCCTGAGAAAGCATGTAGTGGTCAGAACAGGCTCCTGACAACTTCACAGTGTTTGACAAGGAGACCAGATCTAAGACAAGACAGGCCTTTTCGGGGGAACATAAAATGGCCCACCAGTCAAAGGACACTCTGGATAGTCACAGACTTACTTGGGGGAAGGAGGTGCCTTTTTGAGTGTGTGTGTGAGTTTGTGGTTTTGTCTCATGTTCTGAGAATAGGTAGGAAAGGCGGTGTGTTTGGTTTGGAGTGGACTATCTCTAGAAAGAACTTTGACAAGGCAAGTGTTTCTGTGTCTGTGTCTCCCACTGTGTCCATGGTTGTAGACATTAGAAAAGAGAATGCATCAATGGATGTGTCCTGTCTAGTAGAAAGCTTCCCAGCATTCATCCTGTCCATTTTAGTAATGGACTGCAGGTTGCCTTATCGATGGGCAACACCTACTATCTTACTAAGTTTCTGTTTTCTTCCTGAATTTTGGCCACTCTCCAGAATAGGTTCATGGTTTTGTGTCCAAAATATGTACCACCTCCAAACTCTGCGACATGGCTATGTTCTGGATAGCTGGAGGGAATTGGAGCATCTCAGAAAACTCAGATATCAGTGTGACCAGAAAAGCCTCAGTGGAGAAACCCTGTTTTGGGCCTTTTGCTAACCTATTGATCTTTTGCCCTGAATGTCAGGAAGGTCTTTGCCTCAGGCCACCCCTTGGTGAAGCCTGAAGGAAACAGTTTTCAAATGGAAATGAATGGGCATCACCTGTGGCTCTTTGTTTAATTGCTTTGGAAAGCCATGTGTCTGAATCAGCCTCTTGGCCCTGTGAGAGGCTATGGCTTAAATTTTCAGCGCCTGATGGATCTAAAGAAACATCCAATGTGTGCATCCAAAACCAAAATGGCAAAAACATAAGTCATTGTGGATGATGTCTCTTGCCTTCCTCTGTTAGGTTCCTGACCTTCTTCAAGGGAGTATAGGGATTTTTTGGGTCAAATGAGTTCTTCCAAGCTCTTCAGAGGTGCTTGGGTTTAATCATGAATCCAAATCACATAAGGAATTTATACCTGACAGTCAGTAGGCCTCTAATTGGAGAAGTAGAGCAGTATTAGCGGCAGACGTATGTGATCAATCCTAGTTCACAGGAAGGGTGTCCAGGCCACCCTGAGTTTAGGCAAATGAGGGGCAAGGAAGCTTATTTTGGACACTCTCTTGAGCTGCGCCATTCAAGGAATCCTCCAGCCAGAGGTTATGATGAGTGACTCTATGGAAGAAGATGAGGGCCATGTGGAATTATTTTGGTTTTAATTGTGGTCATTTATGTGGTGGTTGGAAAAGATGACTGGGTGCACCTAGCCTTGAACACTATTGTGATTCTCCTCAGAGACTGAGTTCTGTAACTGACCTCAGAGTAGTAATTGCTTTGAAATTGGTTGTGTCTTAATTAGCCTCTTGGCCCTGTGTGAGGCTGTGACTTAGATTATCAGCACCAGATGGATCGAAAGAAAGATCCCATGTGGGCATCCAAAACCAAAATGGCCAAAAGAGCAGTCATTGTGGATTAAGCCTCTTGCCTTTCTCTGTAAGGTTCTGAAAGAATAAAAGAAATTGAAATTGAAATTGAAATGTAAAGAACCAGGTTTGTAAACTTTCCAAGCTGCACTTTCCTGTGGCAGTTTAGACAATTCCCGGATTTGCCCATTAGATGTGTGTTGAAATCTTCCCTGACTACCTAGTTACTTAACAACCCTTTCCCAGAATCCCTGCAGCTCAGCAAGTATACATCTCAGGTATTCAACCAATCAGTTTAAATGTATACCCCTTCTTAGGGCTGACCAATCACCCCCTGCCCGAATTGTTCCCGCAAATGAAAGTGCTAATCATGCTTTAGAGTTGTTATTTGATTTTCCCATGGTATATGATGAATTGCTAAAGGAGGCTATCATGTATGTAAAGTCCCTGCCCTCTCTAAGGAATGGATATAAACTCTGCTCAAGTTGTTCTCAGGGCTCTTTGTTCTTTGCTCCTCTAAAGTGAGCTCTGAGCCCCAGCATGCTGGACCCCCAATAAAACCTTTGCTGTTGCATGAGAAAGCCTCTTGGTGGTCTTTTTCTCTGACGTTCGCCCCACCTATTCATCTGGAGGCCCCAGGTGAGATATCCGGCAGCGGCGGACAAAAGACCCCAATGGACTCCTCTCGGGGTAAGTAAGGCACCTCTTTCTGGTTTTGGGTTTCAGGTTATGGATTGGCAAAGTGGCTGTCAGTGAAGAGCATTAGCTCTCTCTGATGGTGGCTGACAGATGTGTCACAGAGCTACAGGCCACGTTCCTGGGGGACACTCCAGAGGACTAGAGAAATCAAGGAATACTAATTTCTTCAACTCGTTTATATTTTGCTTCAGGATTCGGTTCGCCAGCCCATCAGGTTTTGCCGGCTACTCAGTTTTGGTCATTGTTCTGAACTCATGTTGAGTTTTCCGGCTGTCTTTATTGTCTAACCCATCAGGTTTTGGCAGTTACTCAGTTCTAATCTTTGTCTTGGACTCATGTTAAACGTTTACTGTTTGTCTTTGTCTGTGTTGCGTTTGTGTCTTCACTGTCCCTGTTTGAGTAACTCTCATTATGGGACAAAGCACTTCCACTTCTCTGTCCCTGACACTTGATCATTGGACTGATGTCCGCTCAAGGGCCCAGAATCTTTCTTTTTCAGTAAAATGCCGTACCTGGCAGATTCTCTGTGCTTCAGAATGGCCTATTCTCAGAGTCAGGTGGCCCCCCAGAAGGATCCTTCTACTTCCCTCTAATCCGAAAAGTCAGAGATATTGTCTTTCAGCTGGGGCCACGTGGCCACCCAGATCAACAGCCATATACCCCTTCCCCCAGCATCCTATCATTCAAACCTTCCACTCCTCCCCCTCTTCCTTCCATTCTCCCTGAGTCACAAGACTGGACACTCCTCCCACTCCTTATCCTCTACCCTCGCTCTCCAACCCCCAACACGTTCCAGATGATATTCTCGCCGCTGACTCAGCCTCTCCGCCGCTAGAGGCAATTGGGCCAGACCCAAGCACTCCAGGGGACTTCTCTGCAGCAGCAGCAACCCCTCCTCCCCTGGAGGAAGCTGGGCCACCTAAAGGAACCCGACGGTGACGGATAATAGAAAACTCGGAAGCCCCTATGATGCTTCCTCTCCGTCCCTACGGGCCAATGAACCGATCCAACTGGCACCCAAACACCTTTAAATGTAGGTAGCATCTGTCCACTTATCGCCAGACTCTAATAGCGGGTCTCCGAGTGGCCGCCAGAGGGCCGACTAATTTGGCCAAGGTAAGAGAGATTATCCAAGGGCCTAATGAGTCTCCCTCTATGTTTCTGGAGAGAATTATGGAAGCATATAGGAAATATACTCCTTTTGATCCTCAGGCAGAGGATGAACAAGCATCTGTTGCAATGGCCTTTATCGAGCAGGCTGCCCTAGATATTAAGAGAAAGTTACAACGTCTAGATGTATTACAAGATAAGACCTTGAGAGATTTAGTGAGAGATGCTGAGAAAGTATATTATAAGAGAGAAACTGAGGAGGAAAGGGAACAGAGGAGAGAGACGGAAAGGGAACAAAAGGAGGATGAAAGGAGCAAAAGGCAGACTAAAGCATTGACTAAGGTTCAGGTCAGAGCACCAAATATGCCAGAAGTTAAAAAGCAGGGAGTCAGAAAGGGATACCTGGGCCCCCGCCAATGGCTGCCCCTGGCCTCAGATCAGTGTGCCTACTGTAAAGAAAACAGGACACTAGGCCAAAGAGTGCCCCCGAAAGAAGCAGAGATGCCAGTCCGCCGTGCTGACTCTAGAAGAGGACTAGGAAAGTCGGGGCTCGGATCCCCTCTCCGAACTCAGGGTAACTTTTAAAGTGGAGGGGACCCCAGTGAACTTTGAAGTGGATACAGGAGCAGTATAATCAACCTTTAAGACCCCACTGGGCCCCTATCAAATAAATGGTCCCCTGTTAAAGGTACTAATGGCAGTAGATATTGGGCTGGGACAACTAAGAGGACTATGGACCTAGGAAATGGAAAAGTCCACCACGCTTTCCAAGTAATCCAAGAATGCCCAGCCCCATTGATGTGCTGGGATCTGCTTACCAAACTCTGGGCTAGAATAACCTTTAACCCTGATGGTCCCCAAGTGGAGTTTCTAAAGCCTTCAGTAAAAACTCCCATAGTCATGGCTTTGACAACATCTGTAGAAGATGAACATCAACACTTCGCGCCTCCTAGGACTGATCAAACAGGCAAACTACCCCAGAAATGGATAAAAGATTATCCTAATGCCTGGGCAGAAACTGCTGGGTTAGGTCTAGCCATATAACAACCTCCAATAGTAGTAGAATTAAAAGCCTCTATCTCTCCAATCAGTGTTAAACAATATCCTCTAATCAAAGAAGCTAAGGATGGGATAAGGGCCCATATTCAGAAATACCTGGCTCTTGGGGTCTTAAGGCCCTGTCATTTGTCCAAGAATATCCCCCTGCTACCAATAAGAAAGCCAGGAACTGGGGACTACCGGACGCTTCAATACCTAAGAGAGATCAACAACAGAGTGCAGGACATTCACCCCACTGTACCAAATCCATATAATTTGCTTAGCGCTCTGAATCTGGAGCAGGAATGGTACACTGTGCTAGACTTAAAAGATGCTCACTTTTGCTTGCCCGTACATAAGGACACTCAGTTGCTGTTTGCTTTTGAGTGGATAGACCCCGAAAAAGGGACATCTGTCCAACTAACCTGGACTAGACTCCCACAGGGGTTCAAAAACTCTCCCACTCTCTTTGATGAACCCCTCCACAAGGACTTCAATGACTTCAAAACTGCACACCCCGATGTCACCATACTCCAATATGTGGATGGTCTGCTACTGGCAGCCGACACCAAAGAGAACTATGAGTCTGGGACCCAAGCATTATTTTCCAAGCTTGCTCGGCTTGGATATAGGGCTTCTGCCAAAAAGGCCCAAATTTGTCAGCAAGAAGTAATCTTCCTGGGTTATTCTCTTAGGGGTGGCAAAGGATGGCTCACTGAGCCCACAAAACGAACCTTTGTGCAGATACTGCCCCCATCTAATAAGAGACAACTCAGGGAGTTTCTTGGGACTGCCGGCTTTTGCAGGTTATGGATTCCTGGGTTCGCGTCTCTGGCTGCCCCTTTATACCCGTTGATAAAGGGGGATGCCCACTTCCAATGGACCCCTGAGCACCAACAAGCTTTTGATAATGTCAGAAAAAAGGTGCTGCTATCTGCTCCGGCCTTAGCACTCCCAGATATAGAAAAACCCTTCAGTCTCTACATCGAGGAAAAGAAAGGAATAGCACGGGTTGTGCTCACTGAGACTTTGGGACCTTGGAAAAGGCCGGTAGAATACTTATCAAATAAACTGGACCCAGTGGCTAGTGGGTCGCCCCATTGCTTAAGAGCTATAGCAGCGGCAGCCCTTCTAATAAAAGATGCTGATAAATTAACGTTGGGACAGAAGCTAACGATTATAGTCCCCCATGCCCTGGAGTGCATCATCTGTCAGCCTCCAGAGATGTGGCTATCAAACTCTAGAATAACCCACTACCAGAACCTCTTGCTTGACAAAGACAGAATCACGCTGGGACCCGCTGCTCCACTCAACCCGGCTACACTGCTGCCAGAAGAATCATCAAGACCCGTTGCTCATGAGTGTCAACACATACTGGCAGAGGAAACCAGTATACGACGAGACTTGAAGGATCAGCCACTGCCTTGCCCTGAAGTTGTATGGTTTATGGATGGCAGCAGCTTCCTCCAAGATGGTAAGCGGTGGGCTGGAGAAGCAGTAGTTAGCAAAATTAATGTCATCTGTTCCTCTGGTCTCCCAGAACTGACATCAGCCCAAAAAGCAGAACTGATTGCCCTTACGAAAGTATTGGAACTAGCAACAGGCAAAAGGGCCACCATATACACTGATAGCCGCTATGCATTTGCCACTGCAAATGTGCACGGGGCTATTTACCAGCAAAGGGGGTTATTAACCTCCACCTGGAAAGAAATAAAGAACAAAGACGAGATCTTCCAACTTCTCTCAGCAGTGCAGGGCCCTAAGGAACTAGCTATAGTGCACTGCCCAGGGCACCAGAAGGGAAACGAACCCTTGGCGGTTGGAAAAAGAAGGGCAGATGAGGAAGCTTAATTGGCAGCCCTAAATGGAGTGACTGTGTTAACTTTTTCCACACCAGGGGGAACAACAATCAGGAGACTTGGCCGCACCGGAACATTCAGGCAACTTATCATCTGAGGAGACAGATACAGAACTCTGGGATCCTACAGAGCCAAGTTTACAATTTCAAAAAGCCCACCTTTATGTCAAAGACGTACACCAGCTCACCCACTTAGACTCAGAGAAGATATAGGCACTCTTAAAGGACCGGAGAAAGGACTTATTATTGACTGACTCACAGAGGAAAGAAATAGCTGAGCAGGTGACTAGAGCTTGTCAAGTCTGCCAAGTAGTTAATGCTTACCCATCCAAGCTTCCTGCAGGGAAGCGCTTACAAGGAACCAGACAAGGACAATTCTGGGAATTGAACTTTACTGAAATTAAGCCAGCAAGGTATGAACTTAAATATCTCCTAGTCTTTGTAGATACTTTTTCAGGATGGGTCGAAGCCTTCCCCATGAAGAAAGAAACAGCTCAGATGGTAGTCAAAAAGATCGTAGAAGACATTTTTCCAAGGTTCGGCCTGCCTAAGGTAATAGGGTCCGCTAACGGACCGGCATTCATGCCCCAGGAAAGTAAGGGATTTGCCAGGACCCTGGGGATTAATTGGAAGTTACATTGTGCTTATAGACCCTATAGCTCAGGACAGGTAGAAAGGATGAATAGAACCATCAAAGAGTACTTAACAAAATTAAGCTTGGATACTGGCATAAAAAATTGGACTATGCTCCAACCTTATGCACTGTTTTGTGAAAGAAATACCCCCTCCGCCTCTTTGTGTAACCTCACCTCTTATGAAATTCTCAATGGTGCCCTTCCTCCAGTAGGGGACCTAATCCCAACTATGAGACTTAATGATTCCTTTCACACCCCCTTGCTTGACAGATTTAAAGCCCTTTAACAAACCCAGCACCCAGCGATACCTGTGGAAACATTTGGCCTCTGCTTATCAGACTGGAGACGAGGGAACCCCACATTGATATCAAGTGGGAGGCTTCGTCTACCTGAGATGGCGTCAGGTGTCATCCCTGGAACTCCACTGGAAAGGATCATACCAGGTGCTGCTTATAACACCCACAGTGGTGAAAGTGGATGGGATCACTTCCTGGATCAATGCCTCCCATCTCATGCCTGAGCCCTGTACAGACTCTGGCTGGAAACTTCTACAGACTGGTATCCATCTCAAGTTGCGTGTCCGTCATGTGGGTAGGGCTATGGATTCTTCCCATGACCACCAGCAGCCCTAATCCCCATCAGCGTGCTCAGCAACAAGGGCAAGTAATGAATCCTAATGGGCAAGTAGTGTGATCTATTTCACAAACAGCCACCTTATGGACTTGGTGGCCATCTCTCCACCTGGAAATTTGTCAGCTTGCCATATGCTTCCCTGACTGGGATCTCCCTGACATAGAGGACCCCACACAGATCCCACTCAAACCCTAACTAGGGCAACATAGACCACCTTAACCCATGAATTGTGGATGTCATCTCCCCCAGCTCAGGTGTAAACTAGCCAGTCTTGACTATTATGTGTGCCCACCTGATTTCCAAAGTCATAAAACAGGCCCAAACCTGTGGAGGACCCAGTGACTTTTATTGTAGATCTTGGGGTTGTGAACAAACGAAAGCTGCATGGTCGAACCCAAACTCCCCAGAAAGGTATGATTCCGGTAGGATGAAATGACACCTGGATTGATCCCAAGAAATGTGCTGCTTGCCCAGTGGTGTCAAAAACTCGCTGTGGAAAGAATACTCTATGTTACCCCCTCAATATAACTTTCACTTCCAAAGGAAGGGGCTACCTCAGAAAAACCTGGCCTATGGGAAATACGTGGGGAATGCGATTCTATATTTATGGCCCAGGTGATGAATTTGGTCTCTGGTTCACCGTCTGGCTTAAAAAGAAAGAAAATCCCACAGCAATAGGACCCAATCCCCTCAAGCCAGGGATTAAGCCTCCTAAACCTTCCATGCCTAGATCTACCAGAACCCCTCTACCATCTAATACTTCCTGGATTCCGTCTTTGCCTACTTCCCCAGTCCAGAGTACATCTGACTCCTCCCCCTGGGAACTAATTAAAGGAACCTTTATGGTACTGAACTCCACACAGTCAGAACTCCTTGTATTTCAGCCCAGGTCTTTGACAGCCCTGTAAATTATTGTGTAATGGTGCAGATACTCTCCAGGGTACTCTATCATAATGCCTAATCATTTGAAGGTCTACTAGGGGGACAAACAACCCGATATCAAGGGGAACCATTGTCCCTTACTCTAGCCATCCTATTGGGGATAGGAGCTGCTGCAGGAGTGGGTATGGGAACAGCTTCTATGATGCGTGGTTAACAACAAATGGCCCAATTAGAAACAGCAATAAATCAAGACTTGAAGACGTTAGAGACCTCCATCACAGCTTTGCAGGAATCCTTAACCTCTCTCTCTGAAGTTGTTTTACAGAACAGGTGAGGATTAGACCTCCTCTTGATGAGGGAGAGAGCCTCTGTGTTGCACTGAGAGAAGAATGTTGTTTTTATGCTGACCATATTGGAGTTGCAAAATAATTCATGAGTAAATTAAGAAAATACCTTGAAGAGCGCCAGAGAGAATGGGAGATTCAACAAGGGTGCTTTGAGTCATGGTTAACCGAGTACCCCTGGTAACTACACTAATATCAGACTTAGCTGGACCCCTGATCATCCTTATGGTGTTGCTAACTGTGGGACCTTGTTTGCCTAACCACATAGTTTCCTTTCTCCAGGCTCAGATTAGGCAGGTGAAACTCATGATAATCAGACAGAAATATGCTGCACTGGTAGGAATAGAATGTGAAACCCCACAATAATTTTGATTCATAACTTTTAAGATTAAAAGTAGTCAGAAAAAGGGTGGGAAATGAAAGAATAAAAGAAATTGAAATTGAAACGTAAAGAAACCAGGTTTTGTACATTTTCCAAGCTGCACTCAGAACCTGAAATTCCTGTGGCACTTAAGACAATTCCCGGATCTTCCCATTAGATGTGTGTTGAAATCTTCCCTGACCACCTCGTTACTTAACCACCCCTTCCCAGAAACCATGCAGATTTGCACGTATACATCTCAGTGCTTCAACCAATCAGTTTAAATGTATACTCCTTCTCACGGCTGACCAATCACCCGCTGCCCAACCTGTTCCCACCAATGAATGTGCTAATCATGTTTTAGAGTTATTATTTGATTTTCCCGCGGTATATGATGATTTTCTAAAGGAGGCTATGATGTATGTAAAGTCCCTGCCCTCTCTAAAGAATGTATATAAACTCTGCTCAAGTTGTTCTCGGGGCTCTTTGTTCTTTGCTCCTCTGAAGTGAGCTCTGAGCCTCAGCATGCTGGACCCCCAATAAACCCTTTGCTGTGGCATGAGACAGTCTCTTGGTGGTCTTTTCCTCCGAAGTTCGCCCGACCTTTTCAGTTCCTGACTTCCGTCAAGTGAGAATAGGGATCATTTGGGTCAAATGAGTTCTTCAAAAGCCCTACAGTGGATAGCCCATAGGTGCTTGGGTTTTCTCATGACTCCAAATCACATAGAAAATCTACACCTGACAGTCATTAGGCCTCAAATTGGAGAAGCAGAGCAGTATTAAAGGCAGGCTTATTTGATCACTCCTGGTTCAAAGGAAGGGTGTTTAGGCCACCCTGACTTTTGCAAATGAGGGGCAATGGAGCTTATTTTGGACACTGTCTTGGGCTGCACCCCTCATGGAAACTTCCAGCCAGAGGTTATGATGCGTGTCTGTGTAGAAGAAGATGAGGCCCATGTGGGAGTGTTTTGATTTAAATTGTGGTCATATGTGTGGTAGGTGGAAGAGATTACTGGGTCCTCCTGGGCCTGAACTCTGGTGTGACTCCTTTTAGACACTGTGTCCTGGAACTGAGCTTAGTGAAGTATTGCCATGAGTTGTGTTGGGATTTGAGGAGGCCATGCATGAGAGTCGCCCTTGGAACCTGAGATGTAGGCCCAGGGTAGCTTTCCACAGAGCACTGGGAATCTCAGTCAGGATACCACAAGATTTTATTCTGAAAGACTTGGCAGCCATAGTTGAGATCAAAACACTCATGGATCTCAATTGTAGACCTCAATGAGCCTGTCTTCAGGTGACCTTTTGGACACTCTTTGGGAAGCCTTGCCTGTGAGAGTTCTCCAGAGTTTTCATTGAAATGATCATACTCACCATTTAATGGTTCCTGCATGAATTGAAATCCACTGTGCCTCCAACTTCATCCTTGATAAATGGCTAGATAAATAGTTTAAATTTTTGAAATTCCCATGAACAGGTGGCATACAGAACCTTTGGATGTCCTATTTCTGATCATGAGTGTACCAGACAGTGCCTTGATTGATTGGGTTTAATGAAAATGGTGTAGAACCGAGATGCCAGTAATTTGGAGCCTGATGAGTAGAGGGCCTAGAGCAGCGGTAGGCAGGTGTGTGATAAAACATCTGTGATGGGGCCATGTGGATCTGCCTTTGGATTCCAAATGTCATGAGACGGACATGGTGCAGCCAGGAGACCATTATAAGTAAACACATCTTGTTATATGGAGAGGTTTTAGGGTAATTTACAGAATCAGGTTGCTATGGTCAAGGGAGCAAGCTTTGTGATATAGAGGCCGGTTTCATGAATGCTCATGTGTGAGCCACCACATGTGATAGAACTCCCTCCAGCACTGTGTCCCAGTTGAACTCCTTGTATTTCATGAAGCAAATACAAAACTCGCAGTGCAGCAGCAAGAAACACCAGGAAAAGTGGAGGATTACTAAATGGCTTCACAGTCCACACGGGCAGACACTTAGACCACTGTGTCCCAGTTGAACTCCATGTATTTCGTGAAGCAAATACCAAAGTCGCAGTGCAGCAGCAAGAAACACAATGAAGAGTGGAAGAGGAACAAATGAATATACAATCCACGCGGGGACACACTTAGCCCCAAGTGGCCATAGTATACCTACAAAGAGAGAATTCAGCACTGCTCCCTCATGTTCATTGGAATATTACAATTTATGTCCTCCAGGTCACATAGATGCTGACCCAGCTTTGATCGTCTCACTAGAAGGAAGCAAAAGCTCCTGAAAACAACATATATTTCAAGTGCCCAAACTCAGAGGCAGTTTCTCAAGAAGTCTTTAGGCCAGCAGAGCTCTGTGATTGTGGAGTGCTTACCCTGTCCCTTACTTTTGAAAACTCCTCTACCACCTCCATGGTTGTGAACTCCTGATCAAATTCCATTTCAGATATGTATTCACATATTTTCTATCTCTTTTCCTCTAATTGTGTCTTACTTGGGGCGAAGATAATGTCAAGGGATTGTTCTGGATGAGAGTGGGAAGATTTTTCTGAAGCACATATTTGCATACACATTGGATTCATTTTCCTATTTTCCATTCAAAATACTGAATCACTGACATTAACACATACCCTACTAGACTCTGACTACTAATCCTAATATGTTGGAAAAATACCCCCAAAAGAATAGAACTACAAGCAGTTCAGAGGAGGCATGGTGGATAGTTGGGCTTGCCTTTTGAATTATATAGTGTAGGAGTTTTAAATCTTGTCAATTTTTTTTGAAATAGTTCTCCATGTATTTTAAAAGTTAAGAAATATGTGAATTCCTGTCTCCCTTTCTCTGAAGCCTATTCAGCACCTGTATTTTTATATGCACATTTAGAATCCTAACTGTTACCACACGTACGTTCTTTTGTGGAGGCTGAATTGGCAGATACAAATTGTGAAAAGGGATCACTCCTCCTAAACGCTGTTGGAACTGAAAATTCAACCTGTGGGTGAGCTTCCTAGTTGAACAACATTATACATAAATCGATGTTCAGTAAAATGAATTTATTTGGATCTGTGGATGATACATATTTCATGGTGATTTTAAATTGGCATATAGTGCTACTTTTTAATGTCTGTGAATGTTTGTGTGTGTGTGTGTGTATATATATATATATATATATATATATATATATATATATATATATATATATATATACACACTCTCCAGATTTTTCAAAATATGAAATATATGTGTATTATTTTACACATCCTAAATTTTTCATATTCATGAATGTGGATTTATAATCATCTTTTCACAAGATTATTCTCAGAAATATTCACATACCCTACTAGACTCTGACTACTAATCCTAATATGATGGAGAAAAGTAACGCAAACAGAATAGAAATACAAGCATTTCAGAGGAGGCATGTTGTATATTTGGACTTGCCTTTTGCATGATAAATGGTAGGTGTTATAAATCTGGTCAATTTTCAATTGAAATAGTTCTCCATGTGTTTTTAAAATTAACAAATATATGAATTCCTGTCCCTTTCTCTGTAGCCTATTCATCACATGTATTTTTATATGCATTTATAGTATCCTACCTGGTATCACATGTACATTTTTGTGAGTTGGCTGACTTGGTAGATACAAATTGTGAGAAGAGATCACTCCTCCAAATCGTTGTTGGAACTGAAAATTCCACCTATAGGGGAGCTTCCTAGTAGAAAAACATTATACATAAACTCATGTTCAGTAAAATAAATATTTTTGCATCTTTGGATGATATATATTTATAGATGAATTTTGAGTGGCATATATATTGCTACTTTTTAATGTCTGTGTGTGTGTTTTGTGTAAATATATATATATATATATATATATATATATATATATATATATATATATATATATATATATATATACACTCTCCAGATTTTTGAAAATATGAAATATATGTGTCTTATTTACACTCGCTAAATTTATTCATGTTCATGGACTTGGATTTATAATCAACTTTTCACAAGATTATTCTCAGAAATATTCATCCACCTGAAAAACAGATTTAACTAATATTTCTACAGTAACTGACCAAGTTTAACATCAATGCACCTTGATTCCGATATGACAAGCTGTGCATTTTGACGTTCATTTTTATTAAACCCTGGTACATTAATATTTATTCATATTATGGACATCATAGGATATATATTTCATCCACAAATTCACAAATTTATGGGCATTTGTTTCACTTTCAATCAATTCCTGCTTCAGAACACATGTATTCCTCCAGGTGTCTTGACTGGTCTTTTCATGTGACTTCTACCCAAACACAAAATTTTCGATTTTCATAATCAATTTTGAAGCAAAACTCACACCCTTTATGATAAACCATAACCCTAATATTACAAATAGATGTATAATTGGTTTGAATGAATGTATGTTTATCAATATAAAATTTTCTTTATATTTTCAGATACCACTTAAATCCATTTTTTAAAGTTGAAACCAATTATATTCTTTATTCACACTATTGTCTATTCATATATTTTCTCTATATTCAGAGACACAGGGTGCACGTATTTGTACCCCCAATACTAATTTATATGTCTTCAACATATTGCTTCCAGAAATGGTGGAAGAAATACTCATGTCACCTGATATAAATATACATTTTTTCAGTGTAATATTCTGGACACAAAACGCAAATGTCACACTTATGATTGTACCAAATCCTAAATAGGAAGTGAGCATGGATTACTAAAACCATCCATGTCCAGGTTGCCTAATGCTCTCAAATGTCTATCCTGTCGGTGACTACATATTTGTTTCTTCCTAAGATTATATATTAAATCTCAACCTGTTGAAAATGTCTAATCCTATCACTCACTTTATACTTTGCCTGATTTCCTAATGTTTCTATTGATAAATGCTTTCCTACATATTTTTTCCAGTTCATCACTGTGACCAACTCTTCACATGTGCTGACATTTACATTCACTCTCTAACCAAAACTCTATTGCTAAAGTACTTTTGGTCCAAATCCTATTCTCACTCTTCTATCTAAACCTACACTATCTTCCTAATCCTACCGACTATCCCTTTTTGACTGGATGTTTTCTTACACATTCAATCAACCAAGGTACATGGTCCTTTGCCATTATATATCGATTTATCTGAGATATCTGTGCAGAACATTGTTCAAAGCTAAGTTTCCCACTCCAGTGCCCAGTGCACTTCTGGGCTTCATATCTTATCTAGAATTCCATTGTCATACTTATATTTCACCTCTATATTCTTATAAATACCACAGGATCCCAATATTCTTATTCATCCAGCAGAATGATTCCTAACACAAATCGAACCTGTTATTAACCCTAACCATATACTGTTCCCTCAATCTATCTTTACAAAAGAGCAGGACTGAGTTGGTCTTACAATACAAAAATGTAGGGAGACTTTCACCTGCTGAGAAGCACAAAGGTCTATGCAGATATAATCCCTGGAGAAGATATAGGGAACTGTGAAGTACCTGAGAGAGAAAAAGTCATCTTCAATTGCAAACAACCTGGTCATGACGAAGGGATGTGTCTGAATCAGCCTCTATCTTCTTAATGTAGAGAAGATGGACCAAACCAGGCCTATGTAGAGAGCTGTTCCCAGGTGCCTATGGTTGATATAACTTTCTATCTTGTGAAATTGTAACAGGAAATAGGGGCAGCCTCCATCTCATGAGACCCTTGGAAACAACTGTTAGGACAAAGTGGTTGCAAAGGCAGCAAATTCAATCAGTTCCAGAAAGAAGTGACCTCATCTAATTTTCTTGTTGAAGGAACACTCTAAACTTGGAATCCAGGCACCCAGAGGCAGTCCCAGTTCCAGTCCCAGTGGGCTCACTTGTTTAGATTTACAGAGGACAGAGTCCGTCTTTCTTGGTAAATACTGATGTGAGTATGGCCAAATGCCAGGTGAGCTCTGAAGAGGGGCCTTTCCTGAGAAAGCAGGTAGTGTCTCACTGCTGGTCCCGGAAAATTTCACAGAGTTAGCCAAAGAGACCTGATCTGAGACAGGACAGGCCGTTTCGGGGGAACATAAAATGGTCCACCAGTCAGAGGGCTCTCCAGATAGTCACATACCTACTTGGAGGAAGGAGGTGCCTTTGTGGTTGTGGGTGTGAGTTTGTGGTTTTGTCTCATGTTCTGAGAATAGGTAGGAAAGGCAGTTTGTTTGGTTTGGAATGGACTGTGTCTACTGAGTGCTTTGACAAGGCAAGTGTTTCTATGTCTGTGTATCCCACCGTGTCTGTGGTTGTAGACATTAGAAAAGAGAATGCATCAATGGATTTGTCATGTCTAGTAGAAAGCTTCTCAGCATTCATCCTGCCTAATTTATGAATGGACTGTGGATTGCCTTATGGATGTGCAACACCTACTATCTTCCAAAGTTCCTGTTTTCTTTGTAGAATTATGGCCACTCTTCAGAATAGGCTTATGATTTTATGTCCACCATATGAACCACCTCCAAGATCTGTGACATGGCTATGTACTGGATAGCTGAAGGGAATGAGAGCATGTCAGAAAACACAGATATCATTGGGACCAGGAGAGTCTCAATGGAGAAATCCTGCTTTGGGTCTTTTGCTTACCTATTTGTCTGTTGCCCTGAATGTCAGGAAGTTCTTTGACTCAGGCCACCCCTTTTTGAAGCCTGAAGAAAACAGTTTTCAAATGAAAATGAATGGGCATCACCTTGGGCTCTTTGCTTAATTGCTTTAGAATGGGATGTGTCTGAATCAGCCTCTTGGCCCTGTGTGAGGCTGTGGCTTTGATTCTCAGCACCTGATGGGTCTAAAGAAGGATCCCATGTGTGCATCCAAAACCAAAATGGCCAAAAGAGCGGTCATTGTGGATGGAGTCTCTCGTCTTCCTCTGTAATGTTCCTGCCTCCATCAAGTGAGAATAGGGATCCTTCGGGTCAAATGAGTTCTTCAAAGCCCTGCAGAGTCTAGCCCATAGGTGCTTGGGTTTTCTCATGACTCCCATTTACAAAAAGAATCTAAACCCCACAGTCAATAGGCCACAAATTGCAGAAGTGGAGCAGTATTAACGGCAGGCCTATTTGATCACTCCTGGTTCACAGGAAGGGAGTCCGGGCCTTTAGGCATATGAGGGGTAAGGAAGCTTCTTTTGGACATTGTCTTGGGCTGTGCCCCTCATAGAATCCTCCAGCCAGAGGTAATGATGAGTGTCTATATGGAAGAAGATGAGGTCCATGTGGGAGTGTTTTGGTTTTAATTGTGGTCACTTGTGTGGCGGTTGGAAGAGATGAATTGGTCCACGTGGGCTGGAACTCTGGCGTAATTACCCTTAGAGACTGCATTCTGGAACTGATCTTAGAGAAGTATTGCAATGAGTTGTGTTGGGATTTTAGGAGACCACGCATGGAGTCCTTGGAAAATGAGTCTTGACCCAGGGTTGCTTTCCACAGAGCACTGGGAATCTCAGCCAGGATATCACATGATTTTATTCTGAAAGACTTGGCAGCAATAGTTGAGAGTCAAAACAAACATGGACCTCATATTGTAGACCTCAATGGGCCTGGCTTCATGTGAACTTTTGGCCACTCTTTTGGAAGCCTTGCCTGTGAGAGTTCTCGAGAGCTTTCATTAAAATGAGTTTCCTCAACATTTAATGGTTCCTGAATGAATTGAAACCCACAGTGCCTCCAACTTCATCCTTTAAAAATGGTTAGATAAATACCATGAAATGTTTAAAATTCCCATGAGCAGGTGGCACTGGAAAACCTTTGGATGTCCTGTTTCTGATTATGAATATACCAGAAGGTTCCTTGATTGACTGGTTTTCATGAAAATGGTATAGAAAAGAGATGCAAGTAAGTTCGAGCCTGCTGAGTAGTGGACCTAGAGAAGTTGTGGGCAGGTGTGTGATAAAAAATCTGTGGTTTGGCCATGTGGATCTGCCTTTGGCTTCCAAATGGATTATGACTGATATGGTGCAGCCAGCAGACCCTTCTCTCAAAAGGCATCTTGTTATATGTAGGAGTTTCAGGGCAATGTTCAGAATCAGGTTGCTATGCTCAAGGAGGCAAGCTGGTGGGATAGAAGCATGGTTGGTGCATTTTCCTGCAGACCCTGACCCACCACACGTGACAGAACTCGCTCCAGCACTGTGTCCCAGTTGAACTCCTTGTTTCATGAAGCAAATGCCAAATTGCGAGTGCAGCAGCAAGAAACAGCACGAAAAGTGGAGGATGACCAAATGGGTTCACAGTGCACACGGGGAGACACTTAGCCCCCATTGGTCACAGTTTACCTACAAAGAGAGAATTTAGCAAGGCTGCCTCATGTTCATTGGAAAACAAGAAACCATGTGCTCACAAAGGTCACAAAAATGCAGACCAGCTTGGATGGTCTCACTACAATGGAAGCTAAAGCTCCTGACAACAACATATATTTCATGTGCCCAACCTCAGAGGCAGTTTCTTAAGAACTCTTTAGGCCAGCAGAGCTCCATGTTTGTGGAGAGTTTACATTGTCCCTTAATTTTGGAAACTCCTCTACCTTCTCCAAATTTGTGAAAATTGAGCAGTTTCCATTGCAGATATGTATTCACAGATTTTCTAACTCTTCTGCTCTAATTGTGTCATACATGGGGCGAAGGTAATGTCAAGGCATTGCTCTGGATGAGAGTGGGAAGATATTTGTGTAGCACATATTTGCATACACATTGCATTCATTTTCAATTTTCTATTCGAAATACTGAATCCCTGACACTATCCCATACCCTACTATCCTCTGACTACTAATCCTAATATGATGGAGAAAAATACCCAAACAGAATAGAAATACAAGCAGTTCAGAGGAGGCATGCTGCATAATTGGACTTACCTTTTGCATGATAAATGGTAGGTGTTATAAATCTAGTCAATTTTTAATTGAAATAGTTCACCATGTGTTTTTAAATTAAACAAATATATGAATTCCTGTCTCCCTTTCTCTGTAGCCTATTCATCACATGTATTTTCATATGCACTTATAGAATCCTACCTGGTATCACATGTACATTTTTGTGAGGTGGCTGACTTGGCAGATACAAATTGTCTGAAGAGATCACTCCTCCAAATTGCTGTTGGAACTGAAAATTCCACCTATAGGGGAACTTCCTAGTAGAACATCATTATACATAAACTCATGTTCAGTAAAATAAATATTTTTGCATCTGTGGATGATATATATTTAAAGATGAATTTTGATTGGCATATATATTGCTACTTTTAAATGTCTGTGTGTGTTTTTTTTTGTGTGTGTGTGGGTATGTGTGTATATATATATATATATATATATATATATATATATATATATATATATATATACACTCTCCAGATTTTTCAAAATATGAAATATATGTGTCTTATATACACTCTCTAAATTCATTCATGTTCATGCATGTGGATTTATAATAAACTTTCCAAAATATTAGTCTCAGAAATATTCATCCACCTTAAATACATATTTGTTTCCTAGTACTGAAAACTAACTTCAGTGAATGGTGCATACAAATGTTAATAATTCTACAGGAACTGATCCAGTCTATCACCAATGCAAGTAGATCCCAATGGGACATGATATATAATATGATGTTCATTTATATTCAACACTGGTACATTATTATTTCTTCAGTTTTTGCTCATCATAAGATATGTATTTCATCCACAAGTTCACAAATTTGTAGGCATTTCTTTAAACTTTAATCACTTCCTACTTCACAACACATGTATTGTCAGGGTTTCTTGACTGGTCTTTTCATGAGACTTCTTTCCAAACACATTATTTTCGATTTCCATAATCACTTTTGAAGTAAAACTCACACACTCTTCATGATAAACCAAAACACTAATATTGACATTAGATGAATAACTGGTTGGAATGAATGATTGTATATGCATATAAGATTTCCAGTAATTTTTCAGATATCAGTTCATCCCATTATATTAAGTCGGAACAAGTTATATTACTTATTCACAGTATGGTCTATTCATGCTTTATCTCTATATTCATAGACATAGGGTACACCTCTTTGTACGCCCAATACTAATTTTATGTCTTCAGTATATTGCTACCAAAAATGGTGGAAGAAATACTTATGTCACCTGATCTACATATACATATTATCACAATAATATTCTGGACAAAAATGTAAATGTTACACTTATGATTGAACCAAGCAAAGCCTAAATGAAATGTGAACATAGATTACTAAAAACATCCATGTCCAGGGTGCCTAATGCTCTCAAATGTCAATATTATTGGTGACTTCATATTTGTTTCTTTCTAAGATTCAACCTCAAGCCTGTTGAAAATGTCTAATCCTCTCACTCACTTTATACTTTCCCTGATTTCGTAATATCTTTATTGATATCTTCTTTTCTACATGTTTTCCCCACTTCATCATCGTTACTGGCTCTTCATATGTGCTGACATATACATTCACTCTCTAACTGAAATCCTATTGCTAAAGAACTTTTGTTCCAAATCATATACTCACTCTTCTTCCTAAAACGACCGACTATCTTCCTAATCCTACCGACTATCCCTTTTTGAAGGGATGTTCTCTTCTACATTCAATCTTCTAAGGTACAAGGTCCTATGCCATTGTATATCAAATTATCTGAGACATCTGTGCAGAACATAATTCAAAGCTAAGTATCCCAATCAAGGGCCCAATGCCCTTATGGGTTTAAAATCATACCTGGATTTCTGTTTTCATACTTATGTTTCACCTCTACATTCTTGTAAATATACCAGGTTCCCAATACAAATTATTCATCCAGAAGAATGATTCCTAACACAAATCGAAATCAAACCTGTTATTAACCCAAAACATACACTGTTCCCTCAATCTCATTTTACAGAAGAGCAGGGACAAAGTTGTTCTTACAATACAGAAAAGTAGGGGACCTTCCACCTGCTGAGATCCTCAAAGGTCCATGCAGAAATGATACCTGGAGAAGTTGTAGACAGGTATGAAGGACCTGAAAGAGCAAAAGTCATCTTCGATGACAAACCACCTGGTCAGGATGAAGGGATGTGTCTGAATCAGCCTCTCTCTTCTTATTGTGGAGAAGATGGACCAAACCAAGCCTGTGTGTGTGCCTATGGTTGATATACCATTCTAAATTGTGAAAGTGTCAGAGGAAGAAGGGGCAGCCTCCATCTCATGGGGCCCTTGGAAGCAACTGTTAGGACCAAGTGGTTGCAAAGGCAGTGACCTCATTCAGTTCCAAAGAAAGTGTCATACCTCATTTCCTTGGTGATGGAACTCTCTGAACTTGGTATCCAAGAAGCCAGGCACCCAGATGCAGTTCCAGTCCCAGTCCCAGTGGGCTCACTTGTTTGGATTTACCAAGGACAGAGTCAGTCTTTCTTGGTACCTACTGATGTGAGGATGGCCAAATGCCAGGAGAGCTCTGAAGAGGGACCTTTCCTGAGAAAGCAGGTAGTGGCTCACCACTTTTTCCTGACAACTTCACATAGTTGGCCAAGGAAACCAGATCTGAGAGAATACAGGCCATTTCGGGGGAACATAGTATTGCCCACCAGTCAGAGAACACTCCGGATAGTCACAGACCTACTTAGGGGAAGGAGGTGCCATTGTGAGTGTGGGTGTGTGGTTTTGTCTCTTGTTCTGAGAATAGGTAGGAAAGGCGGTTTGTTTGGTTTTCAGTGAACTATTTCTAGTAAGTCATTTGACAAGGTGAGTGTTTCTATGTCTGTGTATCCCACTGTGTCCGTGGTTGTAGACATGAGAAAAGACAATGCAACAATGGATGTGTCCTGTGTAGTAAAAAGATTCCCAGCATTCATCCTGCCCAATTTATGAATGGACTGCAGCTTGCCTTATGGATTGGCAAAACCTACTACCTTCCTAAGTCCCTGTTTTCTTCCTGAATTCTGGCAACTCTCCAGAATAGTCTCATTGTTTTGTGTCCAAGATATGTACCAACTCCAAGGTCTTTGACATGTCCATGTACTGGATACCTGAAGGGAATGGCCAGTATCTCAGAAAACTCAGATATGAGTGTGACCAGAAAAATCTCAGTGGAGATACCATGCTTTGGGCCTTTTGCTTACCTATTGTTCTGTTGCCCTGAATGTCAGGAAGATGTTGGGCTCAGGCTACCCCTTTGTGAAGCCTGAAGAAAACAGTTTTCAAATGGAAATGAATGGGCATCACCTGTGGCTCTTGCTAAATTGCTTCGGAAAGGGATGTGTCTGAATCAGGCTCTCTACCCTGTGTGAGGCTGTGGCTTAGATTCTCAGCACCTGATGGATCTAAAGAAAGATCCCATGTGTGAAACCAAAACCAAATTCGCAAAAAATTTCAGTCATTGTGAATGAATTCTATTGCCTTTCTCTGTAGGTTCCTGAAATCAATCAAGTGAGAATAGCGATCCTTTTGGTCAAATGAGTTCTTCAAATCTCTGCAGAGGTGCTTGTCTTTTCTCATGACTCCAGTTCACATAAAGAATCTAAACCCCACAGTCAGAAGGCCTCAAATTGGAAAAGCGGAGCAGTATTAATGACAGGCCTATTTGATCACTCCTGGTCCACAGGAAGGGTGTCCTTCCCACCCTGACTTGAGCCAAATGAGGGGCAAGGGAGCTTATTTTGGACACTCTTTTGGAATGTGCCCCTCATGGAAAGCTCCAACCAGTGGTTATGATGAGTGTCTATAAGGAAGAAGATGGGGCCATGTGATAGTGTTTTGTTTTTAATTGTGTTCATTTGATTGGCGGTGTGAAGAGATGACTGGGTCAACCTGGGCTTGAACTCTGGTTTGATTCCCCTTAGAGACTGCGTTCTGGAATTGACCTCAGAGAAGTATTGCCATGAAAAGTGTTGGGATATTAGGAGGCCACGCATGAAAGTCACCCTTGGAAACTGAGATCTAGGCCCAGGGTAGTTTTCCAAAGAGTACTGGGAATCTCAGCCAGTATATCACATGATTTTATTCTGAAAGACTTGGCAGGGATAGTTTTGAGTCAAAACACACATGGACGTCACATTGGAGACCTCACTGCGCCTGGCTTCATGTGACCTTTTGGCCACTCTTTTGGAAGCCTTGCCTGTGAGAGTTCTCCAGAGCTTTCTTTGAAATGAACTTCCTCAACATTTAATGGTTCCTGAATGAATTGAAACCCACAGTGCCTCCAACTTCATCCTTGAAAAATGGCCAGATAAATACCATGAAATTTTTAAAATTCCCATGACCAGGTGGCACTGGAGAACCTTTGGATGTCCTGTTGCTGATCTTGAGTGTACCAGACCCTGCCTTAATTCACTGGGTTTCATTAAAATGGTGTAGAACAGAGATGCCATTGAGTTATAGCCTGCAGAGTTGTTGGCCTAGAGAAATGGTGTGCAGTTTTGTGATAATACATCTGTGTTGTGACCACGTGGTTCTGCCATTGGCTTCCAAATTCATTGTGACTGCCATGGTGCAGCCAGGAGACCTGTATATGTAAAAGCATGTTTTTATATTGAAAGATTTCAGGGCCATGTTCAGAATCAAGTTGCTATGGACATGGGGGCAAGCAAGTTAGAGCCTGCAGAGTATTGGGCCTAGAGAAGTGGTCTGCAGTTGTGTGATAATACATCTGTGTTATGGCCATGTGGATTTCTCATTGGCTTCCAAATTTTTTGTGACTAACATGGTGCAGCCAGGAGACCCGAATATGTAAAAGCATGTTTTTATATGGAGAGGATTCAGGGCCATGTTCAGAATCATGTTGCTATGGACAAGGGGGCAAAGTATGTGGGAAAGAAGCCTGGTTGTTGCATTCTCCTGCAGACCCTGACCCACAACACGTGACAGAACTCCCTCCAGCACTGTGTCCCTGTTGAACTTCTTGTATTTTGTGAAGCAAATACCAAACTCCCAGTGCAACAGCAGGAAACACCACGAAAAGTGGAGGATGACCAAATGGCTCCACAGTCAACATGGGGAGACAATTAGACCCCAGTGGCCACTGTTTACCTACAAAGAGTGAATTCAGCACTGCTGCCTCATGTTCACTGGAAAATAAGAAACCATATCCTCCAGGTCACATAGATGCAGACCCAGATTTTATTGTCTCACTACAAAGGAAGCTAAAGCTCCTGAAAATAACGTATGTTTCAAGTGCCCAACCTCAGAGGCAGTTTCTCAAGATGTCTTTACGCCAGCAGACCTCCATGTTAGAGGAGTGTTTACCATGTCCCTTACTTTTGGAAACTCCTCTACCACCTCCAAGGTTCTGAACTCTGAGCATTTTCCACTCAAGATATGTATTCACAGATTTTCTAACTCTTCTATTCTAATTGTGACTTACTTCAGGCGAAGGTAATGTCAAGGATTTGTTCTGGATGAGAGTGGGAAGATTTTTGTGTAGCATATATTTGCATACACATTTGATTCATTATTCTATTTTCCATTTGAAATACTGATCCCTGACACTAACTCATAACCTACTGGACTCTGACTACTACTCCTAATATGATGGAGAAAAATAACCCAAACAGAATAGAAATCCAAGCAGTTCAGAGGAAGCATGGTGTATAGTTGGACTTGCCTTTTGCATAAAAAAGGGTATGTGTTATAAATCTAGTCAATTTTCTGTTGAAATAGTTATCCATGTGTTTTTAAAGTTAACAAATATGTGAATTCCTGTCTCCCTCTCTCTGTAGCCTACTCAGCACATGTATTTTTATATGCACATATAGAATCCTACCTGGTATCACACGTACATTCTTGTGAGGTGGCTGACTTGGCAGATACAAAATGTGAGAAGAGATTACTCCTCCTAAATGCTGTTGGAACTGAAAATTTAATGTATGGGTAAACTTCCTAGTTAAACAACATTATACATAAATCTATCTTCAGTAACATGAATATTTTTGAATCTGTGGATGATGTATATTTCATGGTGAATTTCAATTGTCATATATATTGCTATTTTTATAGTCTCAGTTTGTGTGAGTGTGTGTGTGTGTGTATATATATATATATATATATATATATATATATATATATATATACTCTCCAGATTTTTCAAAATATGAAATGTATGAGTCTTATTATACACTCCCTGAATTCATTCATGTTCATGTATGTGGATTTATAATCAACTTTTCACAAGATTTTTCTCAGAAATACTCATCTACCTGAAATACATA
The DNA here is from genome assembly GCF_048772815.1 of Callospermophilus lateralis. Taxonomy (NCBI): domain Eukaryota; kingdom Metazoa; phylum Chordata; class Mammalia; order Rodentia; family Sciuridae; genus Callospermophilus; species Callospermophilus lateralis. Next base: position 244,738 of record NW_027514577.1, on the reverse strand, counting down.
TTTGTTTCCTAGTACTGAAAACTAACTTCAGTGAATGGTGCATACAAATTCTAATATTTCTACATTAACGGACGCAGTTTAACATCAATTCAAGTAGATTCCTATGGGACATGATGTGTATTTTAACGTTCATTTTTATTCAACACTGGTACATTACTATTTCTTCAATTTCTGCACATCATCGTATATATTTATCATCCACAAGTTAGCAAATATATAGGCGTTTGTTTCACTTTAAATCACTTTCTGCTTCAGAACACATGCATACCTCCAGGTTTCTGGACTGGTCTTTTCATGAGACTTCTTTCCAAACACATTATTTTCAATTTCCATAATCACTTTTGAAGCAAAACTCAAACACTCTTCATGAAAATTCATAACCCTAATATTTCATTCAGATGTATAATGGGTAGGATTAAATGTAGTATATCAATATAAGGTTTCCTGTATATTTTCAGATATCAATTCAATCCATTATTTAAAGTTGGAACCAGTAATATTATTAATTCACAGTATTGTCTATTCATGCATTATCTCTATATTCATAGACAAATGGTACACCTATTTCTACCCAAAATACTAATTCATATATCTTCAAAATATTGCTCCCATAAATGGTGGAAGAAAAACTCCTATTACCTGATCTACATATATTATTTATTATAGTAATATTCTGGACACACATAGGAATGTTCACACTTATGATTGTACCAATGTAAAGTCGGGCGAGCGTCGGAAAAGAGACCACGAAGAGACTGTCTCATGCAACAGCAAAGGGTTTATTGGGGGTCCAGCATGCTGGGGCTCAGAGCTCACTTGAATAGAGAAGAGAGCCCTAAGAACAGCTTAAGCAGAGCTTATGCAATTTACGTGGTGAGAGCAGGGAGGGAAATTTATTGATGGGTCAGGTCGAGTGAGTGGTTTGCATGCCAATGGGAGAGGGAGTACATTCAACAGTTTGGCAATTGGGGACAGCACATTCTGGGAACAAGATTAGCAAACAGTTTTCAAGATTTCATCAGTATTTTGTTAAGCATACAGAAAAACAAGAAGTTAAAAGTACATATTTTATTAACCTTTCATTCCCCACTTCTTATTCTGCTTAATTTTAATCATAAAAATGAGCATTGCAGGGTCTCACATTTTATGTCTTCTAGTGAGGTATATTGTTGTCTGATTACCATAAGTTTAACTTATCCAATTTAAGCTTGTAGAAAGGAAACTAGATGGTTGAGCAAACAGGGTCCTACAATTAGCAATGAAATGAGGATTATTCATGGACTGGCCAGGGCTGATAAAAGCGTAGTTAACCAGGGGGACTGTGTGAACAAAGACTCAAACCACCCTTTTTGTGCATCTCTCTCTTGTTGATGCTCTTCTAGGCGTCTTCTTAATTTACTCATAGATTTTTTTACAACTCCAGTATGGTCGGCATAAAATCAACTTTTTCCCTCAATGCAGCACAAAAGCCCCCTTCTCTCACGAAGAGGAGGTCCAACCCTCGCATGTTCTGTAAAACAATTTCAGAGAGAGAGGTTAAAGATTCCTATAAAACTGTGATGGAGGTTTTTAATATCTTTAAATTTTGGTCTATTGCTGCTTCTCATCGGGTCATTTGTTGTGTCACATGGACTAGGACAGTGATTCCTGTGCCCACACCTGCAGCAGCTCCTTTTCCTAATAGGATGGCTAAAGTGAGGGATACAGGTTCCCAGAGGAACCGGGTTGTATGCCCCCGTATTTGATATTTAAATTAACCTGCCTCATGATAGAGCACTCTGGGAAACATCTGAACATTACATAATTAATCACATCTGTTGACCATTTTATGAAAACATAAACAATGTTTAAGTATATAGAATTATACTGTTGTAAGGACGGACAATTCAAGGCACCTAAGATAGCACCGAAGACAGCGAAACATACCTATTTGGTTGCAACGGATTTAGAGGGCATTGCTTCTGTTGTAATCAATTAGTCACCTGATCTCCAAATTTAGGTAGTTTCCGAATTTTGTACCCAACATGTAAGGGAAGGGGCTCAGAAGTTCACAGTCTGCATAAGTTCACAAAAAGAAGTTTTCGTTTCTATTGTTTTTTTCATCTGTTCTGGGCAAGTTAACATTTTAAGGACACCTGGAGTGGGAGAGCTTTTTTCTTCTCTTTTTTTTTTTTCTCACTGCCAGCTGTAACAATGGAGCTCATTTGGTAACTTATTTATCTTAGAAATGTAACCATGTCTGTGAAGCCCCAGCTCAAGGCCAGAGGCCTTGTTCACATGTTTTGTGAAAAACTAGTAAGGGGGAGTCTAGCTTAGGAGTGCTGATTTTTCCAGCCAGTGGCCAAATAGAACAGGGAAACACGAAAAGGGGAAGTTTATCTACATTGAACTCTTTTATAGGGACTCTTTGGCTGAAAGTCCTAAAGTCAGCCATGGTGAAGACTGCTGGAGAAGGTCATTTAAGACTTTTCTGTGGGCCTGGTATAGACGGAGAAGACAGGGAAGGCGGGTCTGAGAGCAGCACCTTGGGTCTGAGCATGAGGAAGGAGACATGTAAAAGAATAATGGGAAAGGGGTTAGGAATTTTCCAGGCAACAAAACTTGAGCAGTAGAACAGATAGAGCAGAGGGGAAGATGGGAGTTTGTATCCAAAAAGCCTGTGAGGGACTTTAAATTCTTAGTAACCTGTTTTCAGTGATGACAGAGCAACTTTAAAGGCCATTTTCATTACATTTTGGATAGGGGTCTGAGGGCTCTCCTTAGCTGGTTTGAGCTTTGGGTTAGCTGGTAAGAGGACCTGGTGGGACCTGGTGCGGGCACTGACAGGAGAAGAGAGTAGTGAGTGGGTGGATGGATACCTCAGTACCTGCTACCTCAGCAAGGGGGCAATAATCTGAGAACCGGCGGTTTGGGTTTTTGATCTAGTAATTGGAGGGAAGAAATCAGGTTGCTGAGGTGGGAGTGGCAGCAGAGAGTCTGGAGCAGAAAGCTGAGGGTGAGGATCTATTGGATAAGCATAGTTCAGGATGTGAGCGAAGGAGGGAAAATGCCTCCACTTAGGGGAATTTCCTTCCACCCTTTGAGCACTTGCCGAAGTTAAAAAGGTCACGGAGAATTTTAGGATCTAGAGACCCCTCTGGGGGCCATCGGTATTGGTTGTGTAATTGGTAATATGGCCAATGCTGTGTATTGAATTTGATGAGGAGTTTGGGTTCCACCAGGCACCCCTGTATGCTCACATTCCCATGACTTACAGAAGAAGTCGGCATTTCCCCCACACAGCCATGTCTGTTTGTGGCTTTGATAGTCCGCTGGGCAAACATAGTAATCTAGGCTAGCCAACCTGCATCTGGCTCTCGTGTCCCTACATCCATAATGTTTGTTTCTATTACCTATGATACGGAAAGGATTTATTGGAATTTTAGTTGGATCCCCTTCATCAGGGATATCCCAATAGGAAAGACCTATAGCCAGCTGACAAATGTCTGGGTGGAGAGATGGCCACCATGTCCCTAAAGGGGCTGTATGCAAGATAGACCATACTTCTTGTACAGTAGGATTTGTGATCAGCCATTACTGCTGAACAGGCTGATGAGGGTTAGGACTACTCTTGGCCAAGGGGAGAGTCTGTAGCCTTATCCACATGGCGAATACGCACTTTGAAAGTGTTACCAGTCTTTTCCAGTTTCCAGTCAGATTTTGGACAGGGCGCAGGCCAGAGATGAGAGACATGGATCCTTGAAGTGATTCCGTCTACATTTACCACTGTAGGTGTTATATGTAGCACCTTATATGGTCCTTTCCAGTGGGGTTCCAGGGATGACACCTGATGTCGTCTAATGTAGACGAAGTCTCCTACTTGGTATCGATATGGAGTCCCCTCGTCCCCAGGTTGGTCGGCAGTGGCCAGATGTTTCCACAGATATTGCTGATTTCTTTCAAGAGCTTTAAGTCTGTCAAGCAAGGGGGTGTGGAAGGGATCGTTAGGTCTTAGAGTTTGGGTTAGGTCCCTTACTGGAGGAGGGACCATAGAGAATTTCATAGGGGGTGAGGTTACACAAGAAAACAGAGGAGTATGAGTATTTCTTGCATGAAACAGTGCATAAAGCAGGAGAATAGATCGATCTTTTATGCCGATCTCTAAGCTTGATTTTGTTAATTCTCTTTAATGGTTCTATTATTTTTTTTTTTACCTGTACTGAGCTCTGGGGTCTATAAGCACAATGTAATTTCCAATTAATCCCCAGGGTCCTGGCTAATCCCTGACTTATCAGGGCAATTAACGCCAGTCCATTATCAGACCCTATTGCCTTAGCCAGTCCGTATCTTAGAAAAATATCTTTCAGGATCTTCTTGACCACCATTTGTGCCATTTATTTTGTTGTTGTTGTTTTTTTTTTTGTGTGTGTGTGTGGGGGGGGGAAGGCTTCAATTAATTCATCCTGAAAATGTATCTACAAAGACTAGGAGATATTTAAGTCCATAACTTCCTGGCTTAATTTCAGTAATGTCCACTTCCAAGAATTGTCCTGGTCTGGTTTCTTGTAGGTGCTTTCCTGCAGGAAAGTTGGAAGGGTAAGCATTAACCAATTGACAGACCCGGCAGGCTTTTGTTACCCGTTCAGTTATTTCTTTCGCTCTGAGTCGGTTAGTGGAAAACTCTGTTCTTGATCCTTCAGGAATGCCTGCAGTTTCTTTGAACCAAGGTGAGTGAGTTGATGTACATTTTTAACTTAGTTTAGGGCTTTCTGAAGATGCAAGCTGGGCTCAGTGAAGTTGAGGGTTTCAGTGTCAGTGTCCTTAGATGTTATCAAAAGCTTGCTGGTGCTCAGGGGTCCATTAGAATTGGGCATCTCTCCTTAACAGCGGGTATAAAGGAGCAGATAAGGACGCAAACCCAGGTATCCATAAGCTGCATAAGCCAGCAGTCCCAAGAAACTCTCTGAGTTGTCTGCTGTTAGATGGGGGTGGTATCTGCTCAATGGATTGTTTTCTGGTCTCAGTGAGCCATCGCTTACTGCCCCTAAGGGAATAGTCCAGGAAGATTACTTCTTGCTGGCAAATTTGGGCTTTTTTGGCAGAAGCACTATACCAGAGTTGAGCAAGCTCGTATAATAATAATTGGGTTCCAGACTCACAGTTTTTCTTGGTGTTGGCTGCCAGTTGCAGGTCATCGACATATTGAAGCAGGGTGACGTCAGTGTGCATAGTTCTGAAGTTGTTGGGGTCTCTGTGGAGGGCTTCATCAAAGAGAGTGGGGGAGTTTTTGAACCCCTGTGGGAGTCTAGTCCATGTTAGTTGACCAGACGTCCCGGTTTCTGGGTCTACCCACTCAAAATCAAATAGCAACTGACTATCTTTATGCAGAGGCAAGCAAAAGAAAGCATCTTTTAAGTCCAGAACAGTATACCATTTCCGCTCATGGTTCAGAGTGCTAAGCAGATTGTACAGATTATGTACTGTGGGGTGAATGTCCTGCACTCTGTTGTAGATCTCTCTTTGGTCTTGAACGGTGCGATAGTCCCCGGTTCCTGGATTTTTATACTGGTAACAGGGCAGTGTTCCAGTTCAAATGACAGGGCCTTAGGACCCTTAAGGCCAGATATTTCTGAATATGGGGCCTTATCCCATCTTTAGCTTTTTTGCTCAGAGGATATTTTTTGACATTGATGGGGGGGCTGAAGTTTTTAACTCCACTGTTATTGGAGGATGTTTCACGGCTACGTGTAACCCAGCAGTTTTTTTCCTAGGCATCTGCGTAATCTGTTATCCATTTCCGGGGTAGCTTGCCTGTTTGATCAGTCTTGGGGGGTTTGACAAGTTGATGTTCATCTTCTACTGACATAGTAAAAGCCGTGACTATAGGAGTTTTTACTGAAAAATTTAGAAATTTCACTTGGGGGCCTTCAGGGTTAAAAGTTATTCTGGCCTGGAGCTTTTTGAGCAGATGTGTGCCCATCAATGGGGTCGGGCATTCTGGGATTACTAGGAACGAGTGATGGATTTTTTCTTTCCCCAGGTCCATGGTCCTCTTAGTTGTCTAAGCCCCATATTTACTCCCATTAGCCCCTTGAACTAGAGTCCTTTTTGTTTGATAGATGGCCCAATGGGGCCTTAAGGGCTGAGTATACTTACCCTGTATCCACTTCAAAGTTTAACCCCCCCAGCGAGTACTTTGTGTTCTTTTGGCCGGGCCAGCTACCTCCAAGGAAGGAGGGGCTGTGTGTGCCGTGGGGTAGTCACCTGGAGGGCGCTGGGCTGGCCTATATTCCTCCAATGGTGGAGAGTCTGAGTCAGCAGCAGGGGAATCACTTAGAGGGTGTTTGGGGTTGGAGGACAAGGGCAGGGCATAAGGAGGGGGAAGAGAGTCCAGTAGAGTCTTGAGACTCAGGGACAACAGAGGGTGGAGGAGGGGGAGCAGAGGGTTTGAGAGATAGAAAAGTGGGAGAACCAGTAGGAGCGGGGACAGGGACAAGGAAAGGCTTCAACCATGGAAGAGGAGATTTGCAGAGGTCCTGCAAACTAAAGATATATTGCTGTTGATCTGGATGGCTATGTGGCCCCGGCTGAAAGACAATATCTCTGAGTTTTTGAATTAGTGTGAAGTAGAAAGATCCTTCTGGGGGCCATCCGACTCCAAAGGTGGGTCATTCTGAGACACATAGAGTCTTCCAGATCTGACGTTTTACTGAAAAAGAGAAGATTATGAGCCTTTAAGCAGACTTTGGTCCAGTGATCAAGGTTCAGGGACAGAGGCATTGAAGTGTTCTGTCCCATATGAAAGATACACAAATAGTGAAAGCAATGACACACGACACAGACAAGACAAGACAATAAAGACAGGCAATGGACGTCCAATACTGAGAACAGGACTGAGTAGCCAGGAAAACCTGATGGGCTGACAATACCGAATCCAAAACAAAATATCACTGAGTTTAGGAGACTATTGTTACTCGGTTTCCCGAGTTCTCTGGGGCGTCCCCCAGAGACGTGGCCTGTGGCTCTGTGACACTTCTGTCAGCCACCGTCAGAGAGAGCTCATGCTCATCACCAATAGCCATTTTGCCCATCCCTAACCTGAAACCTGAAACAAGAAAGTGGCGCCTTACTTAACCTGAGATGAGCCTATTGGGGGTCTCTCGTCCAACGCTGCTGGAACTCGCTGGGGCCCTCAGATGTAATGGTCAGGCGACCATTGGAGGAAGAGACCACCAAGACACTGTCTCATGCAACAGCAAAGCACCCAAAATTCTGGGGCTCAGACCTCACTTGAATAGAGCAGAGAGCACTGAGAACAGCTTAAGCAGAGCTTATATACTTTTCTTGAAGAGGGCAGGGAGGGAAGTTTATTGATGGGTCAGGGCAAGTGGGCGGTTTGCATGTAAACGGGTGAGGGTGTACATTCTGCAGTTTGGCAGTTGGGGACAGCACATTCTGGGAACAAGATTAGCAAAAAGTTTTCAAGATTTCAAGAGTGTTTTCTTAAGCATACAGAAAAACAGGAAGAGACAAGTACCTATTTTATTTATTTTCAACAAAGCCTAAATGGAAAGTGAGCATGAATTACTAAAAACATTCATGTCCAGGTTACCTAATGCTCTCAAATGTCAATTCTATTGGTGACTACATATTTCTTTCTTCCTAAGGTTATATATTCAACCTCAACCCTGTTGAAAATGCCTAATCCTATGACTCACTTAATAATTTGCCTGATTTCCTAAGGTCTCTATTGATATCTCCTTTCCTACATATTTTCCCAAATTCATTATTGTGACTGACACTTAACATGGGCTGACATTAATATTCACTCTCTAACCGAAACCCTATTGGTAAAGAACTTTTTTCCAAATCTTATTCTCACCCTTCTTTCTAAACCTACTGACTATCTTCCTAATTCCACCGACTATCCCTTTTTGACTGGAGGTTCTCTTCGACATTCAATCATCCAAGGTACAACGTCCTATGCCATTGTGTATGGATTTATCTGAGACATTTGTGCAGAAAGTATAACATTGCTAAGTATCCCAATGAAGGTCTCAATGCCCTTCTGGGATGCAAATCTTACCTAGATTTCTGTTTCCATAATTTTAACTCACGTCTATATTCTTATAAATATCACAGATTCCCAATACCATTATTCATCCTGCAGAATGATTCCTAACCCAAATCGAAACTGTTATTAACCGTAACCACACAGTGATCTCTCAATCTAACTTTAGAGAAGAGCAGGGACAGAGTTGGCCTTAAAATATAGGGATGTAGGGGATCTTCCACTTGCTGAGAACCTCAAAGGTCCATGCAGAAATGATCCCTGAAGAAGATGTAGGCAGCTATGAAGGACCTGAGAGAGCAAAAGTCATCTTCCATTGCCAAAAAACCTGGTCAGGATGAAGGGATGTGGCTGAATCAGCCTCTCTCTTAATGTACAGGAGACGGACCAAACCAGGCCTTTGTGGAGCGCTGTTTCTTGGTGCCTTTGATTTATATATCATTCTAACTTGTGAAAATGTCACAGGAAGTAGGGGCAGCCTCCATCTCATGGAACCATTGGAAGCAACTGTTAGGACAATGTGTTTGCCAAGGCAGTGACCTCATTAAATTCCTGAAGGAAGTAACCTACCTCACTTCCTTGGTGATGGAACACTTTAAACTTGGGATCCAGGAAGCCAGGCACTGAGAGCCAATCCAAGTCCCAGTCCCAGTGGGCTCACTTGTTTGGTGTTACTAAGGACAGAATCAGTCTTTCTTGGTACCTACTGATGTGAGGATGGCCACATGCCAGGGACCTTTCCTGAGAAAGTAGGTAGTGGCTCTCCACATGCTCCTGACAACGTCACAGAGTTGGCCAAGGAGACCAGATCTGAGAATGGATAGGCCATATCAGGGGAACATAGTATGACCCACCAGTCAAAGGACACTCTGGATAGTTACAAACCTACTTGGGGGAAGGAGGTGCCTTTGTGGGTGTGGGTGTGAGTGTGTGGTTTTGTCTCATGTTCTGAGAATAGGTAGGAAAGGTGGTTTGTTTGGATTGGAATGGACTTTTTCTAGTAAATTGTTTGACAAGGCGAGTGTTTCTATGTCTGTTTCTCCCACTGTGTCCGTGGTTGTAGCCATTAGAAAAGAAAATGTATCAATGGATGTTTCCTGTCTTGTAGAAAGCTTCCCAGCATTCATCCTGCCCAATTAACGCATGGACTGTGACTTGCCTTATGGATGGGCAACACCTACTATCTTACTACGTTTCTGTTTTCTTCCTGAATTCTGGCCACTCTCAAGAATTGGCTCATGGTTTTGTGTCCAAGATATGTACCACCTCCAAGCACTGTAACATGGCCATGTACATGATAACTGAAGAGAATGGGAGGATCTCAGAAAACTCAGATATCAATGTGACCAGTAAAGTCTCAGTGGAGAATCCTTGCTTTGGGCCATTTGCTTACCTATTGCTTCATTGCCCTGAATGTCAGGAAGGTCTTTGCCTCAGGCCACCCCTTTGTGAAGCCTTAAGAAAACAGTTTTCAAATGGAAATGAATGGGCATCACCTGTGGCTCTTTGCTTAATTGCTTCCAAAAGGGATGTGTCTGAATCAGCCTCGTGAACCTGTGTGAGGCTGCTGCTTAGATTCTTAACACCTGATGGATCTAAGGTAAGATTCCATGTGTGCTACAAATACAAAATGGTCAAAATTGCAGTCATTGTGTATGAAGTCTCTCGCCATCTTCTGTAAGGTTCCTGACCTCCATCCTGGCCTGCAAAGGCTAGACCATAGATGCTTGGGTTTTTTCATGACTCCCATTCACATAAAGAATTTATACCTGGCAGTCAGTAGGCCTCAAATTGGAGAAGTGGAGCAGTAATAAGGTCAGGCCTATTTGATCACTCCTGGTTCACAGGAAAGGTGTTTAGGCCACACTGACCTTAGGCAACATAGGGGCGAGGGAGCATATTTTGGACAGGGTCTTGGACTTCACCCCTTTTGGAAACGTCCAGCCAGAGGATTTGATGAGTGTCTACATGGAAGAAGACGAGGGCTATGTGAAAGTGTTTTGGTTTTAATTGTGGTCATTTGTGTGGCAGTTGGAAGACATAACTGTGTCCACCATGGCTTGAACTTTGGTGTGATTCCCCTTAGAGACTGCGTTCTGGACCTGACCTCAGAGAAGAATTGCCATGAATTGTGTTGGGATTTCAGGAGGCCACGCATGAGAGTCCCCATTGGAAACTGAGATATAGGCCCAGGTGGCTCTCCACAGAACACTGGGAATCTCAGCTACGATATCACATGATTTTATTCTGAAAGACTTGGCAACCATAGTTGAGATTCAAAACACACATGGACCTAGCATTGTAGACCTCAATGGGCCTGGCTTCATGTGACCTTTTGGCCACTCCATGGGAAGCCTTGCCTGTGAGAGTCCTCCAGAGCTTTCATTGAAATGAAATTCCTCACCATTTAATGGTTCCTGAAAGAATTGAAACTCACAGTGCATCCAACTTCATCCTTGAAAAATGGCTAGATAAATACCATGAAATTTTTGAAATTCTTATGACCAAGTGGCACTGAAGAACATTTGGATGTCCAGTTGCTGATCATGAGTGTACCAGAGAGTGCCTTGATTGACTGGGTTTCATGAAAATGGTGTAGAAGAAAGAATCCTGTATGTTGGCGCCTGCTGAGTAGTGACCCAGATCTGTGGTGTGCAGTTGTGTCATAAAATATCTCTGGTGGGGCCATTTGGATCTGCCATTGACTTCCAAATGTCTTGTGGCAGACATGGTGCAGCCAGTAATCCCTATATGTCTGATCTCTTCATATAAAGGCATCTTGTTATATTTAGAGGTTTCAGGGCCGTGTTCAGAATCAGGTTGCAATGGTTGAGGGGGCAAGCTATGTGGGATATAAGCCTCATTGGTGGATTCTCCTGGAGACCCTGACCCACCACACGTGTGAGAAATCCCTCCAGCACTGAGTCCCTGTTGATCTCCTTGTATTTCATGAAACAAATACTAAACCCCCAGTGCAGCAGCAAGAAACACCATGAAATGTGGAAGATGCGCAAATGGCTTCACATACCACATGGGGAGACACTTAGCCTTCAGTGACAACAGTTTCCCTACAAAGAGAGAATTCTGCACTCCTGCCTCATGTTCATTGGAAAATAAGAAACCATGTCCTCCAGGTCACATAGATGCAGACCCAGCTCTGATGGTCTCACTACAAAGAAGCTAAAGCTCCTGACAACAACATATATTTCAAGTGCCCAAGGTCAGGGAGAGTTTCTCAATAAGTTTTAGGCCGGCAGAGCTCCATGTTTGTGGAGTGTTTACCTGTTTGACCAGGACAGGAGAAAAGACCACTGACTCCAATTAAAATCAAATTAAAGCAAGCTTATTATTTTTCCACTGGCTGAGCTGCCTATCCCTCTCAAAATGGCAGAAACAAGACAGCAACCTCACCTTTCCTACAGCCCAGCTTTATAGTCCAGTAAGTTACACAAAAGGGGGGTCACAGATAACAGAACTCGGAGAAGCATCACGCTATTGCTAGTTTACAATTTTTTTTTTGCTGGCCCCATCATCAGAATTTATGAGGACCATTAGAGACTCACGAGAGTCGTTGTCTGGCCAGAGAAGGCCAATATTTATGAGGTGTCACTAAATTTTCAGAGAGGGCTGCTATCTGGTCAGAGAGCCAGGCATGGGTGAGTTCAAGGCACGGACAGGCATTCCAAGCAGATTCAGAATTTGCAGTAATTTATAGGAAAGCAAAATTATCTTTTCATGACTTTGTGGCAAGATGGCTCCCAATTTTAATAAATGATCAGGTTGGGTTTATCATTCCCCCCCCATTTTTTTTTTGCTTTTTAATATTTTTTAAATTAATTTTTATTGAAGGTTGTTCAAAACATTACATAGTTCTTGATATATCATATTTCACACTTTGATTCAAGTGGGATATGAGCTCCCATTTTTACCCCATATACAGATTGCAAAATCACATCAGTTGCAGAACCATTGATTTACATATTGCCATTATGGTGTCTGTTGTATTCTGCTGCCTTTCCTATCCTTTACTATCCCCCCTCCCCTCTCCCCTCCCCTCTTCTCTCTCTACCCCCTCTACTGTAGTTCATTTCTCCCCCTTAAATTTTTCTCCTTTCCCCTCACTTCCTCTTTTATGTAATTTTGTATACCCCTGAGGGTCTCCTTCCATTTACATGCAATTTCCCTTCTCTCTCCCTTTCCCTTTCACCTCTCATCCCTGTTTAATGTTAATCTTCTTCTCATGCTCTTCGTCCCTACTCTGTTCTTAGTTACTCTCCTTATATCAAAGAAGACATTTGGCATTTGTTTTTAAGGGATTGGCTAGCTTCACTTAGCATAATCTGCTCTAATGCCATCCATTTCCCTCCAAATTCTATGATTTTGTCATTTCTTAATGCAGAATAATACTCCATTGTGTATAAATGCCACATTTTTTTTATCCATTCGTCTATTGAAGGGCATCTAGGTTGGTTCCACAGTCTTGGTATTGTGAATTGTGCTGCTATGAACATGGATGTAGCAGTGTCCCTATTGTGTGCTCTTTTTAGGTCTTTAGGGAATAGACCGAGTAGGGGAAAAGCTGGATCAAATGGTGGTTCCATTCCGAGCTTTCCAAGAAATCTCCATACTGCTTTCCAAATTGGCCGCACCAATTTTCAGTCCCACCAGCAATGTACAAGAGTACCCTTTTCCCCACATCCTCGCCAGCACTTGTTGCTGTTTGACTTCCTAATGGCTGCCAATCTTACTGGAGTGAGATTTGCAACAAAATGAAACTGAATCCCTTACTCTCGCCATGCACAAAAGTTAACTCAAAGTGGATCAAGGAACTTGATATCAAATCAGAGACATGGCATTTGATAGAAGAAAAAGTTGGCTATGATCTACATACTGTGGGGTCGGGCTCCAAATTCCTCAATAGGACACCCATAGCACAACAGTTAATAACTAGAATCAACAAAAGGGACTTACTCAAACTAAAAAGTTTTTTCTCAGCAAAAGAAACAATAAGAGAGGTAAATAGGGAGCCTACGTCCTGGGAACAAATCTTTACTCCTCACACTTCAGACAGAGCGCTAATATTCAGAATATACAAAGAACTAAAAAAATTAGACAATGAGATAACGAATAACCCAATCAACAAATGGGCCAAGGACCTGAACAGAAATTTCTCAGAGGAGGACATACAATCAATCAACAAGTATATGAAAAAATGCTCACCATCTCTAGCAGTCAGAGAAATGCAAATCATTCCCCCTTTTTTAATGTGTCCCTTCCAAATTTTTGATAGGGTAGGGAAAGAGCAATGAGGGAATTTTAATCCCTCAGGTAACAGTCTCCAAATTTTTAGAACTCACCCAAAATTGGATTCCTGGTTTTACCTGACTTAATTAATTACTTATATTGATATTCTATTTATTTTTGGCTCCATAGTTGTAAGACGAGAGGCGTCACTCATTTTGGCTTCTTCTGAGCTGAGAGAGAGTGACGTGAGTGGGCACAGTATAAGGGACATGAGTTGCTTTTTAGAAGTCAGTTGAGGAACATGAGTTGCCTTTTAGAAATCAGTTCGTTTTGAAGTCTGGTTGGGGAAGAACAGGTTGTAAATTCATCTGGGGATGGGTTCTTCTGTGTGAGAAACAAGAACCATGAGTACTGAAAAAATGTTGCAGCAGCTGGAACATGTCACTGTATAGAAGTTCCCTCAGCAGGCTTTAATATTCCCAGTTATCAGGACTGTCAACTTAATATTTAACATTTAGTGTTACAGTTATCCCTCTCCATAAGATACAGTTTAATGATTTAATATCATCTGATCTTGCAAAATCATTTTACTAGTATGACCTCTGTTTGTAATAGAGAAACCTTTAATTCTGTTACTCAGGGCTGGATAATCGTACTAGCAAACACCAACCCTACCTGTAGGTTAGGAATATCTGTAGGCCTTAAACTAAAAATTTCTGCCTCTGGCAGCTCCTCTTGATAGTCTCTTTTTATAGTTATCAGGCATTCCTTTCTGGGAATCCTTCTTTGTAGCCTCCAGTCTTACTTATTTTGGGAGGCTAACATAATGTGTATAAAAAATTATTATTATTATTATTAATATTATTTAAAATGCCCAGGAATGGCTGTATTTTGGTTTTAACTGTCTTTCCTAAGTGTTTATCATGAAACAGTCAAACTGACTTTTGTTTCTATCTATTGTTAACAGTCAGCTGAGCTTTTATGGGAGTCATTCCTGGGGAAACTTGAGAGCAGCTTCTCAGTTCTGCTAGTGCCATTTGCGCTAGGTGGGTCCAGGTCTTGCTTGACCATGTGGCTACCCTTGGAAGCATCAGGGATGTCTCCCTTCTCTGATGACTCTCCTCTTCTTAGCAAATGCACTGATTGGCTTTCTGTTCTCCAGGGGTCTCATTAATCTCCCTAATTGGGAAGATATGAGGCCCAGAGTTGCAAAGGTCTTTGAGAAGTCCCTTGTTCCCTGGATTCAGACTGACTCAGAGGGCAAGAGCCAAATATTGGTTTTCTTGTCCCTTTTCATGTAACTTTAATATAAATCCTAATCTTAATCATCCAGCAAATAAATTTTAACAGCCTTATATTAAGAGTACTGGGCTTTAATGTCTATAACTTTATAATTATTTATCTTTTTTATTAACTGGGATCTGTATTATTCTGCCTGTCTTGTAGGTGATGACTTATTATCTTAAATTAACCCATGTTGTGTTCTTAAAGCAACACTTCTGTAAAACACTAACAAGGAATCTTTAGATCACTTATAAGGAAATTACAAAATAAAATTTTTTTACAAGAGTAAAAATACTTAGTTCGTGTAATAGCTACCCTGAAGTTTTAAGCTGAGTTATACATTATATCCCCTGTTTGAGATCCTAGAAATCTTAACAGAAAAAAAAACAACTTTTGAACATAACTTTAAATGAAATAATATCTGACCTACTGCTTTCGTAGTCATTCTCACATATAGTAAGATGGGACACAGAGCCTTATCTCAGGTAAGGCAGGGCTCTTTATAAAACTTAAGTGTTTTACTTCAAAAGATGATCTTTGTTTTTTTAAATATCATTTTACAAAGATTACATATATTATTTGAGGTCACATGAACATTAGTTAACACCATATGATATCACATTTAAAACATGAATTTAAGAAAGGCTGAAAGTTTTTAACCTTTATATAGATTAGACTCTCATTAACATAAAAATACATTTAAATTGTTCCTTAATGTAAAAAGTAACATACAACTTTACATATCTTATTGATAAGAAGTAAATGAATGCCCAATATATTTTTTTACCATACAACTTCAGAACACCAGCTTGAAATAATGCTCTTTTAAAGTTTCTACCTTACAGATTCGTATACCTGAAAGATATGAGCACATTAATAGCATCACAATTACATTGAAGTTTCTACATTAACCAAGTTTAGCTTTTAAATAAATGGCAGTACAGTGCTCTAAAATAACAGTTCTTATTTAATCAGTTGTTTAATTTTTATGGTTGCTTGCTCTAGAAAAAATAAAACTTAATAAACACAATGTTATGGGTAAACTTATGTTTTAAGAAATTTTTGTCTCTTTAACACATGACTGATTATTACAATCTTATACAGACATTAGTACAAACTTATACAGACCTTAGTAAATCAATCAGATATCTAACAAAAGTACTCATGAATGAGTAATCCCATATCAAATTTACTTTACTTATTTATCAATATATTAGACAAATATATTGAACAGTGTAAACCATTTTTTTGTTGAAGGAAAAGTCTTAGAACCAAGGCATATTAGAACATTTGTAGACATTAATATTTTATTAGATTTTTGAACACCTAGAAAAACTTGTAAGCTTAAATTTAAAGACATTTATTTTTATCTCTTTATCCAATTTAAATTCAACTATTTAAATCACTTGAATTAAAGATCTTTGGATCCACTTTTTAAAATTTGTTTTTATGAGCGTTTTTGTTTTAATGAGTGCTCTTTATAAATGTTAATTTGTGTATCATATATATGATATACGGACAAATGAATATATAGACATACAACACATACCAAAATTGTGCACACATAATAATAGTAAAGGCCTTGTAGCTTTTCCAGGTGAAATATCCATTGCAATGTTTCAAAAACTACACAGTTAGTCAAAGATAGAACTGGTCAGAAAAACATCATCCTAGGTCTTTAGGATCAAAATCATGAGCTCAAAAAAAAAAAAAATAAAGAATCTAAGGAAAAAATAAGAGTCCTAGAAAAATTGACTGGCCATTAATTAGTAAATACCATACAATTTAATTTTTTTTAGGCCTCAGATCACTCTCCTACTGAGCTTGCAGGCCTCTTTCATTTGCCATTCAACATAAGTCCTGGCTGAGGTCTGGAAGGAGCAGGAAAAAGCTGCTATTCTGAGCAGACACCTCAGGCCTAAGGCATTTCAACCATAATTTTCAGGTTCAGATGTTGAAAATTATAATACAATTTTAAGACAAAATTCACAAAATTTTATGATACAAGTTTAAGACACAGTTTACAAAATTTTACATCTTTATATCTTGTTTTGTCAACAGATACCATACTATGATTTACTATCCTTGTCCAAATTAATGCACTGGTAGACACAGTGACATTTTCCCAGGCTACCCAATTAAAAATTGGTGAAAAAAAAGCCTGAATGATTGGGAAGTTACTTGCCAACTTGGAAGTAGAGTTCTCTAGTTTTCCATCCTAAGTATTTAAGTTCTCTGGCATGAATTATCTGAAATCATAAACTAAACAATTTCCTAAACCCGACTTTTAACTGCAAGATTGTGCAATGCTTCAAAAACCCATTCAGATGCCAGATTGTTACAATAAAACATCATCATTTAGATACACATTCAGCTAAGATCATTCCCAAGAAATGATTTATAATATCAACACATTATTGCACATGTCTTAAAGGGCCAGAAACAAAGACACAAGACAGACTGAAAGGAGCTCCAGACTATGGCTTACAGACAGAAGCCTTTAAACCAGAGCAGATAAGAGAAAAATCTCCTACACCAGTGGCACCATAGATTTTCCCACAAGGTAACCAGATGTTTTCACAGAGGGACAACCTGAAATGTAAAATCAAGGGTCTCCATGGTGACTTTACTGTATTTAGTGTCCCCTTTTTCTTTTTCTCTTTTTTAAGAAAACAGAGATGGCAAAATCCTTACAGTGCAGGGAAGGAAGTAGGTAATTCTCTGAAGCAACAGGGCTTGGGCAGCTGCTGGAAGTCCCTCAGTCCCTCCTTTCACTTACAGGATTAGCTCCTCTTGTTCGGTTCCACCCCAAGCACGCTCCGTCTCCTAACATTTCAGTAGTCAGCTCTCAAAGAGTTCCGGGGTGTGGGGGGTACCAAAAATTGTAACTTAAAGTTTGGTTCCTGATTTTGAAGCCAATTAATACCAATTTAATAATGAGGACAGGGTTTGAGAAAAAGAAAAAGGGAGATTTACTGCTTTGCTAACAAAGGAGAAAAACAGGGGTCTCTGCCCAATGGTTGTGATTCTATCGATTTGAAGGGACAAGGGGTTTTAAGGAGTTTCACGTGTTAACCTGGGAGATACTCAGTTCTTAGGTCCCCAGCAGGCATTGCCCTCTGCAGTGGGTGTGCTCCAGGCAGCCAGCTAGGGGTTTCTCTCATCCTGCTTAACAAAGGGTATTAAAGTTCATCACAGTTCTTTAAAACACAGTCCAAATGGGTGTCAGTTTACTTGCTTTATTACCCATTTTCAGTTAAGTTTTACCACAGAAATCACACAACAAAACACACTAAAACAAACCAAAAAAAAAAAAAAAACATATGAAACACAGAACAAAACACACAAAAAAACAGAAAACCAGTGCAGAAACAGAAAAACAGAGGAACTATGCAACGTCTTGCTAAAGCTCTGGGATAGGAGCTCCTGCGTGCCCATTGGCACCTCTCTATGCTTTCAGAGGAATTCCCTACAGAACATAACAGAGGACAGAATGATTCTCGTTACTGTACCAGACAGGAGTATATGTGTGTCTCCCCAGGACACCACTCTGTCATCAGAAGAGATCTCCCTTAACCGGATATCAGATGTTATATAGGCGCCAGTTACCTATGGAGGCCTCCTCCACCATGTGCTTGCTAATAGTTTTAGGGCGGTGGTTCACTGCAGTGCTCCCTGGACCAAAATCTCACACCAAGGCCTTGGAAATTGCCTCTTCATGCCGGAGCCCTGGAGGGAAGGCCAGCTTCAGAATTTCCAGTAGTCTGGTCTTGTGATCTATTGGGGCAGGGTCATCTCGATGGGAAACTACAAAATATTACACCAGGATGCAAGAAAAGACCACTGACTCCAATTAAAATCAAATTAAGGCAAGCTTACTATTTCAAAGTGGATCCAAAGATCTTTAATTCACGTGATTTAAATGGTTCGATTTAAATTGGATAAACAGATAAATATAAATGTCTTTAAATTTAAACTTACAAATTGTTCTAGGTGTTTAAAAATCTAATAAAATATTAATGTCTACAAAAGGTCTAATATACCTTTGTTCTAGGACTTTTTCTTCAACAACAACAAAAAAAATGGTTTAAACAGTCTCCTACTCTAAGCCATTTTCTACCATCAATGGACCCTTCAGGGGGAAACCATGGACACAATTCTCCTATGTATGAAAAGAATAATTTTAAGTCCTTTTTCTTAACATGTGCCCCCTATGTCTTGAGGGCCTCCTTGAGGCCTGACAAAAACAAATCATGTGACGAAACTGCTTGTCCCATGGTGGGTCACTCACCATGTGTCATCCCCACTCTCCTCCTGGATCTGTCTTTCGGTGGTGTCTGCTGAGGCAATCGCAAGCTCCGCTTTTTTAAGTCTTCCCTGAGGACAGGTTTCCCCCTCAGTCAAAGGCTCGAGCCCCTATTGATCCTCAGGCAGAGGATCAAAAGGCATCTGTCATGATGGCCTTCATTGGGCAAGCTGCCCTGGATATTAAAAGAAAGTTACAACTCTTAGAGGGATCACAAGATATGACTTTGGGAGATTTAGTCAGAGAAGCCGAGAAAGTATACTATATGAGAGAAACAAAGAGAAAGAAAGGGAGCAAAGGGAAGATGAGAGATGCAAAAGACAGACTAAGGCATTGACTAAGGTCCTGGTCACAACAATAAATAGGCCAGAAATTAACAAACAGGAAGACAGGAATGGAAACCTGGGCGCACGCCAGAGGCCACAATGGAGTTTAACTCAGCATTAAAAAATGGCAAAATCATAGAATTTGCAGGGAAATGAATGGCATTAGAGCAGATTATGCTAAGTGAAGGAAGCCAATCCCTAAAAATCAAATGCCAAATGTCTTCTTTGATATAAGGAGAGTAACTAAGAACAGAGTAGGGATAAAGAGCATGAGAAGAAGATTAACATTAAACTGGGATGAGAGGTAGGAGGGAAAGGGAGAGAGAAGGGAAATTACATGGAAATGGAAGAAAACCCTCAGGGTTATACAAAATTACGGACAAGAGGAAGTGAGGGGAAAGGGAAAAATACAAGGGGGAAAATAAATTACAGTATAGGGGGTAGAGAGAGAAGATGGGAGGGGAGGGGAGGGGAGGGGGGATAGTAGAGGATAGGAAAGGCAGCAAAATACAACAGACACTAGTATGGCAATATGTAAATCAATGGATGCGTAACTGATATGATTTTGCAAACTATATACTGGATAAAAATGGGAGTTCATAACTCACTTGAATCAAAGTGTGAAATATGATATATCAAGAACTATATAATGTTTTGAACAACAAACAACAAAAGTTAAAAAAACACATGGAGAACTATTTCAACAAAAAATTGACTAGATTTATAACTCCAATTCTACATAATGCAAAAGGCAAGTCCAATTATACACCATGCCTCCTCTGAAATGCTTGTATGTCTATTCATTTTGGGTTATTTTTCTCCATTATATTAGGATTAGGAGTCAGAATATAGAGTCTAGTAGGGTATGGGTTAGTGGGAGTGATTCAGTATTTCGAATGAAAATTAGGAAAATCAATCCAATGTTTATGCAAATATGTGCTAAAATAATCATCCCACTCTCATCAAGAACAATGCCTTGACATTACCTTCGCCCCAAGTTAGACACAATTAGAGGAGAAGAGTTAGAAAATCTATAAATACTTATCTGGAATGGAATATGCTCAGGAGTTCACAACTTTGGGGGTGGTAGAAGAGTTTCCAAAAGTAAGGGACAGGGTAAACACTTCACAAACATGGTGCTCTGCTGACCGGAAGACTTATGAGAAACTGCCTCTGAGTTTGGGCACTGGATATATATGTTGTAGTCAGGAGCTTTAGCTTCCTTTGCAGTGAGACCATCAAAGCTGGGTCTGCATCTATGTAACCTGGAGCACATGTTTTCTTATTCTTTAATGAACATGAGGCAGTAGTGCAGAATTCTCTCTTTGTATGTAAACTGTGGCCAATGGGGGCTAAGTGTCTTCCTGTGTGGACTCTGAAGCCATGTGGTCATCCTCCATTTTTCATGGTCTTTCTAGCTGCTGCAATGGGAGTTTGGTGTTTGCTTCACGAAATACAAGTAGTTCAACTGGGACACAGTGCTGGAGGGAGTTCTGTCATGTGTGGTGGGTCAGGGTCTGCCAGGAGAATGCACCAACCAGTCTTATATCCAACATAGACTTCCCCCTTGTCCCTAGCAACTTGATTCTGAACATTGCCCTGAAACCTCTCCATATAACAAGATGCCTTTACATGCAAGGGTCTGCTGGCTGCACCATGTCAGTCAAAAGCCATTTGGAAGCCAATGGCCAATCCACATGACACCAACACAGATGTTTAATCACACACCTGCTCACCACTGTTCTAGGCCCACTACTCAGCAAATTCCAACTTACTGGCATCTCTGTTCTACACCATTTTCATGAAACCCAGTGATTCAAGGCACTGTCTGGTACACTCATGATCAGCAACAGGACATCCAAAGGTTCTCCAGTGCCACCTGGTCATGGGAATTTCAAAAATTTCATGGTATTTATCTAGCCATTTTTCAAGTATCAAGTTGGATGCACTGGTTTTTCAATTCATTCAGGAACCATTAAATGGTGAGGATGAAAGCTCTGGAGAACTCTAAAAGGCAACGCTTCCCAACGAGTGGCCAAAATGTCACATGAAGCCTGACCCATTGATGTCTACTCAATGTGAGTTCAATATGTGTTTTGACTCTTTACTATGGTTGCCAAGTCTTTCAGAATAAAATCGTCTTATATCCTGGTGGAGATTCCCAGTGCACTGTGGAAAGACACCCTGAGACTAGATCTCAGTTTCCAAGGGCGACTCTCATGTGTGGCCTCCTAAAATCCCACCAAAATTAATGGCAATACTTCCCTGAAGTCAGTTCCAGAACTCAGTCTCTAAGGGGAATCACACCAGAGTTCAGGTCCAGGTGTACCCAGTCATCTCTTCCAACCAGCACACAAATGACCACAATTAAAACCAAAACACTGCCACATGGCCCTCATCATCTTCCATATAGACACTCATCGTAACCTCTGAATGGAATTTTCCATGAGGGGCGAAGCCCAAGACAGTTTCCAAAATAAACTCTCTTGCCCCTCATTTGCCTAAAGTCAGGGTGACCTAGACACCCTTCCTGTGAACCAGGAGTGATCAAATAGGCCTGCCGTTAATACTGTTCTGATTCTCCAATTTAATCCTACTGATTGTCGGGTATAAATCCTTTATGTGAGTTGGAGGCAATAGAACACCCAAGCACACATGGGATCTTTCTTAAGATCTATCACCTTCTGAGAATCAAAGCCCCAACCTCACACAGGGCCAAGAGGCTGATTCAGACACATCTCTTTCCAATGCAATTAAGCAAAGATCCACAGGTGATGCCCATTCATTTCCATTTGAAAAATGTTTTCTTCAGGCTTCAGAAAGGGGTGGCCTGAGGCAAATACCTTCCTGACATTCAGGGCAACATAACCATAGGTAAGCAAATGGGCCAAAGCAAGGTTTTTAAACTGAGACTTCACTGGTTACACTGATATCTGAGTTTTCTGAGATGTTCCTATTCCCTTCAGCTATCCATTACATGGCCATGTAACAGATTTTGGAGGTGGTACATATCTTGGCCACAAAACCATGAGCCTATTCTGGAGAGAGGCCAGAAATCAAGATGTGTAGAGGACCTTAGGAAGATAGTAGGTGTTGCCCATCCATAAGGCAAGCCACAGTCCATTTATAAAGTGGGCAGGAGGAATGCTGGGAAGCTTCCAACTAGACAGGAAACCTCCATTGATGCATTCTCTTTTCTAAAGACTACAACCACGAACACAGTGGATACACAGACATAGAAACACTCGCCTTGCCAAACGACTTCCTAGAAACAGTCAACTCCAAACCATACAAACCACCATTCCTACCTATTTTCAGAACATGAGACAAAACCACAAACTCACATCCACATCCACAAAAGCACCTCCTTCCCCCAAGTAGGTCTGTGACTATCTGGAGTGTCCTCTGACTGGTGGGCCATACTATGTTGCCCCAAAATGGCCTGGCCTGTCTCAGATCTGTTCTTCTTGGCCCACTCTACGAAGTTGTCAGCAGGCAGCATTGAGCCAATACCTGCTATCTAGGGAAAGGCCCCTTTTCTGAGCTCTACTGGCATTTGGCCATCCTCATATCATTAGGTACCAAGAAAGACTGACTCTGTCCTTGGTAAATCCAAACAAGTTCAACCACTGGGACTGGGACTGGGACTGGCTCTGGGTGCCTGGCTTCTTGGATCCCAATTTCAGAGAGTTACATCACCAATGAAGTTAGGTAGGTCACCTCCTTCAGGAACTGAATGAGATCACTGCCTTGGCAACCACTTTGTCCTAATAGTTGCTTTCATGGGTCTCATGAGATGGAGGCTGCCCCTACTTCCTGTGACACTTTGACAAGTTTGAATGGTATATCAACAATGGCCTCCCGGGAACACCTCTCCACGCAGGTCTGGTTTGGTCCATCTTCTCTACATTAAGAAAAGAGAGGCTGATTCATACACATCCCTTCGTTATCACAAGGTGTTTGCCATGGAAGATGGCTTTTGCTCTCTCAGGTCCTTCATAGCTGCCTACATCTTCTCCAGGGATCATTTCTGCATAGAAATTTGAGGTTCTCAGCAGGTGTAAGATCCCCTACATTCCTGTATTGTAAGATGAACTCTGTCCCTGCTCTTTTGTAATGTTAGACTGAGGCAAGAGTGTATGGTTAGGGATAATAACAGGATCGATTTGGTTTAGGAATCATTCTGTGGGATGAATAATGGTATTGGGAACCTGCAATATTTATAGGAATACAGAGGTGAAATATAAGTATGTAAACAGAAATCTAGGTGAGATTTGAAGCTCAGAAGTGCATTGGGCAATTGATTGCGATACATAGCTTTAAATTACGTTCTGCACACATGTCTCAGATAAGTCGATATACAATGCCATAGGACTTGTACCTTGGATGATTGAATGTAGAGGAGAACATCCACTCAAACAGAGATAATCAATAGGATCAGGAAGAT
The DNA here is from genome assembly GCF_048772815.1 of Callospermophilus lateralis. Classification (NCBI taxonomy): domain Eukaryota; kingdom Metazoa; phylum Chordata; class Mammalia; order Rodentia; family Sciuridae; genus Callospermophilus; species Callospermophilus lateralis. The sequence continues at coordinate 221,081 of NW_027514577.1, read as the reverse complement.
AGTCAGTAGATTTTGGAACAAGGGTGAATTTAGTATTTGTACCAAAAGTTCTTTAGCAATTGGGTTTTGGTTAGAGAGTGAATATTAATGTCAGCACATGTGAAGGGTCAGTCACAATGATGAACTGGGGAAAATATGTAGGAAAGCCGATATCAATAGAGACATTAGGAAAACAGGCAAAGTACAGGGTGAGTGATAGTATTAGACATTTTCAACAGTTTTGAGGTTGAATATATTAGGAAGAAACAAATATGTAGTCACCGATAGGATTGACATTTGAGAGCGTTATGCAAGCTGGACATGGATGTTTTTAATAATCCATGTTCAGTGTCCATTTAGGCTTTGGTACAATCACACGTGTGAATTTTGCATTTTGCGTCCAGAATATTACTGTGATAACATGCATATTTAGATCAGGTGACATGAGTATTTCTTCCTCTATTACTGGGAGCAATATTTTGAAAACGTATAAATTAGTATTGGGGGTACAAAGAGGTGTACCCTGTGTCTATGAATATAGATAATGCATGAATAGACCATACTGTGAATAAATAATATAACTGGTTCCACTTTAAATCATGAATTGAATTGATATCAGAAAATATATAAGAAATCTTATATTGATATACAATCATTCATTCCAAACAGTTATACATCTAATTGTGAAATGATAGTTATGGTTTATCATGAAGGGTGTGTGAGTTTTGCTTAAACAATTATAAAGAAAATCGGAAATAATATGTTTGGAAAGAAGTCTCACGAATAGACCAGTTAAGAAACCTGGAGTAATGCATGTGTTCTGAAGCAGGAAGTGATTGAAAGTGAAACAAATGCCTATAAATTTGCCAACTTGTGCAAGAAATATATACCCTCTGATGTGCATAAACTGAAGAAATAGTAATGTACCAGTGTTGAATAAAAATGAACATCAAAATACAAATCATGTCCCATAAGAGTCTACTTGCATTGCTGTTAAACTGGGGCAGTTACTGTAGAAATATTAGGATAATGCCGCAGTCTTGCTGGGCACAATCAGGAGCCACTTGTCAAAAGAAACTAACTTTATTTTTAAAACCACACACGCCAAACAAAACAGCCTCTCAGGAAAAACCCTCAGAGCCCCAACTGCCACCACTGGCTTCCCAAAAGCCTCTTCCTCCCACACAAGCCTCTCTCCACCTCCCACAATCCTCCTGCTCTTGAGGCCGATTGGCTAGGTCATGTGGGCAAAGCCAAATAAGTCCCCTAATGAGCAACTCCGTGGTCTGAAAGGGCAGGGAAACAGCCCAATGAGCATCACCGCAGAGGAGCCAATCAGCTAGATGTTGCTGTGAGCCAATCATCAGCCAGCAGCTGGAAGTTTGCTGGCTTCTGGAATTTTGCTGGGGCCCCTTCGGATGTGGCTCTCAACATCTCCCCCTCTCTGTTTAAACAACACACATGTGGCTTAGGGACAGTGCCTGCCTTAGGTTGTCCAATAGTACATATGGTCCTTACCCGTTAAGTTGGTACCATTGCAATTGGATCTTACCCATCACTGACTACCGGTCCAGTTTACAGCAACACCTGTGGAGAGGTCTTTGTACCACCGGGGGGTGGTGAGGTTCTTTGCCTCACCTCTAATGGGCCCCAAACATTAGCTGGACGATAATGACACACAGAAGAGAGGAAGATACACCAAGCCAATTGACAGCTCCTTTTGGAAAAATTGTACCACCAATGACATCATCAGCAAATATACCCGAACACTACCACAAGTCGCTGCACAAACAGGTAGTTTACAATGCATACAGGAGAGTTCTCAATGTGTCTAGGCAAGTTCTGCAAGCATTTCAGTGATGGCTATTGCAGAAGCTGTAGATTGGTTTTATCTTTGATTTCACCAGCACTGGGATGAAGATAGGAATTTTGGCAATAATGGCTAAAGAAAAATTATGTAACATTCCAGAAGGCACTGAAAGAAAACAATTTTCTTAACTATTTACATTGTCTTGAAGATAATTATTAAATATAATGAAAAGGAAAGGTGAAAGAAAGGAAACAGATCTGTTAACCTCCTTTTTTTCAAATTTTAAAACAAACCTCAACAGCTCTTTACCCAATTTAAATTAAACCATTTAAATAATGTGAATAAAAAAATATTTGGATCCATTTTTTTTATGAGCGCTCATCATATATCATATATGGACATACGAACATTCAAACATATAACACAAAACACAAGTGTGCACACATAATATAATACATACAACACATAACCTAATAGTAAAGGCCTTATAACTTTTTACACGTGAAATCTCCATTGCAATGTTCAAAAACTCTTTTGTCAAAAAATAGAACTGATCAGCAAAACATTAAACTAGGTCTGTATGAGCTCAAAAAACAAAATAGAATGTGGGAAAGGGCAATAATAAAATAGATAATGAAAAAAGCATCCTGGTTCTATCTCAGATGTAAGGTTAGTCAAACTGGAATTTTGGATATCAGCTGATAAGGCCTTGAGTCAAATCATCTTCTTTTTGGATGTGCCCTGATATGTCTTATAAAGAATAGATCTTTTCTGTCCCAGATTAGACTTTTTATATTGGAAAATAAAGAGAAAACAGTAGAGAAAGGAGAAATCTTACCAGCAACTTTAAGGGATACTATAGCATTAACTATATACTGACTATCGGAAAATAAATTAAATACAGAATATTTAAATATCTCAAAAGCTTGTAATACTGCATTAAGCTCTACCTTTTGAGCTGATTGTTTGGGTACTAAAAATTTATAAGTTTTATCAGGTATAACTATTGCTGCTGTACCATTATTTGATACATCAGTGAATATATTTGAAGCATTCATGATAAGTGTTTTTCTTCTCAATTTTGGAAAAATTACAGGATGCGATGACCAAAAAGAAAATAAAGGGTTAGATGGTAAGTGGTTATCAAATGAAACATTAGATTGGACCATGATTATTGCCCAAGTATTTAACTCATTAGCTAACTCATCAATTTGATTCAGAGTATATGGAGTAAAAATTTTATTGGAAGAAATTCCAAACACTCCCTTTGCTGCTTTAATTCCTTTGAGTATTAATTATCCTAAAGCCTCAGGATACCTAGTAAGAATAGTGTAAGGAGAATAAGATAAATGTATCCATAATAATGGACCTTCTTGCCAAAATACTCCTGTAGAAATATTTTTTGTTGGTAGTACAATAAATAATAAAGGCAAACTTATATCAATTCTATCCAAATGCATATTTTCCATATATGTTTCATTGATTTTTATTGCCTTTCTTGCTTCAGGTGTTAACATGCAGGGTGAATTTTTATCTGATAGACCTTTTAGGATATCAAATAAAGGTCCCAACTCTCCTGTTGGTATACCTAGATAAGGCCTTATCCAATTAATGTCTCCTAATAACTTTTGAAAGTCGTTATGTGATTTGAGTTGATCTACTCGTATTTGAATTTTTGGTGGACTGACCATGGTTGAGGATAACAGAACTCCTAAATAATTAATTGAAAAATTTAATTGTACTTTATCTATTGCTATCTCTACATTATAATTTTTAATAAGTTTGTAAGTGTGGCTTAACTTTCTAGCAATGTGTTTTTAGCTTTGTGTGCTAATAATACATCATCCATATAGTGAAATATTTGTGTTCAGAATTTTGATTTCTAAGTGGCTGGATTACTTTGTTAACATAAATATGACACATAGTTGGGCTGTTAGCCATCCCTTTAGGGAGTACTTTTCATTCATATCTCTGATCAGGACCTTCATGATTCAGTGCAGGGATAGTAAAAGCAAAACCTGGACTATCCTTAGGATGAATTATAATTGAAAAAAAAAACAATATTTAATATCTATAACTAAAACATACCAGGTTATTGGCAAAGCAGACAATTGAGGAATCCCTGATTGAGCAGGTCCCATAATAACCATCTCATTATTAATGGCTCTAAAATCTTGCAATAGTCTCCATTTACCAGATTTCTTTTTGATGACATAAATGGGAGTATTTTGGGGATATACAGTCGGTTGTATATGTCCTTCTGCTAATTGTTGTTTTACCAGGTCATGGACTGCTTGTATCTTTTCTTCAGTCAGGGGCCACTGAGGAACCCATACTGTCTTTCTGATTTTCAGGTAATTTTTATTGTCTCAGTGGCCCTTTCTGAAAATCCAACCCATGTCTCTCTGTTCCTTGATGTATTTGTATTGGTGCTGCTATGACTTATTCTTGTTTTTCTAATCTTTTTTCTTTCCTAAAACCTTGTCTAGTCATAATAGTGGCTGCATTTTGGTTGATGTTATTTGTTAATGTCAAACCTAATTGATCTAGGACATCTCGTCCCCATAAATTTATGGGAGGATGATCCAATTCATATGGCTGTATAGTTCCTTCACATCCTTTAGGATCATTCCTATCTAATACCATTTTACTTCTATGGGGATTAGTCGCCACTTATAGGCCTCGAAGCGTTTGAGTGGCTTGTTGTAATGGCCAATGTTTTTGCCATTCTTGACGAGAGATGATGCTAATGTCTGCACCTGTATCCAGTAGCCCATTCAATTCATGCCCTTGAATATTTAGTTTTAGCATGGGGCGAGAATCTAAATTTAAAGAAAGCATAGCCAAATCTACACCTGTGGAGCCTAATCCCTTGGAACATCTTTCTACAGTACGACTGGAAAATTTATCATATAGGCTGGGTATTATTAGTAACTGTGCTATTCTATCTCCTTGTGAAATTACTGATATGTCCTTTGGAGAACTGGCTATAATTTTTATTTCACCTTCATAATCGGGATCAATCACCCCAGGACTTATCATAAGTTCTTTTAGAGTAGAAGAGCTGCATCCCAATAATAAGCCCATGGTTCCTTTGGGAAGAGGTCCTTTTACCCCTGTGGGAATGATTTGAACTCCCATCTCTGGAGTTAGTACTGATCTGGCAGAGGCACAGATGTCCAACACTGTGCTCCCTCTGGTTTGTCTGATGAGGGATCTGATGGACAATGTGTCCTGGGCACTACCCTGTTGGGGTTGCTGGGTTCCTCCAGTGCTCTGTATATTTGTGGTTTGGGGCCCCGGAGCATTGGAACCCCCTGTCCATTTATTTGGCAATTGAGCCCAATGCCTTTCTCCATGATATCGTGGATAAACACCTGGTCCTTGTTCATTTTTTGATAATTGAGTACCCTCTATGGTGGTTTGAGAACAGCACTCATTAGCCCAATGTCTCCCTCTATGGCATTGTGGCCAAATACCTGGTATTCTACTCCTTTGATACCTAATATTGTTAAACCCTCCTTCTATGGGCCAATTCCTTTTAAAATGTCCTGTTTCTTCACATTGGTAGCATGTTCTTGGTCTGGCATCTAAAGCCTGTTTTACTGTAGCTGCCACAATTTGCCCTTGTTCATTAATGTATCTGGCAACTAAAGCCTGTTTTACTGCAGCTGCCATGACTTGCTCTTGTTCATTAATGTCTCTACATAATTAAATCAATGTGTTTAAATCTTCATTTTTCCATGGTCTAATGATATCTCTGCAACAACGATTCGCTTGCTCATAAGCCAGTTGTTTTAGTAATGGCATTGCTTGTTCTGTATTCCCAAAAACTCTGGTAGCTCTTTGAATAAGCCTATCTACAAATTCAGCATAAGGTTCATTAGCTCCTTGTATTACCTTAGATAATTGACCTTGTAAACCTCCATGTTCTTGTAAAGTCTTCCATGCCTTAATTGCATCTACACCAATTTCTGCACATACACCATGATCATATGCAATTTGCTGCGGCTGATCTTCATAAGGTCCCTTTCCTAACAACATATCTAGATTTCTCTGAGGATAACCAGCTCCTGCATTTCGCCTAGCTGTCTCCTTTCAACATTCCTCATTGGCAACCTTCCATAACATGCATTGTCCTCCATTTAGCACAACATTACACATATTAGCCCAATCCACTGGCTTCATGTTCAAGTTGTTAATGGATTCGACCATGATTACATTGAAGGGTGCTTGAGGACGATAGGTTGTTACAGCCTCTTTTAGCTGCTTCACTGTTTTGAAATTTAAAGCATGGTAAACACGCTGCCCTCCTCCCTCAAATACAGGGCATGTTAATATTTGAGATCTTGTCTCAGGATCCTAACTATCAACTGCGGGAGTTGGGGGCCTCCCAGCATAAGAAAGTGGCCTTGTTAGTTGGACACTTATGTCATCTGGTGATAGAAAGGTGTTAGTAGCAGTCTCCTGTTGTAAATTTCCCCTGATGTTTTTTACTGTTTTACACTTTCTTTCTCTGTCTAACTAGCTTTAGAGGCCTTCTCTTTTACTTGAATTTTTTCCTCTGTCTGACTAGTTCGAGAGACGTTCTCTTTTACTTGAATAGTTTCCTCTATCTGACAAGCTCGAGAGACCTTCTCTTTTACTTGAATTTTTTCTTCTGTCTGACTAACTTGAGACACCTTCTGTTTTACTTGAATCAATATGTCTTCTTCTTCCTCTACCATTGACTGAACTGAAGGCTTTGAACTAAGCAAACAAGATATGAATGTCCACAATGGCAATGTGCCAACTGGCAGAATCCCTGGGCTTTTCTTTTCTATTCTTTTTAAATCTGCACCATGATGGTTCCATTGTGATATATTTAACAACTCCTCCTTAAAAAGCCATGATCTACATTTTTGTATTGTATCAACAATTGCCATGACTGTTCTTGATTTAACTGGGATGCCTCCTTCCTCTAACAATTTACTTAACACTTTTTTGGTTTGTTTTTTACTAATTTTTGATCCCATATTTCTACTATAATACAAACCAACAAGATAACACCAAACAAAAAAAGAGATAGAACGAAATAAAAATGGAACAACAAAAAATTATTATAGCCTTTCTCCCTATCTGTTCCTCAGACACAAATAGTTTTTCCTCAGATGTGAGCAGTTTTTCTTCCATCTCACTCATCTCCAGGGACAGGCAACTTAAAACAAAATAGGAATCATAAAATGGCTACCCATCCTCTCGCCCTGCACTCAAGAGCGAGCAGTTTACCTTATCAGTTACCCTCAGTCGCTCCCCATATGAGCCACCAAATGCCGCTGTCTGGCTGGGCACAATCAGAATCCACTTGTCAAAAGAAACTAACTTTATTTTTAGAACCACACACGCCAAGCAAAACAGCCTCTCAGGAAAAATCCTCAGAACCCCAACTCCCAACACCAGCTTCCCAAAAGCCTCTCCCTCCCACAAAAGCCTCTATCCACTTCTCACAATCCTCCTGCTCTTGAGGCAGATTGGCTGGGTCACGTGGGCAGAGCCAAAAAAGTCCCCCAATGAGCAGCTCCATGGTCTGAATGGGCAGGGAAACAGCCCAATAAGCATCACCGCAGAGGAGCCAATCAGCTAGATGTTGCTGGGGCTGCTGTGAGCCAATCATAAGCTGGAAGTCTGAAAGGCGGGGAAACATCTCAATGAGCATCTCCAATGAGCATCACCACAGAGGAGACAATGAGCTAGAAGTTGCTAAGGCCGCTGTGAGCCAATCATCAGCCTGCAGCTGAAAGTTTGCTGGCACCTGGAAGTTTGCTGTGGCCCCTTCGGCTGTGACTATCAACAGGATCCGTATGCACCATTCACTGAAGTTAGTTTTCAGTAATAGAAAACAAATATGAATTTCAGGTGGATGAATATTTCTGAAAATAATCTTGTGAAAAGTTGATTATAAATCCCCATACTTGAACATGAATGAATTTAGGGAGTGTAAATAAGACACATATATTTCATATTTTGAAAAATCTGGAGAGTGTGTATGTGTGTATACACACACACACACACACACACAAATTTTAAAATGTAGCAACATATATGCCAATCCAAATTCACCATGAAATATACATCATTCACAGATCTAAAAATATTCAATTTACTTAACAGGGATTTATGTATAATGTTGTTCTCCTAGGAAGCTCACCCATAGGTTCAATTTTCAGTTCCAACAGCATCTAGGAGGAGTGATCTCTTCTCAAAATTTGTATCTGCCAAATCAGCTACCGCACAAAAATATACACGTGATAAAAGGTAGGATTCTTTATGTGCATATAAAATAGATGTGCTGAATAGTCTACAGTGAAAGGGAGACAGGAATTCACATATTTGTTAACTTTAAAAACACATGGAGGACTATTTCAATTAAAAATTGACTAGAATTATAACACCTACTTGCAAAAGGCAAGTCCAAATATATACCATGCCTTCTCTGAACAGCTTCTATTTCTTTTCTGTTAGGATTCTTTTTCTCCATCATATTAGGATTAGTAGTCAGATTCTAGTAGAGTATGGGTTAGTGTCAGGGATTCAGTATTTCAAATGGAAAATAGGAAAATGAATCCAATGTGTATGCAAACATATGCTAAACAAAAATCTTTCCACTCTCATCCAGAAAAATGCCTTTACATTACCTTCGCCCCAAGTAAGACACAATTAGAGGAGAAGAATTAGAAAATCTGTTAATACATATCTGGAATGGAAAATGCTCAGGAGTTCACAACCTTGAAGGTGGTAGAGGAGTTTCCAAAAGTAAGGGAAAGGGTAAACACTCCAGAAACATGGAGCTCTGCTTGCCTAAAGACTTCTTGAGGAACTGCCTCTGAGGTTGGGCACTTGAAATATACGTTGTTGTCAGAAGCTTTAGCTTTCTTTGTAGTGAGACCATCAAAGCTGGGTCTTCATCTATGTGACCTGGAGGATGTTGTTTCTTATTTTCCTAATGAACATGTGGCAGCAGTTCTGAATTCTCTCTTTGTAGGTAAACTGTGGCAACTTGGGGCTAAGTGTCTCCCTGTTTGGACTGTGAACCCAGTTGGTAATCCTCCAGTTTTCGTGGTGTTTCTTGCTGCTGCACTTGGAGTTTGGTATTTGCTTCTTGAAATACAAGGATTTCAACTGGGGCACAGTGCTGGAGGGATTTCTGTCACATGTGGTGTGTCAGGGTATGCATATAAATGCACCAACCAGGCTTCTATCGCACATGCTTGCCCCCTTGACCATAGCAACTTGATTCTGAACATTGCCCTGAAAAATCTCCATATAACAAGATGCCTTTACATATAAGGGTCTGCTGGCTGCAGCATGTCAGTCACAAGCCATTTGGAAGCCAATGGCAGATCCACATGGCCCCAACACAGATGTTTTATCACACACCTGCACATCACTGCTCTAGGCCCCAACTCAGCAGTCTCCAAATTACTGGCATCTCTGTTCTACACCATTCTCATGAAACCAAGTCAATCAAGGCACTGTCTTGTACACTCATGATCAACAGCATAAGATCCAAAGTTACTCCAGTGCCATCTGGTCATGGGAATTTAAAAAATGTCATGGTACTTATCTAGCCATTTTTAAAGGATGAAGTTGGAGGCACTGTGGGTTTAAATTTATTCAGGAACCATTAAATGTTGAGGAAGTTTATTTCAATGAAAGTTCTGGAGAACTCTCAGAGGAAAGTCTTCCCAAAGAGTGACCAAAAAGTCACATGAAGCCAGGCCCATTGAGGTCTACAATATGAGGTCCATGTGAGTTTTGACTCTCAACTATTGCTGCCAAGTCTTTCAGAATGAAATCATGTGATATCCTGGCTGAGATTCCCAGTGTTCTGTGGAAAGCTACCCTGGTCCAAGATCTCAGTTTCCAAGAGCGACTCTCATGCATGGCCTCCTAAAACCCCAACACAATTCATGGCAATACTTCTCTGACGTCAGTTCTAGACCTCAGTCTCTAAGGGTATCACACCAGAGTTCAAGCCCAGGTGGACCCAGTCATCACTTCCAACCACCACACAAATAAACACAATTAAAACCAAAACACTCCCACAAGGCCCTCATCCTCTTCCATATAGACACTAATCATAACCTCTTGCTGGAGTTTTCCATGAGGGGCGCAGCCCAAGACAGTGTTCAAAAGAGCTCCCTTGCCACTTATTTTCCTAAAGTCAGCGTGGTTTTTTACCATTTTTGTTTTGGATACACACATGGAATCTTTCTTTAGATCCATGAGGTGCTGAGAATCTAAGCCACAGCATCACACAGGTCCAAGAGGCTGAATCAGACACATCCTTATCCTAAGCAATTAAACAAAGAGCGACAGGTGATGCGCATGCATTTCCATTTGAAAACAGTTTTCATCAGTCTTCCCAAATGGGTGGACTGAGGCAAAGACCTCCTGACATTCAGGTCAACAGATCAATAGGTAAGCAAAAGGCCAAAAGAAGGGTTTTTCCACTGAGACATTACTGGTCACACTGATATCTGTGTTTTCTGAGATGCTCCCATTTCCTTCAGCTATCCAGTACATGGCCATGTCACAGAGCTTGAAGGGGTACATATCTTGGACACAAATCCATAAGACTATTTTGGAGAGTGGCCAGAATTTAGGAAGAAAACCTGAACTTAGGAATTTAGTAGGTGTTGCACATCTATAAGACAAGCCACAGTCCATTAATAAATCGGGCAGGATGAATGCTGGGAAGCTTCCTAATAGACAGGACACATCCTTGATGCATTCTCTTTTCTAATGTCTTCAACCATGGACACAGTGGAATACATAGATAAAGAAACACTCACCTTGTCAAACGACCTAGTATAAAGAGTCCACACCAAACCAAAAAAAACCCGCCTTTTCCACCTATTCTCAGAAAATGAGACAGAACCAAAAACTCACACCCACACCCACAAAGGCACCTCCTTTCCCCAAGTAGGTCTGTGACTATACAGTGTGTCCTCTGAATGGTGGGCCATACTATGTTACCCCAAAATGGCCTGTCTTGTCTCAGATCTGTTTTCTTTGGCCAACTCTGTGAAGTTGTGAGGATCCATTGGTGAGCCACTTTCTGCTTTCTCAGGAAGGGCCCCTCTTCAGACCTTTACTGGCATTTGGCCATCCTCACATCAGTAGGTACCAAGAAAGACTGACTCTGTCCTTGGTAAATCCAAACAAGTGAGACCACTGGGACTGGTACTGGGACTGGCTCTGTGTGCCTGGTTTCCTGGATCCCAAGTTCAGAGATTCCATCACCAAGAAAGTGAGGTAGGTCACTTCCTTCAGGAACTGAATGAGGTCACAGCCTTGGCAACCACTTTGTCCTAACAGATGCTTCCAAGGGTCCCATGAGATGGAGGCTGCACCTACTTCCTCTGACATTTTCATAAGTTAGAATGGTATATCAACCATAGGTACTGGGGAACAGCTCTCCACAGAGGCTTGGTTTGGTCCATCTTCTCTACATTAAGAAGAGAGATTCTGATTAAGACACAACCCTTTATCCTGACCATGTTTTTTTGCCATGGAAGATGACTTTTGCCCTCTCAGGTCGTTCATAGCATCCTACACATTCTCCAGGGATTATTTCTACATGGACCTTTGAGGTTCTCAGCAGGTGGAAGATCCATACATTCCTGTATTGTAATACCAACTCTGTCTCTGCTCTTCTGTAAAGTTAGATTGAGGAACAGTGTATGGTTAGGATTAATAACATGTTCAATATGGGTTAGGAATCATTCTGCTTGATGAACAATGTTATTGGAAACCTGCGATATTTACATGAAAATATAGGTGAAATATAAGTATTGAAATATAAATCTAGGTAAGATTTGAATCCTAGAAGGGAATTTGGCCTTTGAGTGGGATACTTAGCTTTGAATTATGTTCTGCACATATGTCTCAGATAAATTGATATGCAATGGCATAGATCCTTGTACCTTCGATGATTGAATGTAGAAGAGAGCATCCAGTTAAAAAAGGGATTTTTGCTAGGATTAGGAATATAGTCGGTAGGATTACGAAGAAGATTGAGTATAGAATATGGACCAAAAGTTCTTTAGCAATAGGGTTTCTGGTAGAGATTGAATATAAATGTCAGCACATGTGAAGAGTCAGTCACAATGATGAACTGGGGAAAAAAGTAGGAAAGCAGATGTGAATAGAGAGTAGGAAATCAGGCAAATTATAAAATGAGTGAGAGGTTTAGACAGTTTCAACAGGGTGAGATTGAAAATGTAGTCTTAGGAAGAAACACATATGTAATCACCAATAGGATTGACATTTGAGAGCATTAGACAACCTGGACATGGATGTTTTTAGTAATCCATGTTCACTTTCCATTTAGGCTTTGGGACAGTCATAAGTGTGACCTTTGCATTTTGTGTCCAGAATATTACTGTGATAAAATGTATATGTAGATCAGTTGACATGCATATTTTTTCCACCATTTCTGGGAGCAATATTTTGAAGATATAGAAATTATTGTTGGGAGTACACAGAGGTGTACCATGTGTCTATCAATATATAGACAATGCATGAATAGACCATACTGTGAATAAATGATATAACTGGTTTCACTTTGAATAATGGATTGAATTGATATCTGAAAGTATACAAGAAATCTTATATTGATGTACAATCATTCATTTAAACCAGTTTTACATCTAATGGTAATATTAGTGTTATGTTTTATCATGACGGGTGTGTCAGTTTTGCTTCAAAAGTGATAATGGAAATCGAAAATAATGTGTTTGGAAAGAAGTGTCACAAAAAGAGAAGTCAAGAAACATGGAGGAATACATGTGTTCTGAAGCAAAAGTGATTGAAAGCAAAACAAATGTGTATATATTTGCTAAATTGTGGATGAAATATACATCCTATGATGTGCATTAACTGGAGAAATAGTAATGTACCAGTGTTGAATAAAAATGAACGTCAAAATACACATTATATCACATAGGAATCTTCTTGCATTGATGTTAAACTGGGTCAGTTACTGTATAAATATTAGAATTTTATTTTGGTGTTATAATACAATTTATTTTAGCACTAGCATGCCACAGAATGTAGAAGAAAGAGCAATGGATTTTTAGTTATAACACTAATAATCTAGCATTTAATGATTATTTTGGGGAGTCTAGAATTTACATAAGGCTATGCAACATAATTTTTTTGTATTTAACATTCATAAAATCTTGGAATTTTGGTAATATTTCTCCTTTTTTATTTTTTCAGTTGTTGATAGACCTTCATTTTATTTATTCGTATGTGGTGCTGAGAATATAACCCACTGCCTCACACATGCTAGACAAGCATGTTAACACTGAGTCACAAACCCAGCCCCTCCACTTTTATCTTTTCATCAAACACTCCTCTCCCTCTTCTTTACTCACTTTCTTCCTCATTTTCCCCCTTCTCTCTCTTCCTTTTTCATTTTCCCTCCATAAGTATTTTTCTCTCATAGCATTACAAACAGTACTATGCTATGAAATTTACATTTAAAACTGTTTTTTATAGTCATTCTTTTCTTGAGAAAATTTAAAAATTATAACCACCTGATAAATATATTACAATACATTTATTATGCATATGTATCTATATTCATGCATATGTGTTACATATATATATATATATATATATATATATATATATATATATATATACACATATATATTTAAAAGTACTTTGATTAGCCTGTTAGAAATAATATAGACCAAGTCTTTCTTAATTCTCAAGTCTTCCAGAATTAACATCTTACAGTGAAAATCAAATAAACATATTTAAGTAAACAGGTATCATTCTTATTTATCAATACTGATAATTTAAGGTTTTTATATCACATTTAGCTGTAATATGGCATATTAACTCTTTTGAATTAGAGAATTTTTTTTTGAACAACCTATTATTTAAGGACCATATGCACTGACATTTTAAATGGCTTTCTTGTGATTTCACTTTCTATCAATTGCATATTAATTGCCAAATACTTATTTTAGTAATTTTCATATTCATAATTGATATAAAGTCAATTGATTAATTCTTTTTGTAAGGAGTTACTAATTACAGTAGGGACAGTATTAATAATTCTAAATCTTTATAAAAATGGTACAAAAATATTTTCATGCAAAATTATGTATAATTGCATGCTCTAAATGTTTGATTGTTGATACATATAATAAAGAGCTTTTGATGAGTCTCTTCCCCAGTAAAACAGAAAATGCAAAGATATAGTTGGGTATGTATGTCCAAACAAACATATGGAAAAATACACATTATCATCTAGAAACTATTAAATAAAAGATGAAAAGAACAATCCAACACATTGTACCAACTTGTCAGATGAGGTAGTATTCTGGAAGAATAGCCTAAGTCTAGACCTGGTCCATGACAAAATATTCACAAAAAAATAAAATATGAAAAATATAGGAAATGCTATGAGTTTTTCTTGAAGGTAAGTGGATTATCCTTTAATCTCAATTATGTGCATTTTTAAAAGCCAGTTTTCTGGTAAAATAAATTTGTGATAGTTACAAGTACACAAAACAAAGTTTCTGCTTAGCAAAATGAATGCATCTCAACTCTTTTTTAGCTGATTTCTTCCCACTCAACTTTAAACCTTTATTTATTTATTTTTTATTGGTTGTTCAAAACATTACAAAGCTCATCCTATATCATCTTTCATACATTTGACTCAATTGGGTTATGAACTCCCAATTTTCCCCAAATACGAGTTGCAGAATCACATCGGTTACACATTCACATTTTTACATGATGTCATATTAGTGACTGTTGTATTCTGCTACATTTCCTATCCCCTACTATCCCCTACTATACCCCTTCCCATCCCCTCCCATCTTCTTTCTCTACCTCATCTGCTGTTGTTCACTTCTCTCCCTTGCCCCACCTTTCCCCAATTTTCCCTACCCCATTGTTTGAAGATGCTATCCTACTTCCATTGCATGCTTTTAGCCCCTTTTTCAAATATAAGAAAGTTGTAATTTTGAGGATTGGTTTCTGTGTCCTCTATTCTGTACCATTGTTCCACCTGCCTATTTTGTTACCAGTACCACGCTGTTTTTGTTACTATTGCTTTTAGTACAGTTTGAACTCTGGTATCACTATACCTCCAGATTCATATTTTCTGTTTAGAGTTGCTTTTGCTATTCTGGGTCTTTTGTTTTTCCATCTTCTAAGATCTTCTTCTCTCTCTCTCTTTAGGGTTCTGTAGTTTTCAGTATATAAAACTTTCACGTCTTTTGTTAGGTTGATTCCCAAGTATCTTATTTTATTTGAGGATATTGTGAATGGAGTGGTTTTCCTCATTTCCATTTCAGAAGTTGTGTTGCTGACATACAGGAATGCCTTTCATTTATGCGTGTTAATTTTATATTCTGCCACTTTGCTGAATTCATTTATTAACTCTAGCCGTTTCATTGTAGACCCTTTGGGGTCTGTTAAATATATTTTCATGACATCTGCAAATAGCGATAATTTAAATACTTCTTTTCCTATTTTTATGCCTTTAATTTTTTTTGTCTGTCTAATTGTTCTGGCTAGTATTTCAAGAACTAAATTGAATAGAAGTGGTGATAGAGGGCATCCCTGTTTTGTTCCAGATTTTAGAGGGAATGCCTTCAGTTTTTCCACATTTAGGATGATGCTAGCCTGAGGTTTAGCATATATAGCTTTTACAATGTTGAGGTAAGTTCCTGTTATCCCTAGTTTTTCTAGTGTTTTGAACATAAAGTGATGCTGAACTTTGTCAAATGTTTTTTCTGCATCTATTGAGATGATCATATGGTTCTTGTCTTTATGTCTATTGATGTGGTGAATGGCATTTATTGATTTCCGTATATTGAACAAGCCTTGCATCCCACGGATGAATCTTACTTGATCATGGTGCACAATTTTTTTGATATGCTTTTGTATTCGATTCGCCAGGATTTTATTGACAAGTTTTGCATCGAAGTTCATTAGAGATATTGGTCTGTAGTTTTCTTTCTTTGAAGTGTCTTTGTCTGGTTTCGGGATCAGGGTGATTTATCCTCATAGAATAAATTTGGAAAAGCTCCTTCTTTTTGTTTTTCTTGAAATAGCTTGAAAAATATTGGTATTAATTCTTCTTTAAAGGTTTTGTAGAACTCCGCTGTATACCCATCCGGTCCATGGCTTCTTTTGGTTGGTAGTTTTTGATGGCTTCTTTCATTTCTTCCTTTGTTATTGGTCTGTTTAAATTGCGTGTGTCTTCCTGACTCAATCTGGGCAGATCTTATGACTTAAAAAATTCATCGATATCTTCACTATCTTCTATTTTATTGGAATATAGTGTTTCAAAATACTTTCTAATTATCTTCTGTATTTCTGTAGTGTCTGTTGTGATATTGCCTGTTTCATCCCGTATGTTAGTAATTTGAGTTCTCTCTCTTCTTCTCTTCATTAGCATGGCTGTGGGCCTGTCAATCTTATTTATTTTTTCAAAGAACCAACTTTTAGTTTTATCAAATTTTTAAATTTTTTTTTTGTTTCAATTTTGTTGATTTCTGCTCTAAATTTAATTATTTCTTGTCTTCTACTACATTTGCTGTTGTTTTGCTCTTCCTTTTCTAGGTTTTTGAGGTGTAGTGTGAGTTCATTTATTTGTTGATTTTTTTTCTTTTTTTGAGGAAAGAACTCCAAGAAATGAACTTCCCTCTTAAACTGCTTTCATTGTGTCCCATCGATTCTGGTATGTTGTGTCTGTATTGTCATTTGTCTCTAAGAATTTTTTTTATCTCCTCCATTATGTCTTCTGTAACCCAGTGATCATTCAGTAGCATGTTGTTCATTTTCCATGTGATGTAGGATTTTTCCTTCCTTCATTCATCATTGATTTCCAGTTTCATTCCATTATTATCAGATATAGTGCATGGTATAATCTCCATGCTTTTATATTTACTAAGAATTGCCCTATGGCATAATATATGGTCTATCTTTGAGTAGGATCCATGTGAAACTGATAAGAACATGTATCCACTTGATGATGGCTGATATATTCTATATATGTCGTTCAAGTCTAGGTTACAAATTGTGCTGTTGAGTTTGATAGTTTCTTTATTCAGTTCTTGTCTAGAGAATCTGTCTAATGCCGAGAGTGGTGTCTTAAAGTCACCCATAATTATTGTGTTGTAGTCTATTTGGCTATTGAACTTGAGGAGAGTTTGTTTTATGAACATTGCAGCTCCATTGCTTGGTGCATACAAATTCATAATTGTTATGTCTTGTTGGTGGATGGTTTCTTTTAACAGAATATAGTGTCCTTCTTTATCCCTTTTGATTAACTTAGGTTTGAAGTTGATTTTATTCCACATGAGTATGGCCACTCCTTCTTGCTTCTGAGGGCCATGTGAGTGGTATGATTTTTCCCAACCTTTTACCTTCACCCTGTGTATGTCTTTTCCTATCATATGAGTCTCCTTAAGGCAGCATATTGTTGGATTTATTTTTTTTGATCCAGGTTACTAGCCCATTCTCTTGATTGGTGAATATAATCCATTAACATTTAAGGTTACAATTGAAATATGATTTGTTCTTCCAATCATGTTTATTTATTTATTATGTTTTAGTTTGGCTAGTTTTTACTTTTTTGGTTATTTTCCTCCCCCTTTACTGAGATACCTCCTGCTGTTAGTTTTCGGCACTATTTATCAATTCCTCTTCTTGTAGTATTTTGCTCAAAATGCTTTGCAGTGCTGGTTTTCTGGCTGCGAATTCTTTTAGCTTTTGTTTATTGTGAAAGACTTTAATTTCGTTTTCAAATCTGAACCTTAATTTTGCTGGATACAGTATTCTTGGTTGGAATCCATTATTTTTCAGCATTTGAAATACATTGTTCAAGGATCTTCTCGCTTTCAAAGTCTGTGATGAAAAATCAGTCATTAACCTAATTGGTTTTCCCCTGAATGTAATCTGCCTCCTTTCTCTTATAGTGTTTAATATTCTCTCCTTGTTCTGTATGTTGGCTATCTTCATAATTATATGTCTTGGAGTTTGTCTATTATGATTTTGAATGTTTGGGGTCCTGTAGGCTTCCAGGATTTGACAATCCGATCCATCTTTCATCTCTGGGATGTTTTCTAGAATTATTTTATTTAATATGTTCTCCATTCCTTTGGTTTGAATCTCTATGCCTTCTTCTATCCCAATGACTCTCATTTTTTATGACATCCAATATCTCTTGAATAGATTGCTAGTGGGATTTAAGCCTCTTTTCTGAGTTGATTATATTCTTTTCAAGTTGATAAACTTTGTCTTCATTATCTGATATTCTGACTTCTGCTTGATCTAGTCTATTTGTAATATTCTCGTTTGAGTTTTTAATTTGGTTAATACTTTCCTGCATTTCTAGTATTACTGTTTGATTTCTTTTAAGATCTCTATCTCCTGGTAAAGCTCGTTGTTTGCCATTTGAGTTTGTTTGTTTAATTCATTTTCAAAATATACTTTTATTGCTTGGACTTGCTGCCTCATGTCTTCTCTAATATTCCTTTCCATCTGAGTTAGGAATGCCTTAAGTTCTTTCCCTATCCCTGTTTCTGATGCTTCTAGGTCCTCCTGTAGAATTAAGTTGTCCTGCATTGTTTGCACTCCTTTCTTTCCCTTGTTTTTTCATGATGCTCATGTTACTTTCCAGCTCTATTTGATTGCTGTGTTTCTGTTTTATTCTATAGATTTGTTTCGGTGTTGTGTATCTCTGTTGTCTCTCCTTTGTGTTGGTAGACTATGCCTGCTAAAGTGGATTCCACTTGTAGGGAATTCCGAAGGCCGAGCTCCAGTGACGTCACCCCTCTGCTTTGGCGGGCCCAGGCTCCTTGCCGAAATGTTCGAATACGGGGATGGAACTGGACTGTCTCCAGTTGGTTTCAGCTCTAGGTCACTGGCGGGTGGGCAATCACTAGCCACCCAGTGGCGCAGTCGGTCTCCTGCGCGCCGGTGTTCTCCAGACGCCCAGTCACGCGGACAGCAGGTGGACTGTCACCTGCGCTTCTGTGTTCTCCAGCTTCCCAGTCACAAGAGCCTGGCCTCTAGTCCCCTGGTTTCTCCTGCTAGTCCTGGTTTCTCCTGCTAGACTAGATTTCCCCTGAGTGATGCTTCTCTGCAGTTCAATCTGTATTCTGGGCCTGTCATTTGTTGGGTGTGGAGGGTGTCTATTGGAACCCAGACACTCTATTGTTTTGAGGATCAGTCAGACCGGATCTCCGGTTGCACATTTGGCTTGTTTTTCAGACCCAATTACCAGATCTCAGTGCTAAAAATCTTTCTTATAGGTTTTGGTGCACCCCCATTTTGCTGTAAGTTCTTAACAAGATAGTTTTTTGTGGTTCTATCTCGTTATTCACCTGTGCAGTGGCGCATTACACTGGGTGTGATGCACTCTATTCGTGGCCATCAGGCAATGATGAAATATTATGCTTTGTATGCAGCATTTACTGAAGTTAGTTTTCAGTATTAGGAAACAAATATGTATTTCAGGTGAATGAATAATCTGAATTTCTGAGAATAATCTTGTGAAAAGTTGATTATAAATCCACATACGTGAATATGAATGATTTTAGGGAGTGTATAATAAGACACATATATTTCATATTTTGAAAAATCTGGAGAGTGATATATATATATATATATATATATATATATATATATATATATACACACAGAAACACACTCACAGACATTAAAAAGTAGCAATATATATGCCAATCGAAATTCAAAATGAAATATATATCCTTCACATATCCAAAAAAATACATTTTACTGAAAATGGATTTATGTATAATGTTGTTCAACTAGGAGGCTCACCCATAGGTTGAAATTTCAGTTCCAAAAGGGTTTAGGAGGAGTGATCTATTCTCACAATTTGTATCTGCCAAGTCAGCCACCTCAGAAGAAAGTCTGTGTGATACCAGGTAGTATTCTATATGAGCATATAAAAATACATGTGCTGAATAGGTGACAGAGAAAGGGGAGAGGAATTCACATATTTGTTAACGTTAAAAACACATGGAGAAATATTTCAATAAACATTGACTATATTTATAACTCCAACCCCATATAATGCAAAAGGGAAGTCCAAGTATACACCATGCCTTCTCTGAACTGTTTGTATTTCCATTCTGTTATGGTTACTATCCTCCATCATATTAGGATTAGTAGTCAGAGTCTAGTATGTTATGGATTAGTGTCAGAGATTCAGTATTTCGAATAGAAAATAGGAAAATAAACCCATTGTGTTTGCAAATATGTGTGATACAAAAATCTTCCCACTCTCATTCAGAACAATGCCTTGACATTACCTTCTCCCCTAATAAGACACAATTAGAGGAGAAGAGTTAGAAAATCTGTGAATACATATCTGGAATGGAATATTCTCGGTGTTCACAAGCTTGGAGGTGGTAGAGGAGTTTCCAAAAGTAAGGGACAGGGTAAACACTCCACAAACATGGAGCTCTGCAGGCCTAAAGACATATTGAGAAACTGCCTCTGAGTTTGGGCACTTAAAATGTATGTTGTGGTCCGAAGCTTTAGCTTCCTCTATAGTGAGAGCATCAAAACTGGTCTGCATCTATGTGACCTGGCGGACATGGTATCTTATTTTCCAATGAACATGAGGCAGCAGTGCTGAATTCTCACTTTGTAGGTAAACTGTGGCAACTGGAGTCTAAGGGTCAATCTGTGTGGACTGTGAAGCTAATTGATCATGCTCTACTTTTCTTAGTAGAGCACTGGGAGTTTGTTATTTGCTTCACAATACAAGGAGTTCAACTTGGTTAGAGTGCTGGAGGGAGTTCTGTCACATGTGGTGCCTCAGGGTCTGCAGGAGAATGCACCAGTCAGGCTTCTATTTCACATAGTTTGACCCCTTGACCATAGCATCCTGATTCTGAACATTGCCCTGAAACCTCTCCATATAACAAGATGCCTTTACATATAAGGGTCTGCTTGCTGCACCATGTCAGTTACAAGCCATTTGGAAGCCAATGGCAGATCTACATGGCCCCAACACAGATGTTTTATCACACACCTGCCCACCACTGTTCTAGGCCCACTACTCAGCAGGCTCCAACTTACTGGCATCTCTGTTCTACACCATTTTTAAGAAACGCAGTCAATCAAGGCACTGTCTGGTATACTCATGATCAGCAACTGGACATCAAAAAGTTCTCCAGTGCCACCTGGTCATGAAAATTTCAAAAATTCCATGGTATTTCTCTAGCCATTTTTCAAGGATGAAGTTGGAGGCACTATGATTTTCAATTCACTCAGGAACCTTTAAATGTTGAGGAAGCTCATTTCAATGAAAGCTCTGGAGAACACTCACAGGCAAGGCTTCCCAAAGGGTCGCCAAAAGGTCACATGAAGCCAGGCCCATTGAGGTCCGCAATGTGAGATCATGTGTGTTTTGCCTCTCAACTATGGCTGCCAAGTCTTTCAGAATAAAATCATGTGATATTCTGGCTGAGATTCCTCGTGCCTTGTGGAAAGCCTTTCTGGGCACAAATCTCAGTTTCAAAGGGCGACTGTCATTCATGGCCTCCTAAAATCCCAACACAACTCATGGCAATAATTCTCTGAGGTCAGTTCCAGAACTCAGTCTCTAAAGGGAATCACACCAGAGTTCAAGACCAGGTGGAGCCAGTCATCTTTTTCAACCGCCACACAAACTTCCAAAATTAAAACCCAAACACTCCCACAAGGCCCTCATCTTCTTCCATATAGATACTCATTATAAACTCTGGCTGGAGGTTTCCATGAGGGATGCAGAACAAGATAGTGCCCAAAGTTAACTCCCTTGCCCCTCATTTGCCTAAAGTCGGGGTGGCCTGAACACCTTCCTGTGAACCTGGAGTGATCAAATAGTGTGCCGTTAATACTGCTCTGCTTCTCCAATTTGAGGACGACTGACTGTGGGGTTTAGATTCTTTATGTGAATTGGAAGCATGAGAAAATGCAAGCACCTTTGGGCTTGCCTCTCCTTGGCTTTAAAGAATGCATTTGACCCAAAGAATCCCTCTTCTCACTTGATGGAGGTCAGGAACCTTACAGAGGAAGGCAAGAGACTTCATCCGCAATGACTGCTCTTTTGATCATTTTGGTTTTGGATGAACACATGGGATCCATCAGGTGCTGAGAATCTAACCACAGCCTCACACAGGGCCAAGAGGCTGTTTCAGACAAATCCATTTCCAAAGCAATTAAGCAAAGAGCTACAGGTGATGTCCATTCATTTCCATTTGAAAACTTTTTTCTTCAGGCTTCACAAAGAATTGGCCTGGGGTAAATACCTTCCTGATATTCAGGGCAACAGAACAATAGGTAAGCAAAAAGCCCAAATCAGGGTTTCTCCACTGAGACTTTCCTGGTCACACTAGCTACCCACTACATGGCCATATAACAGAGCTTTTAGGTGGTAAATATCTTGGACACAAAACCATGAAGCTATTCTGCAGAGTGTCCAGAATTCAGAAAGAAAACAGAAACTTATGAAGATATCAGGTGTTGCCCTTTGATAACAAAAGCCACAGTCCATTTATAAATTGGGCAAGATGAATGCTGGGAAGCTTTCTACTAGACAGGACACATCCTTTGATGCATTCTTATTTCTAATGTCTACAACCACGGACACAGTGGGATACACAGACATAGAAGCACTCGCATTGCAAAACGACTAACTAGAAACAGTCCACGCCAATCCAAACAAACAGTCTTTCCTACCTATTCTCAGAACATGAGACAAGACCATGAACATACACCCACACCCACAAAGGCACCACCTTTGCTCCAAGTAGTTCTGTGATTACCCAGAGTGTCCTCTGAATGGTGGGCCATACTATATTCCCCCCAAATGGCCTGTCGTGTCTCAAATCTGGTCTCCTTGGCCAATTCTGTGAAGTTGTCATTAGCCATGGGTGAGCCACTACCTGCTTTCTCAGGAAAGGCCCCTCTTCAGAGCTTTTCTGGCATTTGAACATCCTCACATCTGTAGGCACTAAGAAAGACTGACTCTGTCCTTGGTAAATTGAAGCAAGTGAGACCACTGGGCCTGGGACTGCGACTGGCTCTGGGTGCCATTCTTCCTGGATCCCAAGTTCAGAGAGTTCCATCAGAAAGGAAGTGAGGTGAGGTCACTTCCTTCAGAAACTGAATGAGGTCACTGCTTTGGCAACAACTTTGTCCAAATAGTTACTTCTAAGGGCCCATGAGATGGAGGCTGTTCCTACTTTCTGTAACACTTTCAAAAGTTAGAATGGTATATCAACCATAGGCACCTGGGAACACCTCTTCACACAGGCCTGGTTTGGTCTATCTTCTCTACATTAAGTTGATAGAGGCTGATACAGACACATCCCTTCATCCTCACCAGGTTGTTTGCCATGGAAGATGACTTTTGCTCTCTCGGGAACTTCACAGCTGCCTACATCTTCTCCAGGGATTATTTCTACATGGACCTTTGATGTTCTCAGCAGGTGGAAGATTCCCTACATTCCGGTATTTAAAGAGAAACTCTGTCCCTCCTCTTCTGTAAAGTTAGATTGAGGTAACAGTGTATATTTAGGGTTAATAACATGTTCGATTTGGGTTAGGAATCTCTCTGCCGGATGAATAATGGTATTGGGAACCTGTGATATTTACAAGAATATATAGGTGAAATATAAGTATGAAAACAGAAATGTAGGTAAGATATGAAGCCAGAAGGGCATTGGGCCCTTGAGTGGGATACTTAGGTTTGAATTATGTTCTGCACATGTGTCTCAGATGAATTGATATAAAATGGCATAGGACCTTTTACCTTGAATGATTGATTGTTGAAGAGAACATCGAGTTAAAAAGTGATAGTCAGTAGGTTTAGTAAGATAGTCAGTAGGTTTATAAAGAAGAGTGAGTATAGGATTTGGACCAAAAGTTCTTTAGCAATAGAGTTTCGGGTAGAGAGTGAATGTAAATGTCAGCATATGTGAAGTATGAGTCAAAATGATGAACTAGGGAAAATATGTAGGAAAGCAGATATCAATAGAGATATTAGGAAATCAGGCAAAGTGTAAAGTGAGTGATAGAATTAGACATTTCCAACAGGCTTGAGGTTGAATATATAATCTTAGGAAGAAACAAATATGTAGTCATCAATAGGATTGACATTTGAGAGCATTAGGTAACCAGGACATGGTTGTTTTTGGTAATCCATGCTCACTTTCCATTTAGGCTTTGATACAATCATGAGTTTGACCTTTGCTTTTTGTGTCCAGAATATTACTGTGATAAAATGTATATATAGATAAGGTGACATCAGTATTTCTTCCACCATTTCTGGGAGCAATATTTTGAAGAGGTACAAATTAGTAATGGGGGGACAAATAGGTGTACACTGTGTTTATGAATATAGAGATAATGCATTAATAGACCATACAGTGAATAAATAACATAACTGGTTCCAACTTTAAATAATGGATTGAATTGAAATGTGAAAATATACAGGAAATTTTATATTGATATGCATACATTCATTCCAACCAGTTTTACATCTAATGGTAATATTAATGTTATAGTTTATCATGAAGAGTGTGTGAGTTTAGCTTCAAAATTGATTATGGAAATCGAAAATAATGTGTTTGAAAAGAAGTCTCATGAAAAGACCAGTCAAGTGACATGGAAGAATTCATGTGTTCTGAAGCAGGAAGTGAAACAAATTCTTATTAATTTGCTAACTTGTGGATGAAATATATGTCCTATGATGTGCAAAAACTGAAGAAATACTAATGTACCAGTGTTGAATTAAAATAAAGGTCAAAATAGACATTAAGTCCCATAGGAATCTACTTGCATTGATGTTAAACTGGATCTGTTACTGTAAAAATATTAGGATTTGTAAGCACCATTGATTGAAGTTAGTTCTCATACTGGGAAACAAATATGTATTTCAGGTAGATGAATATTTCTGAGAATAATCTTGTGAAAAGTTGATTATAAATCCACATACATGAACATGAATGAATTGATGGAGTGTATATAAGAGACATATATTTCATATTTTATAAAATCTGGAGAGTGTGTGTGTGTGTCTATATATATATATATATATATATATATATATATATATATATATATATATATATATATACAGAAAAACACAAAAATACATTAAAAAGTATCAATATATATGCCAAACGTAATTTATCAGTAATATATATCATCCACAGATGAAAATATATTTATTTTACTGAACATGGATTTATGTATAAATTGTTCTACTGGGAAGCTCACCCATAGTTTTAATTTTCAGTTCCACCAGCGTTTACGAGATCTCTTCTCTCAACTTGTTTCTGCCCAGTCAGCCAACTCAAAAAAATGTACGTGTGAGACCACGTAGGATTCTATATTTGCATATAAAAATACATGTGCTGAGTAGGCTACATAGAAAGGAAGACAGGAATTTACATATGTGTTAACATTAAAAACACATGGAGGACTATTTCAATTAAAAATTGAGTAGATTTAGAATACCTACCCTCTATCATGCAAAAAGGAAGTCCAACAATACACCATGCCTGCTGTAAACTGCTTGTATTTTCATTCTGTTTGGGTATTTTTCTCCATCATATTAGGATTAGTAGTCAGAGTCTAGTAGGGTATGAGATAGTGTCAAGAATTCAGTATTTCAAATGGAAAATTGTAAAATGAATCAATGTGTATGCAAATGTGTGCTACACAAAAATTTTCCCACTCTCATTCAGAACAATGCCTTGACATTACCTTCACCCCAAGTAAGACACATTTAGAGGAGAAGAGTTAGACAATCTTTGAATGCATATCTGAAATGAAAAATGTTCAGGAGTTCACAACCTTGGAGTTGGTAGAGGAGTTTCCAAAAGTAAGGGAAAGTGTAAAATCTCCACAAACATGGAGATTTACCAGCCTAAAGACTTCTGGAGAAACTGCCTCTAGGTTGGGCACTTGAAATATATGTTGTTGTCAGGAGCTTTAGCTTCCTTTCTAGTGAGACAATCAAAGCTTGGTCTGCACATCTGTGACCTGGAGGACATGGTTTATAATTCTCCAATGAACATGAAGCAGCAGTGTTGATTTCTCTCTTTGTAGGTAAACTATGGCCACTGGGTCTAAGTGTCTCCCCATGTAGACTGCTAAGCCATTAGGTCATCCTCCACTTTTCAAAACGTTTCTTGATACTGCACTCGGAGTTTGGTATTTGCTTCATGAAATACAAGGAGTTCAACTGGGACAAAGGGCTGGAGGAAGTTCTTTCACGTGTGGTGGGTCAGGGTCTGCAGGAGAATGCACCAACAGGGCTTGTATACCACATAGTTTGCTCCCTTGACCATAGAAACCTGATTTTGAACATTGCCCTGAAACCTCTCTATATAACCAGATGTCTTTACATACAGGATCTGCTGGCTGCACCATGTCAGTCTCAAGCCATTTGGAAGCCAATGGCAGATCCACATGACCCCACCACAGATGTTTTATCACACACTTGCTCACCCCCGCTCTGGGCCCATTACTCAACAGGCTTCAAATGACTGGCATCTCTTTTCTACACCATTTTCATGAAAACCAGTCAATCAACACACTGTCTGGTACACTCATGATCAGCAACTGGACATCCAAATGTTCTCCAGTGCCACCTGGTCAAGGAAATTTCAAAAATTTCATGGTATTTATCTAGCCAATTTTCAAGGATGAAGTTGGAGACACTGTGGGTTTCAATTCATTCAGAAATTATTTAATGGTGAGGAAGCTCATTTCAATGAAAGCTCTGGAGAACTGTCACAGGCAAGGCTTCCCAAAGAGTGGCCAAAAGGTCACATGAAGCAAGGCCCATTGAGGTCTACAATGGAGGTCCATGTGTGTTTTGACTATCAAATATGTCTGACAAGTTTTTCAGAATAAAATTGTGTGATATCCTCCTGAGATTCCCAGTGCTCTGTGGAAAGCGACACTGGGCCTAGATCTCAGTTTCCAAGGGTGACTCTCATGCGTGGCCTCCTAAATCCCAACACAATTCATGGCAATATTTCTCTAAGGTAAGTTCCAGAACTCAGTCTCTAAGGGGAATGACACCATAGTTCAAGCCCATTTGGATCCAGTCATCTCTTCCAACCGCCACACGAATGACCACAATTAAAACCAAAACACTCCCACATGGCCCTCATCTTGTTAAATATAGACACTCATCATAAACTCTGGCTGGAGGTTTCCATGCGGGACGCATCCCAAGACAGTGTCCAAAATATTCTCCCTTGCCCCTCATTTGCCTAAAGTCAGGGTGGCCTGGACACCCTTCCTGTGAACCAGAAGTGATCAAATAGGCCTGCCGTTAATACTGCTCTGCTTCTCCAATTTGAGCACTATTGACTCTCAGGTATAGATTTTTTTATGTGATTTGGAGTCACGAGAAAACACAAGCACCTCTGCAGGACTTTGAAAAACTCATTTGACCAAAAGGATCCCTGTCTCACTTGATAGAGGTCAGGTACCTAACAGAGGAAGGCAAGAGACTCATCCACAATTACTGAATTTTTGCCATTATGGTTTTGATTGCACACATGGT
The DNA here is from genome assembly GCF_048772815.1 of Callospermophilus lateralis. NCBI lineage: Eukaryota > Metazoa > Chordata > Mammalia > Rodentia > Sciuridae > Callospermophilus > Callospermophilus lateralis. The sequence goes on along the minus strand of NW_027514577.1, from coordinate 193,665 downwards.
ATCTATCTTTAGATCCATCATGTGCTGAAAATTTAAGCCACAACCTCATACAGGGCTAGGAGGCTGATTCAAACACATCCCTTTCCAAAGCAAAGAACCACAAGTTATTCCCATTTATTTCCATTTTAAAACTGTTTTATTCAGGCTTCACAAAGGGGTGGCCTGAGGCAAAGACCTTCCTGACATTCAGGGCAACAGAACAATAGGTAAGCAAATGAACCAAAATATGGGTTCTTCACTGAGCGTTTACTGGTCACAATGATGTCTGAGTTTTCTAAGATGTTCCCATTTCCTATAGCTATCAAGTACATGGCCATGTCACAGAGCTTGGGGGTAGTATGTATCTTGGACACAAAACTATGAGGCTATTCTGGAGAGTGGCCAGAATTCAGGAAGAAAACAGGAACTTAGGAAGTTAGTAGGTGTTGCCCATCCATAAGGAAAGCCACAGTCCATTCATCAACTAGGCCTGATGAATGCTGGAAAGTTTTCCACTAGACAGGACACATACATTGATACATTCTCTTTTCGAATGTCTACAACCATGGACAGAGTGGGATACACAGACATAGAAGCACTTGCCTAGTCAAACGACTTTCTAGAAACAGTCCACTCCAATCAAAACAACAGCCTTTCCTACCTATTCTCAGAACATGAGACAAAACCACAAACTCACACCCACACCCACAAAGGCACCTCCTTAACTCAAGTAGGTCTGTGACTATCCGGAGTGTCCTCTGAATAGTGGGCCATACTATGTTCCCCTAAAATGGCCTGTACTGTCTCAGATCTGGTCTCCTTGGCCAACTCTGTGAAGTTGTCAACAGCCAGCGGTGAACCACTACCTGCTTTCTCAGTAAAGGCCCCTCTTCAGAGCTCTTCAGGCATTTGGCAATCCTCATATCAGTAGGTACCAAGGAAGACTGACTCTGTCCTTGGTAAATCCAAACAAGTGAGACCACTGGGATTGGGACTTGGACTGGCTCTCAGTGCCTGGCTTCCTGGATCCCAAATTCAGAGATTTCCATCACCAGGAAAGTGAGGTGAGGTCACTTCCTTCAGGAACTGAATGAGGTCACTGCCTTGGCAACCACTTTGTCCTACCAGATTCATCCAAGGTTCCCATGAGATGGAGGCTGCCACTACTTCCTGTGACACTTTCACAAGTTAGAATGGTATATCAACCATAGGCACCTGGGAACAGCTCTCCACACAGGCATGGTTTGATCAATCTTCTCTACATTAAGAAAGGAGAGGCTGATTCAGACACATCCCTTAATACTGACCAGGTTGTTTGTCATGGAAGATGACTTTTGCTCTATTAGGTAATTCATAGCTGCCTGCAACTTCTCCAGGGTATCATTTCTGCTTGTACCTTTGATGTTCTCAGCAGGTGGAAGAGCCCCTACATTACTGTATTGTAAGACAAACTCTCTCCCGGCTCTTCTGTACAGTTAGTTTGAGGGTACAGTGTAAGGTTAGAGTAATAACAGGTTTGATTTAGGTTAGAAATCATACTGAGGAATGAACAATGGTATTGGGAACTCGCGATATTTATGAGAATATATAGGTGAAATATAAGTATGAAAACAGAAATCTAGATAAGTTTTGAATCCAAGAAGGGCATTGGGCTGTTGATTGGGATACTTAGCTTTGAATTATATTCTGCACAGATGTCTCAGATAAATTGATATACAATGGCATAGGACCTTGTACCTTGGATGATTGATTGTCAAAGAGAATTTCCAGTCAAAAAGGGATAGTCGGTAGGATTAGGAAGATAGTTGGTAGGTATAGAAAAAAGAGTGAGTATAGGATTTCGAACAAAAGTTCTGTAGCAATAGGGTTTCGGATAGAGAGTGAATGTAAATTTCAGCACATGTAAAGAGTCAGTCACAATGATGAACTCAGGAAAATATGTATGAAAGCAGATATCAATGGAGACATTAGGAAATCAGGAAAAGCATAAAGTGAGGGTTAGTATTAGTCATTTTCAACAGGGTTGAGGTTGAATATATAATCTTAGAAAGCAACAAATATGTAGTCACCAATAGGATTGATTTGCGAGCATTAAGCAACCTGGAAATGGATGTTTTTAGAAATCCATGCTCACTTTCCATTTAGGATTTGGTGAAAGGTTAATAAGATAGGTACTTGTCACTTCCTGTTTTTCTGTATGCTTAACAAAACACTGTTGAAACCTGGAGGACTGTTTGCTAATTTTTTCCCCAGAATGTGCTGTCCCCGACTGCCAAACAGAGAATGTACACCCTCACCTGTTTGCACGCAAACCGCCCACTCGCCCTGACCCATCAATAAGCTTCCCTCCCTGCCCTCTTCAAGAAAAGTATATAAGCTCTGCTTAAGCTGTTCTCATTGCTCTCTGCTCTATTCAAGTGAGCACTGAGCCCCAGATTGCTAGACTCCCAATAAACCCAGGGTAACTTTTGATGTGGAGGGGACCCCAGTAAACATTGAAGTGGATACAGGGGCAGTATACTTAGTCCTTAAGGCCCCACTGGGCCCTCTATCAAATAAAAGCTCTCTAGTTCAAAGTGCTAACACCAGTAAATATGGGAATTAGACAACTAAGAAAACCATGGACATGAGGAAAGGAAAAATCCATCACTCCTTCCTAATAATCCCAGAATGCCTGGCCCCATTGATGGGCAGAGATCTGCTCACCAAGCTCCGGGCCAAAATGACTTTTAACCATGAAGGCCCCAAAATGATATTTCTAAATCCTTTAGTATAAACTCCTATATTCACGGCTTTAAATATGTCAGTAGAAGATGAACAGCAACTCTTCACACCCCCCAAGACTGATCAAACAGGCAAGCTACCCCAGAAATGGATAACAGATTACCCAGATGCCTGGAAAAAAACTGCTGGGTTAGGACTAGCCATGAAAAAACCTCCAAAAACAGTGGAGTTCAAAACCTCAGCCTCCCCAATCAATGTCAAAAAATATCCTCTGAGCAAAAAAGCTAAAGATGGGATAAGGCCCCATATTCAGAAATATCTGGCCTTAGGGTCCTAAGGCCTTGTCAATCATCCTAAAACACTCCCCCGCTACCAGTATAAAAAGCCAGGAGCCGCGGACTATCCCCCATTAAAGACATAAGAGAGACCTAAAACAGAGTGTAGGACATTCACCCCAGTGTACCTAATCCGTACAATCTGCTTATCACTCTGAACCCTGAGAGGAAATGGTATACTGTTCTGGACTTAAAAGATGCTTTCTTTTGCTTGCCTCTGCATAAATATAGTCAGTTGCTGTTTGCTTGCTAGTGGGTAGACCCAGAAACTGGAACGTGTGGTCAACTAACTTGGACTAGACTCCCCAAAATGGTTGAAAAACTCCCCCACTCTCTTTGATGAAGCCCTCCAAAGAGATCTCAACAGCTTCAGAACTACGCACCCCGAAGTCACCCAGCTTCAATACGTGGATGACCTGCTACTGGCACCCAACACCAAGGATATCTGTGAATCTGGGACCCAAGCAGTATTATGTCAGCTTCCTCAACTCGGGTATAGAGCTTCTTCCTAAAAGGCCCAAATTTGCCAGCAAGAAGTAATCTTCCTGGGCTATTCCTTTAGGGGCAGTAAACGATGGCTCACTGAGCCCAGAAATCAAACGGTTGTGCAGAAACCACCCCCATCTAACAGCAGACAACACAGAGAGTTTCTTGGGACTGCTGGGTTTTGCAGGTTAAGGATTCCTGTGTTTGGGTCCTTAACTTCTCATTTACACCCGCTGTTAAAGGAGATGCCCAATTCTAATGGACCCCTGAGATCCAGCAAGCTTTTGATAATATCTAAGGACACTGACACTGTACTCCTCAACTTCACTGAGCAAAGCCTGAAATTTCAGAAAGCCCTACACTACGTTAAAAATGTACATCAGTTCACTCACCTTGGTTCAAAGAAATTGCAGGCATTCCTGAAGGATCAAGAACAGAGTTTTCCACTAACCGACTCACAGTGAAAGGAAATAACTGAACAGGTAAAAAAAAGCCTGTCGGGTCTGTCAATAGGTTAATGCTTACCCTTCCAACTTTCCTGCAGGAAAGCACCTACGAGGAACCAGACCAGGACAATTCTGGGAAGTGGACTTTACTGAAATTAAGCAAGCATGGTATGGACTTAAATATCTCCTACTCTTTGTAGATATATTTCAGGATGGATTGAAGCCTCCCCCCCCCCAAAAAAAAAAGGCGCAAATGGTGGTCAAGAAGATCCTGAAAGATATTTTTCCAAGGTACGGCCTGCCTAAGGTAATAGGGTCTGATAATGGACCAGCGTTCATGGCCCAGGTAACTCAGGGGTTAGCCAGGACCCTGGGGATTAATTGGAAGTTACATTGTGCTTATAGACCCCAGAGTTCAGGACAGGTAAAAAAATTAAATAGAACCATTAAAGAGACCTAAACGGAATTAAGCTTAAAGAGTAGCATAAAAGATTGGACTATGCTCCTGCCTTATTCACTATTTCATGCAAGAAATACTCCCTCTGTTTCTTTGTGTAACCTCACCCCCTATGAAATTCTCTATGGGGCCCCATCTCCAGTAAGGGACCTAACCCTAACTCAAAGATCTAACGATCCCTTCCACACCACCTTGCTTGACAGACTTAAAGTTCTGGAAGGAACTCAGCAATACCTGTGGAAACAGCTGGCCACTGCCTACCAACCTGCTGAAGAGGGTACTCCACATCTATATCAAGTAAGAGACTTTGTCTACATAAGACAACATCAGGTGTCATCCCTGGAACCCGGCTGGACAGGACCATACCAGGTGCTACTTATAACACCTACAGTGCTAAAGTTAGATGGAATCACTTCCTGGTTCCTAATTCTCATCTCAAGCCTGTGCCCTGTCCAGAATCTGGCTGAAAAATGAAAAAGACTGGTAACATTTTCAAATTGTATATTCGCCATGTGAATAAGACTATAGACTCTCCAATTGGTCACCAGTAGTCCTAACCCTCATCAACCCGTTCAGCAGCGATGGCTGATCACAAATCCTACTAGACAAGAAGTATGGTCTATCGCACATACAGCCCACTTAGGGACCTGGTGGCCATCTCTCCACCAAGAAATTTGTCAGCTGGCTATACGTCTTTCCTATTGGGAAATCCCTGATGAAGAGGATCCCCAAAAATTCCATTAAATACTTTCCATACAATAGATAATGGAAACAAACATTATGGATGTAGGGACACGCGAGCCAGATGCAGGTTGGCTAGCCTAGATTACTATGTTTGCCTGGCGGACTACCAAAGCCAAAAACAGCCACGACTGTGTGGGGGAAAAGCCAACTTCTTCTGTAAATAATGGGGATGTGAGGATACAGGGGCTACCTGGTGGAAGCAAAACTCCTCATCAAATTCAGTACACAGCATTGGCCATATTACCAGTTAGATAACAAAAACCGATGGCCACCAGAAGGGTCTCTAGATCCTCAAATTTTGCGTGACCTTTTCAACTTCGACAAGTGCTCAAAAGTGTGGAAGGAAATTCCCCTACGTGTAGGCCTTTTCCCTCCTATGCTCAAATCCTGAACTATGCTTCTCCAATAGATACTCACCCGCAGCCTTCTGCCCCAAACTCTCTGCTGTCACTCCCACATCAGCAACCTGATTTCTCAGCTCCAGTTACTAGATCAAAAACCCAAATTTCCGTCGGTTCTCAGACCATTGCCCCTTGCTGAGCTTGCAGGTACTGAGGTACCCTTCCACCCACTCACTCCTCTCTCCTCCTGTCAGTGCCCACACCGGGTCCCACCAGGTCCTCTTACCAGCTAACCCAAAGCTCAAACCAGCTAAGGAGTGCCCTCAGACGCCTATCAAAGATGTAATTAAAATGGCCTTTAAAGTTGCTTTGTCATCACTGAAAACAGGTTACTAAGAATTTAAAGTCCCTCACAGGCTTTTTGGGATACTCACTCCCGTCTTCCCCTCTGCTCTACCTGTTCTACTGCTCAAGTTTTGTTGCCAGGAAAATCCCAAACCCCTTTCCCATAATTCTTTTATATCTCTTTTTCCTCATCCTCAGATCCACGGAGCTGCTCTCATCCCCTGCCTTCCCTGTCTTCCCCTCTGTATCAGGCCCACAGAAAAGTCTTAAATGACCTTCTCCAGAAGTCTTCACCATGGCTGACTTTAAGCCTTTCAGCAACACAGTTCCTATAAAAGAGTTCAATGTAGATAAACTTCCTCTATTCGTGTTGCTCTGTTCTACTTGGCCACTGGCTGGAAAAATCAGCACTCCTAAGCTAGACACCCCCTTAGTAGTTTTTAACAAAATATATGAAGAAGGCCTCTGCCCTAGAGCTGGGGCTTCATAGAGATGGCTACATTTCTAAGATATAGAAGTTACCAACTGGGCTCCATGGTAACAGCTGGCAGGGAGGAAAAGAAAAAAAAGAAGAAACAAGCTCTCCCCCTCCCAGGTGTCCTTAAGAAGTTAACTTTTCCAGAACAGAGGAAAAAAAAAACAGAAACAAAAACTGCTTTTTGTGAACTTCTGCAGACTGTGAACTTCTGAGCCCCTTCCCTTACATGCTGGGTACAAAATTCTTAAACAACCTAAACTTTGGGTTCAGGGATTAATTGATTACAACAGAAGCAATGCCCTCTAAATCCGGATGCAACCAAATAAGACTGTTTCCCTGTCTTCTGTGCTATCTTAGGTACCTTGCCTTGTCCATCTCTACAGCAGTACAATTCTATACACTTAAACATTGTTTATGTTTTCATAAAATGGTCAACAGATGTGATTAATTATGTAATGGTGCAGATGTTTTCCAGAGTGCTCTATCATGACGCAGGTACATTTAAATATCAAATAGGGGGCAAACAACCCGGTTCTGCCAGGAACCTGTATCCCTCACTTTAGTCATCCTATTATGAATAGGAGTTGCTGCAGGGGTGGGCACAGGAACCACTGCCCTGGTCCATGGGACACAACAAATGACCCAATTAGAAGCAGTAATAGACCAAAACTTAAAGATATTAAAAACCTCCTTCACAGCTTTACACGAATCTATAACCTCTCTCTCTGAAGTTATTTTACAGAACAGTCGAGGGTTGGACCTCCTCTTCATGAGAGAAGGGGCCTTCGTCCTGCATTGAGGGAAGAATGTTGTTTTTATGCCGACCATACTGGAGTTGTAAAAGAATCTATGATTAAATTAAGAAGATGCCTTGAAGAGCATCAACAAGAGAGAGAGGCCCAAAAAAGGTGGTTTGAGTCTTGGTTCACAAAGCCCCCTCATTAACTACATTTTCATCAGCCCTGGCCGGTCCATTAATAATCCTCATATTATTGGTAATTGTAGGACCCTGTTTGATCAACCGTGTAGTTTCCTTTCTCCATGCTCAAATTGGACAAGTTAAACTTATGGTAATCAGAAAACAATATACCACACTAGTAAACATAAAATGTGACACCCCCAATGATCATTTTTATGATTAAAAGTAACCAAAAGAAGAAGTGGGGAATGAAAGGTTAATAAAATAGGTACTTGTCACTTCCAGTTTTTCGGTATGCTTAACAAAACACTGTTGATGTCTTGAGAACTGTTTGCTAATCTAGTTCCCTGAAAGTGCTGTACCCAACTGCAAAACTGCAGAATGTACTTCCTCACCCATTTGGACGCAAACCGCCCACTCGCCCTGACCCATCAATAAACTTTCCTATCTCCCCTCTCCAAGGAAAGTATATAAGCTCTGCTTAAGCTGTTCTCAGGACTCTGTGCTCTATTCAAGGGAGCTCTGACCCCAGCATGCTGGACCCCCATAAATCCTTGGCTGTTGCATGAGACAGTCTCTGGTAGTCTCTTCCTCCGACACTCGCCTGACCTTTACATTGGTAAAATAATAAGTGTCATCTTTGCTTTTTGTGTCCAGAATATTACTGTGATAAAATGTATATGTAGATAAGGTGACGTGAGTATTTCTTCCACCATTTCTGGGAGCAATATTTTGAAGATGTATAAATTAGTATTGGGGGTACAAATAGGTATATCCTGTGACTCTGAATATAGAGATAATGCATGAATAGACCATAATGTGAATAAATAATACAATGGGTTCCAAATTTAAATAATGGATTCCATTGATATCTGAAAATATACAGGAAATCTTATATTGATATACATACATTCATTTCAACCACTAATACATCTAATGGTAATATTAGGATTATGGTTTATCATGAAGAGTGTGTGAGTTTTGCTTCAAAAGTGATCATGGAAATTAAAAATAATGTGTTTGGAAAGAAGTCTCATGAAAAGTCCAGTCAAGAAACCTAGAGGAATTTATGTGTTCTGAAGCAGGAAGTGATGAAAGTGAAACAACTGCCTATAAGTTTGCTAACTTGTGGATGGAATATATATCCTATCATGTGCATAAATTGAAGAAATAGTATTGTACCAGTGCTGAATAAAAATGACCTTCAAAATACACATCATGTCCCACTGGAATCTACTTGCATTGATGTTAAACTGGGTCAGTTACTGTAAAAATAATAGTATTTGTATGCAAATAAACTGAAGTTAGTTTTAAGTACTGGAAACAAATATGTATTTCAGGTGGATGAATATTTCTGTGAAAAATCTTGTGAAAAGTTGATTATAAATCCATATACATGAACATGAATAAATTTAGAGAGTGTTGTATATAAGACACATATATTTCTGGAGAGTATATATACATATATATATATATATATATATATATATATATATATATATATATATACACACACACACACACACACACACATACACACACACACACAAAATACACACACACACACAGACATTAAATTAGCAATATATATGCCAATCGAAATTTATCATGATATATATATCATCCACAGATTCAAAAATATTTCTTTAATTGAACATGGATTTATGTATAATGTTGTTCAACTAGGAAGCTCACCTATAGGTTGAATTTTCAGTTCCAACAGCGTTTAAGAGGAGTGATCACTTCTCACAAATTGTATTTGCCAAATCAGCCACCTCACAAAAATGTACATGTGATACCAGGTATGATTCTATATGTGCATTTAAAAGTACATGTGCTAAATAGGATACAGAGAAAGGGAGACAGGAATTCACATATTTGTTAACCTTAAAAACACATGGAGAACTATTTAAATTAAATATTGACTAGATTTATAACACCTACCATTAATCATGCAAAATACAAGTACAACTATACACTATGATTTCTCCTAACTGCTTGTATTCCTATTCTGTTTGTGTTATTTTTCTCCATCATTTTAGGAGTAGTAGTCAGAGTCTAGTAGGGTATGGGTTCATGTCAGAGATTCAGTATTTTGAATGGAAAATTGTAAAATGAATGCAATGTGTATGTAAATATGTGCTACAAAAAAATGTTCACACTCTCATCCAGAACATTGCCTTGACATTGCCTTTATTCCGAGTAAGACACAATTAGAGGAGAAAAGTTAGAAAATCTGTGAATATATATCAGGAATGAAAAATGCTCAGGAGTTCACAACCTCCGAGGTGGTAGAGGAGTTTTCAAAAGTAAGGGACAGGGTAAACATTTCTCAAACATGGAGCTCTGCTGGTGTAAAGACTTCTTGAGAAACTTCCTCTGAGGTTGGGCACTTAAAAATATATGTTGTTGTTAGGAGCTTTAGCTTCCTTTGTTGGGAGACCATCAAATCTGGGTGTGCAACAATGTGACCTGGAGGATATTGTTTCTAATTTTCCAATGAACATGAGGCAGCCATGCTGAATACTCTCTTTGTAGTTTAACTATGGTCACTGGGTTGTAAGTGTCTCCACGTGTGGACTGTGAAGCCATTTGGTCATTCTCCAATTTTCGTGGTGTTTCTCAGAGGTGCACTGGGAGTTTGGTATTTGCTTCATGAAATACAAGGAGCTAAACTGGGACACAGTGCTGGAGAGAGTTCTGTCCTGTGTGGAGGGTCACGGTCTGCATGAGAATGCACCAACCAGGATTCAATTCCACATAAGTTGCCCCCATTTCCATAGCAACCTGATTCTGAACATTGCCCTGAAACCTCTCTATATAAAAAACACCTTTGCATAGAAGGGTCTGCTGGCTGTACCATGTCAGTCACAAGCCTTTGGGAAGCCAATGGCAGATCCACATGTCACCACCACACATGTTTTATCACACACCTTCACACCACTGCTCTAGGCCCACTAATGAGCAGGATCCAACTTACTGGCATCACTGTTCTACACAAATTTCATGAAACCCAGTAAATCAAGGCACTGTCTGGTACACTCATCATCAGCAACAGGACATCCAAAAGTTCTCCAGTGCCACCTGGTCATGGGAATTTCAAAAATTTCATGGTATTTATCAAGCCATTTGTCAAGGATGAAGTTGGAGGCTCTGGGGGTTTCAATTCATTCAGGAACCATTAAATGTTGAGGAAGCTCATTTCAATGAAAGCTCTAGAGAACACTCACAGGCAAGGCTTCCCAAAGAGTAGCCAAAAGTTCACATGAAGCCAGGCCCATTGAGGTCTACAATGTGAGGTCCATGCGTGTTTTGACTCAACTGTGGCTGCAAAGTCTTTCAGAATAAAATCATGTGATATCCTGGCTGAGATTCCCAGTGCTCTGTGGAAAGCCACTCTGGGCCTAGATCTCAGGTTCCAAGGGCAACTCTCATGCATGGCCTAGTAAAATTCAAACACAATTGATGACAATGCTTCTCTGAGGTCAGTTCCAGAACTCAGACTCTAAGGGGAATCACACCAGAGTTAAAGCCCAGGTAAACCCAGGCATCTCTTCCAACTGCCACACAACTTACCACAATTCAAAACAAAATTCTCCCACATGGCCCTTATCTTCTTCCATGTAGACCCTCATCATAACCTCTGGATGGAGTTTTCCATGAGGGACACAGACCAAGACAATGTCCAAAATAACCTACCTTTCCCCCGATTTGCCTAAAATCAGTGTGGCCTGGAAACCCTGACTGTGAACGAGGAGTGATCAAATAGGTCTGCCATTAATACTGCTTGGCTTCTCCAATTTGAGGCCTACTGACTGTGGGGTTTAGATTCTTTATGTGAATTGGAGTAATGAGAACACCCAAGCACGTATGGGCTAGCCTCTGCAGGGCTTTGAATAACTCACTTGACCCAAAGGATCCCTATTCTCACTTGATAGATGTCAGGAACCTTTGAAAGGAAGGCGAGAGTCTTCATCCACAATGACAGCTCTTTTGGCTATTTTGGTTCTGTATGCATCCATGGGATCTTTCTTTAGATCCATCAGGTGCTGAGAATCTAAGCCACAGCCTCACACAGGGCCAAGAGGCTGATTCAGACACACCCCTTTCCAAAGCAATTAAGCAAAGAGCCCTAGGTGATGCCCATTCATTTCCATTTGAAAACTGTTTTCTTCAGGCTTCACAAATTGGTGGCCCGAGGCAAAGAACTTCGTGACATTCATAGCAACAGAATAATAGATAAGCAAAAGGAGTGCATATCCCACTTGAATCAAAGTGTGAAATATGATATATCAAGAACTATGTAATGTTTTGAACAACCTACAATAAAAATTAATTAAAAAAAAAAGGCCCAAAGCAGGGTTTCTCCACTGAGATTTAGTGGTCACACATATTTCTGATTTTTCTGAGATGCTCACAATTCACTTGAGCTATCCAGTACATGGCCATGTCACAGAGCTTGGAGGTGGTACATACCTTAGAGACAAAACCATGAGACTATTCTGGAGAGGGGCCAGAATTCTGGAAGAAAACTGTAACTTAGGAAGATTGCAGGTGTTACCCATTGATAAGGCAATCTGAACTCCATTCATAAATTGGGCAGGATGAATTCTGGGAAGATTTCTACTAGACAGGACACATCCATTGATGCATTCTTTTTTTCTAATGAGTACAACCACGGACACAGTGAGGTAAACAGACATAGAAACACTCGCCTTGTCAAATGACTTACAATAAACAGTTCATTCCACAGCACATAAAGCGCCTTGCCTACCTATTCTCAGAAAATGAGACAAAACCACAAACCAACACCCACAAAGGCAGCTCCTTCCCCCAAGAAGGTCTGTTACTATCCGGAGTGTCCTCTGACTGGTGGGCCATATTATTTTCCCCCTAAATGGCCTGAAATGTCTCAGATCTGGTCTCCTTGGCCAACTCTGTGAAGGTGTCAGGACCCAGAGGTGAGCCACTACCTGCTTTCTCAGGAAAGGCCCCTCTTCAGAGCTTTACTGGCATTTTGCAATCCTCACATCAATAGGTACCAAGAAAGACTTACTCTGTCCTTGGTAAATCCAAACAAGTGAGACCACTGGGACTGGGACTGGGACTGACTCTGGGTGCCTGGCTTCATGAATCTCAAGTTCTGAGATTTCCTTCACTAAGGAAGTGATGTGAGGTCACTTCCTTCAGGAACTGAATGAGGTCACTGCCTTGGCAATCACTTTGTCCAACCAGTGGCTTCCAAGTCTCACATGAAAAGGAGGCTGTCCCTAATTCCTGTGACACTTTCACAAGTTAGAATCTTATATCAACCATAGGCACCCGGGAACAGCTACCCACACAGGCCTGGTTTGGTCCATCTTCTCTACATTAAGAATAGAGAGGCTGATTCAGACAGAAACCTTCATCCTGACCAGGTTGTTTGCCATTGAACATGACTTTTGCTCTCTCAGGTCCTTCATAGCTGCGTATATATTCTCCAGTGATCATTTCAGCATGGAACTTTGAGGGTCTCAGTAGGTGGAAGACCCCCTACATTTCTTTACTGTAAGACCAACTCTGTCCCTTCCCTCTGTAAATTTAGATTGAGGGAACAGTGTATGGTTAGGGTTAACAACATGTTTTATTTGTGTTAGGAATCATTCTGCTGGATGAATAATGGTATTGGGAACCTGAAATATTTATAAGAATATGTATTTGAAATATAAGTATGAAAAGAGAAATCTAGGTAAGATTTGAAGCCAGGAAGGGCATTGGGCCCTTGATTATGATATTTAGCTTTGAATTACATTCTGCAATGTGGTCGCAGGTAAATCTACATACAATGGAATAAAACCTAGTACCTCAGATGCCTGAATGTCGAAGAGAACATCCAGTCAAAAAGGGATAGTCAGTAGGATTAGGAAAATAGTAGGTTTAGGTTGAAGAGTGAGTCTTTGAGTTGGAAATATAGTTCTTTAGCAATAGGGTTTCGTTTAGAGACTGAATGAAAATATCAGCACATATGAAGAGTCAGTCACAATGATGAACTGGGGAAAATATGTAGGAAAGCAGATATAAAATAGAGACATTAGGAAATCAGGCAAAGTATAAAGTGAGTAACAGGATTAGACATTTTCAACAGGGTTGAGGTTGAATATATGATATTAGAAGAAACAAATATGTAGTCACCAATAGGATTGAAATTTGAGAGCATTAGGCGACCAGGACATGGATGGTTTTAGTAATATATATTCACGTTCAATTTAGGTTTTGGTACAATCAAAAGTGTTACCTTTACATTTGTGTCCAGAATATTACTGTGATAAAAATGTATATGTAGATCAGGTGATATGAGTATTTCTTCCACCATTATGGGGAGCAATATTTTTACAACCTATAAATTAGTATTGGGTAAAAAAATAGGTGTACCCTGTTTTGATGAATATAGAGATGTTGAATGAATAGACCAAACTGTGAATAAATAATATAACTGGACCCAACATTAGAAATTGGAATTGGAATAAATTGATATCTGAAAATATACAGGAAATCTTATATTGATATTGGCATACATACATTCATTACAACCAGTTGTACATGGTAATATTAGTGTTACGGTTGATCATGAAGAGTGTGTGAGTTTTGCTTCAAATTGATTATGCAAATCGGAAATAATGTGTTTGCAAAGAAGTCTCATGAAAGACCAGTCAAGAAACATGGAGGAATACATGTGTTCTGAAGCAGGAAGTGATTGAAAGTGAATCAAAAGTTTTAAATTTTGAAATTTTGGATGAAACATTTATCCTTTGATGTGCATAAACTGAAAAAATAGTACTGTACCAGTGTTGAATAAAAATGAATGTCAAAATACACATCATGTCCCATAGGAATCTACTTGCATTGATATTAACCTGGGTAAGTTACTGCAGAAATATTAAGATTTGTATGCACCTTTCATTGAAGTTAGTTTTCAGTACTAGTAAACAAATATGTGTTTCAGGGGGATGAATATTTCTGAGAATAATCTTGTAAAAATTTGATTATAAATCCACATACATGAATATGAATGTATTTAGGGAGTGTATAATAAGACACATATATTTTATATTTTAAAAAATCTGGAGATTGTATATATATATATATATATATATATATATATATATATATATATATATACACACACAAACACAAAACACACACAGACATTAAAGAGTAGCAGTATATATGCCAATCGAAATTCATGGTGAAATATATATCGTCCACTGATCCAAAAATATTAATTTTACTGAACATGGATTTATGAATAATGTTGTTCAACTAGGAAGATCACCCATAGGTTGAATTTTAAGATCCAACAGCATTTACGAGGAATTATCTCTTCTCATAATTTTTATCTGCCACGTCAGCCTCCAAACAAGTATGTACATGTGATACCAGCTAGGATTCTATATGTGCATATAAAAATACATTTGCTGAATAGGCTACAGAGAAAGGGAGATAGAAATTCACATATTTGTTAACTTTAAAAACACATGGATAACTATTTCAATTAAAAATTATCTAGATTTATAACACCTACCCTACATAATGCAAAAGGCAAGTCCAACTATACACCATGCCTTCTCTGTACTGCTTGTATTTCTATTCTGTTTGGGTTATTTTTCTCCATCATATTAGGATTAGTAGTCAGAGTCTAGTAGGGTATGGGTTAGTGTCAGGGATTCAGTATTTTTAATGGGAAATTGGAAAATGAATCCAATGTGTATGCAAATATGTGCTACACAAAAATCTTCCCACTCTCATCCACAACAATGCCTTGACATTACCTTCACCCCAGGTAAGACACAATTAGAGGAGAAGAGTTAGAAAATCTGTGAATGCAAATCTGGAATGGAATATGCTCAGGAGTTCACAACCTTGGAGGTGGTAGAGCAGTTTCCAAAAGTAAGGGACATGGTAAACACTCCACAAACATTGAGCTCTGCTGGCCTAAAGACTTCTTGAGAAACTGCCTCTGAAGCTGGGCACTTGAAATATATGTTGTATTAAGGAGTTTTAGCTTCTTTTGTAGTGAGACCATCAAAGCTGGGTCTGCATCTATATGACCTGGAGAACATGGATTCTTATTTTCAAATGAACCTGAGGCAGCAGTGCTGAATTCTCTCTTTGTAGGTAAAGTGTGGCCACTGGAGGCTAAGTTTCATCCCGTGTGGACTGTGAAGCCATTTGGTCCTCCTCAAATTTTTGTGGTGGTTCTTGCTGCTGCACTGGGGCTTTTGGTTCTTGCTGCTGCACTGGGCTTTTTGAACAACAAGTTCAACTGGGACACAGTGCTAGAGGGAGTTCTGTCACGTGTGGTGGGTTAGGGTCTGCAGGAGAATGAAACAACCAGGCTTCTTTCTCACATAGCTTGCACCCTTGACCATATCAACCTGATTCTGATTATTACCTTGAAAGCTCTCCAAATAAAAAGATGCCTTTACAAATAAGGGTCTGCTGGCTGCACCATGTCAGTCACAAGCCATTTGGAAGCAAATGGGCTAATCACATGGACCCACCACAGATGTTTTATCACACACGTGGCTACCACTGCTCTAGGCCCACTACTCAGCAGGCTCCAACTTACTACCATCTCTGTTCTACATTATTTTTATAAATTCCAGTCAATCAAGGCACTCTCTGGTACACTCATGATCAGCAGCAGGACATCCAAAGATACTCCAGTGCCACCTGGTCATGGGAATTTCAAAAATTTCAAAGTATTTATCTAGCCATTTTTCAAGGATGTAGTTGGGAGGCACTGTGGATTTCAAGAACCATTAAATGTTGAGGAAGCTCATTTCAGTGAAACTCTGGAGAACTTTCATAGGCAACGCTTCCCATAGAGTGGCCAAAAGGTTACATGAAGCCAGGCCTATTGAGGTCTACAATGTGAGTTCCATGTGTGTTTTGACTCTCAAGTATGGCTGCCAAGTATTTAAGAATAAAATCATGGGATAATTTGGCTGAGATTCCCAGTGCTCTGTGGAAAGCCACCCTGGACCTTGATCTAAGTTTATAAGGGCGACTCTCATGCATGGCTTCCTAAAATCCCAACTCGATTCATGGCAATACTTCTCTGAGGTCACTTCCAGAACTCAGTCTCTAAGGGGATTCACACCAGAGTTCAAACCCAGGTGGACCCAGTCATCTCTTCCAACTGCCACACAAATGACCACAATTAAAACCAAAATAGTCCCACATGGCTCTCATCTTCTTCCATATAGACACTCATCATAACCTCTAGCTGGAGGTTTCTATGAGGAGCGCAGGACAAGACAGTGTCCAAAATACGCACTCTTGCTCGTCATTTCCATAAAATCAGAGTGGCCTGGACATCCCTTCTGTGAACCAGAAGTGATCAAAAAGGCCTACCATTAATACTGCTCAGCTTCTCCAATTTGAGGCCTACTGACTGTGGGGTTTAGATTCTTTATGTGCATTGGGGTCATGAGAAAACCCAAGCACCTATTGGCTAGCCTCCGCAGGGCTTTGAAGAAGTCATTTGACCCAAAGGATTCCTATTCTCACTTGATAGAGGTCAGGAACCTTACAGAGGAAGGCAAGAGATTTTATCCACAATGACTGCTCTTTTGGCCATTTTGGTTTTGGATGCACACATGGCATCTTTCTTTAGATCCATCAGGTGCTGAGAATGCAAGCCACAGCCTCACACACAGCCAACAGACTGGCTCAGACACCTCCCTTTCAAAAGCAATTACTCAAAGAGAGACAGGTGATGCTCATTCATTTCCATTAGAAAACAGTTTTATTCAGGTTTCACAAAGTGGTGCCTTAGGCAAAGACCTTCCTGACATTCAGTGCTACAGAACAATAGGTAAGCAAAGGCCCAAAGCAGGGATTCTCCACTGAGACACTCATGATCACACAGATATCTGAGTTTCCTGAGATTCTCGCCATTCCCTTCAGCTATCCAGTACACGGCCATGTCACAGAGCTTTGAGGTGCTACATATCTTGGTCACAAAACCATGAGTCTATTCTGGAGAGTGGCCAGAATTCAAGAAGAAAACAGAAACTTAGGAAGACAGCAGGTCTTGCCCATCAATAAGGCAAGCCTCCGTCCTTTCATAAATTGGGCAGGATGAATGTGGGGAAGCTTTCTCCTAGACAGGACACATCCATTGATGCATTTTCTTTTGTAATGTCTACAACCATGGACACAGTTGGATACACAGACATAGAAACACTTGCTTTGTCAAATGACTTACTAGAAACAGTCCATTCTAAACCAAAGAAACCGCCTTTCCTACCTATTCTCAGAGCATGAGACAAAACCACATACACACACTCATTCCCACAAAGGCACCTTTTTCCCCCAAGAGGGTCTGTGACTATCAAGAGTGTCCTCTGCCTTGTGGGCCATACTATGTTCCCCCGAAATGGCTTCTCTATTCTCAAATCTGGACTCCTTGGCCCACTCTGTGAAGTTGTCAGGAGCCAGCGGTGAGCCAATACCTGCTTTCTCAGGAAAGACCCCAATTCAGATCTTTCCTGGCATTTGGCCATCCTCACAACTGTAGATACCAAGAAAGATTGACTCTCTCCTTGGTAAATCCAAAAAGTGAGACTTCTGTGACTGTTATTGGGCCTGACTCTGGCTGCCTGTTTTCAGGGATCCCAAGTTCAGAGAGTTCCATCACCAAGAAAGTGAGGTAGGTCACTTCCTTCATGAAGTGAATGAGCTCACAGCCTTGGCAACCACTTTGTCCTAACAGTTGCTTCCAAGGGTCCCATGAGATGGAGGCTGCCCCTACTTCCTGTGACACTTTCACAAGTTAGAATGGTATATCAACCATTGGTACCGGGGAAAAGATCTCCACACAGGCCTGGTTTGGTCCATTTGCTCTATATTAAAAAGAGAGAGGCTTATTCAGACACATCCCTTCATAGTGACCAGGTTGTTTGCCATGGAAGCTAACTTTTGCTCTCTCAGGTCCTTCAGAGCAGTCTACATCTTCTTCGGGGATCATTTCTGCAAGGATCTTTGATATTCTCAGCAGGTGGAAGATCCCCAACATTCCTCTTTTGTAAGACCAACTCTGTCCCTGCACTGCTCTAAAGTTAGATTGAGGGAACAGTGTATGGTTAGGGTTAATAATATGTTCAATTTTGGTTAGCAATCATTCTGCTGGATGAATAATGGTATTGGAAACCTGTGATATTTACAAGAATATATAGGTAAAATATAACAGAAATCTAGGGAAGATTTGAAGCCAAGTAGGGCATTGGGCCCTTGAGTGGGATACTTAGCTTTGAATTATATTCTGCACAGATGTCTCAGATAAGTCAATATACAATGAAATTGGATCTTGTACCTCGGATGATTGAATAACAAACAGAACATCTAGTCATAAAGGAATAGTCCGTAGGATTACCAAGGTAGTCAGCAGGTTTATAAAGAAGAGTGAGTATAGGATTTGGACCAAAAGTTCTTTACAAATAGGGTTTCGGGTAGAGAGTGAATGTAAATGTCAGCACATGTGAAGAGTCAGTCACAATGACGAACAGGGGAAAATATGTAGGAAAGCAGACATAAATAGAGACATTAGGAAATCAGCAAAAGTATAAAGTGTGTAATTGGTTTAGACATTTTCAACAGGGTTGAGTTTGAATATATAATCTTAGGAAGAAACAAATATGTTGTCACAAATAGGATTGAATTCGAGAGCATTAGGTAACCAGGACTTGGATGTTTTTTTGTAATCCATGTTCACTTTCCATTTAGGCTTTTTTAAAATCATAAGTGTGACCATTGCATTTTGTGTCCAGAATATTATTGTGATAAAATGTATGTGTAGATCAGGTGACATGAATATTTCTTCCACCGTTTCTGGAGCAATGTTTTGTAGACGTATAATTTAGTATTTGGGGTACAAATAGGTGTACCCTGTGTCTATGAATATGCAGATTATGAATGAATAGACCATACTGTGTATAAATAATATAACTGGTTCCACTTTAAATAATGGATTGAATTGATATCTGAAAATATAAAAGAAATCTCATATTGATATGCAATCATTCATTCCAACCACTTATACATCTAATGGTAATATTAGGGTTATATTTTATCCTGAAAAGTGTGTGAGTTTTGCTTCAAACGTGATTATGGAAATCAAAAATAATGTGTTTGGAAAGAAGTATCATGAAAAGAATAGTCAAGAAACCTGGAGGAATTCATGTGTTCTGAAGCAGGAAGTGATTGAATGTGAAACACATGCATATAAATTTGAGAACTTTTGAATGAAATATATACAGTATGATGTGCATAAGCTGCAGAAATAGTAATGTAGCAGTGTTGAATAAAAATGAACATCAAAATACACATCATGTCCCCTAGGAATCTACTTGCATTGATATTAATCTGGGTCAGTTACTGTAGACATATTAGGATTTTTATGCACCATTTACTGAAGTTAGTTTTCAGTACTAGGAAACAAATATGTATTTCAGGTGGATGAATATTCTGAGAATAATCTTGTGGAAACTTGATTTTAAATCCATATAAATCGCAGAACATTATAAACAAAAAACACACACAGACATTAAAATGTAGCATAGTATATGCCAATTGAAATTCATCTTGAAATATATATCATCCACTGATCCAAAACTATTTGTTTAATGAACTTGGATTCATGAATAATGTTGTTCAACTAAGAAGCTCCCCCATAGTTTGAATTTTCTGTTCCAACAGTGTTTAGGAGGAGTGATCTCCTAAATGTGTATGCAAATATGTGCTACACAAAAATATTTCCACTCTCATCCAGAACAATGACTTGATATTACCTTCGCCCCAAGAAAGACACAATTGGAATAGAAGAGTTAGAAATTCTGTGAATACATATCTGGAATTAAAATGCTCGGGAGTTCACAACATTGGAGTTTGCAGAGGAGTTTCCAAAAGTAAGGGAGAGGCTTGATAGACCCAACCTGATTTTTTATTAAAATTGGGAACCATCTTGCCACAAAGCCATGAAAAGATAATTTTGGCTTTACTCTAAATTACTGCAAATTCTGAACCTGCTTGGAACGCCTGCCCGTGCCTTGAACTCATCCACACCTGGCTCTCTGACCAGAAAACAGTACTTTCTGAAACTTTAGTGACACCTCATTAATATTGGCCTTCCCTGGCCAGACAACAACCCTCTCTGAGGCCCTAATGGTCCTCATTATTTCTGATATTGGGGCCAGCAAAAAAAAAAAATGTAAACTACCATTAGTGTGATGCTTTCAAAGTTTTGTTATCTGTAACTACCCGTTTGTGTAACTTTCTGGGCTATATAGCTGGGCTGTAGGAAAGGTGGGGTTGCTGTCTTGTTCCCGCCATTTTGGGAAGGAGAGGCAGCCCAGCCTGTTGAAATAATAAGCTTGTCTTAATTTGATTTTAATTGGAGTCAGTGGTCTTTTCTTGCATCCTAGTCCAAAATTTTGGAGTTCCCCAGTGAGATGACCCTGCCCGAGCAGATCACAAAACCAGACTGCTGAAAATTCTGAAGCTGGCCTTCCCTCCAGGGCACTGGGCTGGAGAACCACTCTAGGAGGTGCACAACTTGAGATGTTCCAAGGCCTTGGAGTGAGCCGTCAGTCTGGGGAGCACTGCAGTGAACCACCACACTAAAACTATTATCAAGCCCCTGGTGGAGGAGGCCTCCATAGGTAAGTGGCGCCTTTATAACATCTGATATCTGGTTAAGGGAGATCTCTTCTGATGACAGAGAGGTGGCCTGGGGAGGCTCACATACACTCCTGTCCAGGACAGTAATGAGAATCATGCTGTCCTCTGTTCTGTTCTGTAGGGAATTCCTCTGGAAGGGTAGAGAGGTGCCCATGGGCACACACACGCTCCTACCCTGGAGTTTTAGCAAGATGTTGCATTGCTCCTCTGTTTTTCTGTTTCGGCACCAGGATTCTGTTTTTCTGTGTTTTGTTCTGTGGTCTATATGTTTTTTGTTGTTTTTTTTTTGTGCGTTTTTTTGTTTGATTTCTGTGGTAAAATTTTAAGGATATTGGACGTGAAAAAGGGTAACAAAGCAAGTAAGCCTGACACCCTTTCGACTGTGTTTTAAGGAACTGTGATGAACTTTACCCACCTTTGTTAAGCAGGAAGAAAGAAGCCCCTAGCTGGCTGCCTGGAGCACACCCACTGCACAGGGCAATGCCTGCTGGGGAACGAAGAACTGAGTATACCCCAGGTTAACAAGTGAAACTCTTTAAAATCCCTTGTCCCTCCAGATCATGAGAGTCACAACCTTTTGGCAGAGTCCCCTTGTTTTTCCTTTGTTAGCAAAGCAATAAACCTCCATTTTCTTTTTCTCAAAACCCTGTCCTCATTATTAAATTAGCATTAATTTGCTTCAGGGTCAGAAACCGAACTTTAAGTTACAAATTTTGATACCCGGCCCCGTCCCAGAACTTTTTGAGAGCTGACGACTGAAATGTTAGGAGATGGTGCATGCTTGGAGTGGACCCGAAACAGAAGAGCTAATCCTGTAAGTAAAAGGAGGGACTGAGGGACCCCAGCAACTGCCAAAGCCCTGTTGCTTCAGGGAATTCTCTCCTTCCTTCCCTGCACTGTAAGAATTATGACACCTCTGTCTTCTTTTAAAAGAGAAAAATAAAAAGGGGACACTAAATGCAGTAAAGTCACCATGGAGACCCTTGATTTTACATTTCAGGTAGCTTCTCTGTGAAAACATCTGGTCCCCTTGTGGGGACATCTGTGGTGCCACTGGTGCAGGAGATTTTTCTCTTATCTGCTCTGTTTTAAAGGCTTCTGTCTGTCAGCCATATTCTGGAGTTCCTTTCTGTCTGTCTTGTGCCTTTGTTTTTGGCACTTTAAGACATGTGCAATAATGTGTTTATATTATAAATTGTTTCTTGAGAATGATCTTAGCTGAATGTGTGTCTAAATGATGATGTTTTATTGTAAAAATCTGGTATCTGAATGCGTTTTTTGAAGCATTGCACAATATTGCAGTTAAAAGTCGGGTTTAGGTAATTGTTTAGTTTTTGATTTCAGATAATTCATGCCAGAGAACTTAAATACTTAGGATGGAAAACTAAAGAACTCTACTTCCAAGTTGGCAAGTAACTTCCCAATCATGCAGTCTTTTTTTCTCCAATTCTGAATTGGGTAGCCTGGGAAAATGTCACTGTGTTTACCAGTGCATTAATTTGGACAAGGATAGTAAATCATAGTATGATATCTGTTGACAAAACAAGATGTAAAGATATAAAATTTTGTGAATTGTATCTTAAACTTGTAGCATAATTTTCAACATCCTAACCAGAAAATTATGGTTAAAATGCCTTAGGCCTGAGGTGTCTGCTCAGAATAGCAGTTTTTTCCTGCTCCTTCCAGACCTCAGCCAGGACTTCTGTTGAAATGCAAATGAAAGTCTCCTGTAAGCTCAGTAGGAGACTGATCTGAGGCCTAAGGGAAAAAAAATGGTAAATTGTATGGTATTTACTAATTACCGGCCAGTCATTTTTTCTAGGACTCATAATTTTTTCTTAGATTCTTTTTTTTTTTGAGTTTATGATTTTGATCCTACAGACCTAGGTTAATGTTTTTCTGATCAGTTTTATCTTTGACCAACTGTGGAGTTTTAAAAACATTGCAATGGTGATTTCACCTGTGAAAAGCTACAAGGCCTTCACTATTATTAGGTGTGCACACTTTTGTTATGTGTTTTATGTCTCTCTCTCTCTCTCTCTCTCTCTCTATATATATATATATATATATATATATATATATATATATATATATATATACACATATGTCCGTATATCATTCAAATGATACACAAATTAACATATATAAGGAGCACTCATATAAAAAAGCGCTCATAAAAACAAATTTTAAAAAGTGGACCACAGATCTTTAATTCACGTGGTTTAAATGTTTCAATTTAGATTGGATAAACAGATAAATATAAATGTCTTCAAATTTATGCCTATAAGTTTTTCTAGGTGTTCAAAAATCTAATAAAATATTATTGTCTACCAAAGGTCTATATGACTTTGTTCTAGGACTTTTCCTTCAACCAAAAAATGGTTTACACTGTTCAATACATTTGTCTAATATTTTGATTAAAAAGTAAAGTAAATTTGATTTGGATTTACTCATTCATGAGTGTTTTTGTTTGATATCTGATTGATATACTAAGGTCTATCAATTTTTAGTACAAAATCTGTATTAAATGTTTACAATCTTATACAGACTTTCTACTAAAGTCTGTGTAAGATTGTAAAAATTAGTCATGTGTTAAAGAGACAAAAATTTCTTAAAACATAAGATTACTCATAACATTGTGTTTATTAAGTCTTATTTTTTCCAGAGCAAGCAACCATAAAAATTAAACAACTGTTTAAAACAGAACTGTTATTTTAGAGCACTGTACTGCCATTTCTTTAAAAGATAAACTTGGTAAATGTAGAAACATCAATGTAACTGTGATGCTATTAATGTGCTCATATCTTCCAGTTATACAACTCGATAAGGTAGAAACATTAAAAGAGCATTATATCAAGCTGGTGTTCTGAAGTTGTATGGTAAATAAAATATATATTGGGGATTTATTTACCTGTTATCAATAAGATATGTAAAGTTTTATGTTACACTTTACATTGTGCAACAATTTAAATGTATTTTTAAATTAATGAGAGCCTAATCTATTTGAATGTTAAAAACATTCAGCCATTCTTTAATTCATGTTTCAAAAGTGATATTATATGGTGTTAGCTAATGTTCATGTGACCTCAAACAATTTATGTAAACTTTGTAAAAGGATATTAAAAAATGAAGATCAGCTTTAGAACTAAAACACTTATGATTTATAAAGAGCCCTGTCTTACCTGAGATAAGGCTCTGTGTCCCATCTTACTACATGTGAGAATGACTACGAAAGCAGTAGGTCAGATTTTATTTCATTTAAAGTTATGTTCAAAAGTTTTGTTTTTTTTCTTTTTTTTTTTCTCTCAAGTTTACTAGGATCTCAAACAGGGAATATAAAGTAAAACTCACCCAAAAAATTCAGGGTAGCATTACATTAACTAAGTATTTTTACTCTTGTTAAAAAATTTTGTTTTTTAATTTGCTTATAAGTGATCTAAAGATTCCCTGTTGGTGTTTTAACTATGGCTGGAATCTTTCAGAATAAAATCTTGTGATATCCTGGCTTAGATTCCCAGTGCTCTGTGTAAAGTCACCCTGGGCCAAGATCTCAGATTCCAATGGTGAATCTCATGTGTGGCCTCCTGAAATCCCAACACAATTCATGGCAATACTTCTCTGAGGTCAGTTACACAACTCAGTCTCTAAGGGGAATCACAACAGAGTTCAAGCCCAGGTGGACCCAGGCATCTCTTCAAATTGCCACACAAATGATGACAATTAAAACCAAAGCACTCTCACATGGCCCTCTTCATCTTTTTATATAGACACTAATCATAACCTCTAGCTGGAGGTTTCCATGAGGGGCACAGCCCAAGACAGTGTCAAAAATAATCTCCCTTGTCCCTCATTTGCCTAAAGTCAGGGTGGCCTGGACAACCTTAGTGTGAACCAGAAGTGATCAAATAGGCCTGCCGTTAATACTACTCCACTTCTCAAATTTGAGGCCTACTGACTGTGGGGTATAGATTTTTAGTGTGAATTGGAGTTATAAGAAAACCCAAGCACCTATTGTCTCCCCTCTGCAGCCCTTTGAAGAACTTATTTGACACAAATAATCCCTATTCTCACTTGATGGAGGTCAGGAATCTTACAGAGGAAGTCGAGAGGCTTCATCCACAATGACTGATCTTTTTTCCATTTAGGTTTTGGATGCCCACATGGGATCTTTCTTTAGATTCATCAGGTGCTGAAAATCTAAACCACAGGCTCACACAGGGCCAAGAGGCTGATTCAGATACATCCATTTCCAAAGCAATGAAGCAAAGAGCCACAGGTGATGCCCGTTCATTTCCATTTGAAAACTGTTTTCTTCAGGCTTCACAAAGGGGTGGCCTGAAGCAAAGACCTTTCTGACATTCAGAGCAACAGAACAATAGGTAATCAAAAGGCCCCAAGCAGGGTTTCTCCACGGAGACTTTCCTTGTTACTCTAATATGTGAGTTTTCTGAGTTGCTCGCCATTCCCTTCAGCTATCCAGTACATGGCCATGTCACAGAGCTTGGAGGTGGTACATATCTTGTACAAAAATACATGATACTAATCTTGAGAGTGGCCAGAATTCATGAAAAAATGGAAAATTAGGTAGATAGCAGGTGTTGCCCATGGATAAGGCAAGCCTCAGTCCATTCATTAATTGGAAAGGATGCATGCTGGGAAGCTTTCTACTAGACAGGACACACCCAATGAGCTATTTTTTTCTAATATCCACAAAGAAAAACACAGTGGGATACACGGACATAGAAACAGTCTCCTTGTCAAATGACTTACTGGAAACAGTCCACTCCAATCCAAACAAACCTCCTTTTTTACCTATTCTCAGAACATGGAAAAAAACCACAAACACAAACCAACACCCACAAATGCAACTCCTTCCCCCAAGTAGGTCTGTCACTGTCTGGAGTGTCCTCTGACTGGTAGGCCATACGATGTTCCCCACAAATGGCCTTTCTGTCTCAGATCTGGTCTCCTTGGTCAACTCTGTGAAGTTGTCAGGAGGCAGTGGTGAGCCAATTCCTGTCCTCTCAGGAAAGACCCCTCTTCAGAGCTTTCTTAGTATTTGGCAACCCTTACATCAGTAGGTACCAAGAAAGACTGACTCTGTCCTTAGTAAATCCAAACAAGTGAGCCCACTGCGACTGGGACTTGGACTGGCTCTGGTGCCTGGCTTCCTGGATCACAAAATTCAGAGAGTTCCATGGCCAAGGAAATGAGGTGAGGTCACTACCTTCAGGAAATAAATGAGGTCCCTGTCTTGGCCACTACTTTGTCCTAACAGTTGCATCCTAGTGTCTCCTGACATGGAGGCTGCCCTACTTCCTGTGATACTTTCACATGTTAGAATGGTATAGAAACCATAGTCACCTGGGAACAGATCTCCACACAGGCCTGCTTTGGTCCATCTTCCCTGCATTAAGAATAGAGAGGCTGACTCAGACACATCCTTTCATCCTGACCATGTTGTTTGCCATGGAATATGACTTTTGTTCTCTCAGGTCTTTCATAGCTGCCTACATCTTCTCCAGGGATTATTTCTGCATGGATTTTGAGGTACTCAGCAGGTGGAAGATCTCCTAACTTCCTGTATTGTAATATCAACTTTATCCCTGCTCTTCTGTAAAGTGAGATTGAGGGAACATTGTATGGTTAGGGTTAATAGCATGTTCCATTTGGCTTAGGAATCATTCTGCTGGATGAATAATGGTATTGGGAACCAGCAATATTTATAAGAATATGGAGGTAAAATATAAGTATGAAAACAGAAATCTAGGTAATATTTGAAGCCCAGAAGGATTTGGGCTCTTGATTGGGATCCTTAGCTTGAGTAATGTTTTGCACCGAGATCGATGCAAATCGATATACAATGGCATAAGACCCTGTACCTCAGATGATTGAATGTAGAAGAGAACATCCAGTGAAAAAGGGATAGTGTGTAGGATTAGAAAGATAGTCAGTAGGTTTAGGAGGAAGAGTGAGTCTAGGATTTGGACCAAAAGTTCTTTAGCAATAGGTTTCGGTTAGAGAGTGAATATAAATGGCACCATATGTGAAAAGTTGGGCACAATGATGAACTGGGAAAAATATGTAGGAAGGCAGACATCAATAGAGACATTAGGAAATCAGGCAAAGTATAACGTGAGTGATAAGATTTGACATTTTCAACAGGGTTGAGGTTGAATACATAATCTTAAAAAGAAAGAAAAATGTAGTCACCAATTGGATTGACATTTGAGAGCATTAGGCAAACTGGACATGGATGTTTTTAGTAATCCCTGTTCACATTCCATTGAGGCTTTATTGCAATCATAATGGTGACCTTTGCATTTTGTGTCCAGAATATTACTGTGATAATATGTATATGTAGATCAGGTGACATGAGTATTTCTTCCACCTTTTCTGGGAGCAATATTTTGAAAACATATAAATTAGTACTGGGGATACTAAGAGGTTTACCCTGTGTTGATGAATATAGAGATGATGCATTAATAGACCATACTGTGAAAAAATTATGTGACTGGTTCCAAATTTACATAATGGATTGTTTTAATATCTGAAAATATAGACGAAATCATATATTGATATATGTACATTCATTCCAACAAGTTATATATCTAATGGTATTATTAGGGTTACCGTTTATCATGAATAGTGTGTGAGTTTTGCTTCAAAAATGATAATGGAATCGAAAATAATGTGTTTAGAAAGAAGTCTAGTGAAAAGACCAGTCAAGAAACATAGAGGAATATATGTGTTCCAAAGGAGGAAGTGATTGAAAGTAAACCAAATATTTATAAATTTGTGAACTTGTGAATGAAAGGATATATTTTATGATGTCCATAAACTGAATAAATAATAACGCACCAAGTTTGAATAAAAATGAACTTTAAAAAACACATCATATCCAATAGGAATGTATTTGCATTGATGTTAAACTTGGTCAGTTAGTCTAGAAATATTAGGATTTGTAAGAACCCTTCCCTGAATTTAGTTTTCAATACTAGGAAACAAATATGTATTTCAGTGGATGTATATTTCTGAGAATAAACTTGTTAAAAGTTGATTATAAATCCACATATATGAATATGAATGAATTCAGGTGGTGTATAAGAAGACATATATTTCATATTTTGGAAAATCTGGAGACTATATATATATATATATATATATATATATATATATATATATATATATATATATATAGAGAGAGAGAGAGAGAGAGAGAGAGAGAGAGATATTGAGAGAGAGAGAGAGACAAACACACACACATTATAATGTCGCAATATATATGTCAATCGAAATTCATCATGAAAAATAACTCATCCGCATATCCCAAAATATTCATTTTACTGAACATGGATGTATGTATAATGTTGTTCATCTAGGAAGCTCACCCATGGGTTGAATTTTCTGTACCAACAGCGTTTAGGAGGAGTGATCTCTTCTCACAAATAGTATCTGCCAAGTCAGCCACCTTACAAGAATGTACGTGTGAAACCAGGTAGGATTCTATTTGTGCATATAAAAATACATGTGCTTAATAGGCTACAGAGAAAGGGAGACAGGAATTCATATATTTCTTAACTTTAAAAACACATGGAATAGTGTGTAGTGTCCCTCTTTATCCCTTTTGATTAACTTTGGCTTAAAAAAAAGAATTTTATTGAGAATTTTTGTATATATCTTTGTCAGGAATATTGCTCTGAAGATTTCTTTCCTTGATGTGTCTTTGTCTGATTTTGGTATGTGAGTGATAATAGCCTCATGGAATGAGTTTGGAGGAGTTCCATCCTTTTCTATTTTATGGAATAATTTGAGGAGTATTGTGATGAATGCTTCTTTGAAGGTCTTGTAGAACATGGCTGAGAATCTGTCTGTTCCTGGGCTTTGCTTGATTGGTAGGCTGTTGACAGCAACTTCTATTTCATTGCTTGAAATTGATTTGTTTAAATTGTTCACGTCCTACTAATTAAGTTTGGGTATATCTCTAAAATTTTATTGATGTCATCATGGTATTTTAATTTATTAGACTATAAATTTTCAAATTAGTTTTCAATTATTCTCTGTATTTTAGTTGTGTACTCTGTAAAAGTTCCTTTATGATCCTTAATTTTAGTAATTTGAGGTTTTTTTTCTTCATTAGCTTGGTTAAGGAAGTGTCAACTTTATTTATTTTTCAAAGATTAAATTTTGTGTTGTGTCAAAAAAAATAACACATGGAAAATTATTTCAATAAATTGAATAGATTTATAACTCCTACCTTATATTATGCAAAAGGCAAGTCCAACTATACACCATGTCTCTTCTGAAATGCTTGTATCTATTCTGTTTGGGTTCTTTTTCTCCATTATATTAGTATTAGTGGTAAGAGTCTCGTAGGGTATATGAATGTTTCTGAGAATAATCTTGTGAAAAGATAATTATAAATCCACATTCATGAATATGAAAAATTTAGGAAGTGCAAAATAAGACACATATATTTCATACTTTGAAAAATTTGGAGAGTATATCTATATTTATATCTATATATCTATATCTATATCTATCTATATATATATATATACACACACACACACACACACACACACACACACAACACTCACAGACATTAAAAAGTACCAATATAAATGCCAATCGAAATTCATCAGTAAATATATATCATCCACAAATGCAAAAAATATTTATTTTACTAAACATGAGTTTATATATAATGTTTTTCTAATAGAACGCTCTCCTATAGGTTGAATTTTCATTTCCAAAAGCATTTAGGAGGAGTGAACTCTTCTCACAATTTGTATCTGCCAAGACAGCCACCTCACAAAAATGTACGTGTGATACCTGGTAGGATTCTATATATGCATATAAATATACATGTGTGAATAGGCTACAGAAAAGGGAAACAAGAATTCACATATTTGTTAAGTTTAAAAACACATGGACAATATTACAATTAAAATTTGACTAGATTTATAACTCCAACCTTATATAAGGCAAATTTCAAGTCCAACTCTACAACATGTCTCCTCTGAAGTGCTTGTATTTCTATTGTGTTGGGTTAATTTTCACGATTATATTAGGATGAATAGTCTGAGTCTACTAGGTATGGGTTATTGTCAGGGATTCAGAACTTCGAATGACAAATTGGAAAATGAATCCAATGTGTATGTAAATATACGCTGCACAAATATCCTCCCGCTCTCATCCAGAACAATGCCTTGACATTACCTTCACCACAAGTAAGACACAACTAGAGGAAAAGAGTTACAAAATCAGTGAATACATATCTGGAATGGAAAATGCTAAGGAGTTCACATTCTGGAGGCGGTAGAGGAGTTTCCAAAAGTAAGGCACAGGGTAAACACTCCACAAACATGGAGCTCTGCTGGCCTAAAAACTTTTTGAGAAACTGCCTCTGAGCTTCCGCACTTGAAATATATGTTGTTTTCAGGAGATTTGGCTTCCTTTGTAGTGAGACCATCAAAGCTGGGTCTACATCTATGTGACCTGGAGGACATGGTTTCTTATTTTCCAATGAACAAGATGAAGCAGTGCTGAATCCTCTCTTTGTAAGTAAACTGAGGCCACTGGGGACTAAGTGTCTCCCCGTGTGGACTGTGAAGCCATTTGGTCCTCCTCCATTTTTTGTGGAGTTTTTGCTGCTGCACTGTGAGTTTGGTAGTTGTTTCACGAAATACTAGGAGCTAAACTGGGACACAGTGCTGGAGGGAGTTCTGTCACGTGTGGTGGGTCAGGGTCTGCAAGAGAATGCACCAACTAGGCTTCTATCTCTCACTGCTTTTCCCATTGCCCCCTTTTCCATATCAACCTGATACTTAATTTTCCTCTGAAAACTCTCCATATAACAAGATGCCTTTACATATAAGGGTCTGCTGGCTGCACCATGTCAGTTACAAGCCATTTGGAATCCAATGGTAGATCCACAAGGCCCTTCCACGAATGTTTTATCAAACACCTCCCCACCACTGCTCTAGACCCACTACTCAGCAGGCTACAAACTACTGGCATCTCTGTTCTACACCATTTTCATGAAACTCAGTAAATCAAGGCACTGTCTGGTATAATCATGATCAGCAAAAGGACATCCAATGTTTCTCCAGTACCACCTGGTCATAGGTATTTCAAAAATTTCATGGTATTTATCTAGCCATTTTTCAAGCATGAAGTTGGAGGCACTGTGGGTTTCAATTCATTCAGCAAAGATTAAATGGTGAGGAAGCTCATTTCAATAAAATCTCTGGAGAACTCTCACAGGCAAGGCTTCCCAAAGAGTGGACAAAAGGTCACATTAGGCCAGGCCCATTGAGGTCTATAATGTGAGGTCCATGTGTGTTTTGACTCTCAACTATGGCTGCCATTTCTTTAAGGATAAAATCATGTGATATCCTTGCTGAGATTCCCAGGCGTCTGTGGAAATCCACCCGGGGCCTAGGTCTCAGTTTCCAAGATTTACTTTCATGCATGGCCTCTTAAAATCCCAACAAAATTCATGGCAATGCTTCTCTGAGTTCAGTTCCAAAACCCAGTCTCTAAGGGGAATCACACCAGAGTTCAAGCCCACGTGGACACAGTCATTTATTCCAATGCCACGCAAATGAGCAACATTAAAACCAAAACACTCCCACATAGCCCTCATCTTATTCCATATAGTCAATCATCTTAACATCTGGCTGGAGGTTTCCATGAGGGGCGCAGCCCAAGACAGTGTCCAAAATCAGCTCGTTTGCCCCTCATTTGCCTAAAGTCAGGGTAGGCTGGACACCGTTTCTGTGAACCAGGAGTGAACAAATAAACCTGCCGTTAATACTTCTATGTTTCTCCAATTTGAGGTCTACTGATTTTAGGTATCAATTCTTTAGGTGATTTAGAGTCAAGCGAAAACACAAGCACCTCTGCAGGGCTTTGAAGAACTCATTTGACCTAAATAATCCCTATTCTCATTTGATGGAGTGCAGCAACCTAACAGAGGAAGGCAAGAGACTTCATCCAAAATGAATGATATTTTTTGCCATTGTGGTTTTGGAAGCTCACATGGGATCATTGTTAAGATCCATCAGGTGCTGAGAATCTATGCTACAGCCACACACAGGTCCAAGAGGCTGATAAAGACACATCCCTTTCCAAAGCAATTAAGCTAAGAGCCACAGGTGAGGCCCATTCATTTCCATTTGAAAACTGTTTTCTTCAGGCTTCACAAAGGGGTGGCCTGAGGCAAAGACCTTCCTGACATTCAGTGCAACACAGCAATAAGTAAGCAAAAAGCCCAAAGCAGTGTTTCTGCACTGAGACTTTCCTGGTCACACTGATATCTGAGTTTTCTGAGATGCTCGCCATTCTCTTCAACTATCCTTTATATGGCCATGTCACAGAGCTTGGAGGTGGTACATATTTTGGACACAAATCCATGAGCCTATTCTGGAGAGTGGCCAGAATTCAGGAAGAAAACAACAACTTAGAAAGATAACAGGTGTTGCACATCGATAAGACAAGGTGCAGTCCATTCATATATTGGGCAGGATGAATTATAGGGAAGATTTATACTAGACAGGACACATCCATTAATGCATTCTCTTTTCTAATGTCTACAACAACGGACACAGTGGGATACACAGAAACAAAAACACTCGCCTTGTCAAATGACTTACTAGAAACTGTCCACTCCAAACCAAACAAAACGCCTTTCCTATCTATTCTCAGAACATGAGACAAAACAACAAACCCACACCCACTCCCACAAAGGCACCTCCTGCCCCCAAGTAGGTCTTTGACTATCCGAAGTATCCTCTGACTGGTGGGCCATACTATGTTCCCTCGACATGGCCTGTCTTCTCTCAGATCATGTTTCCTTGACCAACTCTGTGAAGATGTCAGGAAAGAGTGGTTAGCCACTACCTGTTTTCTCAGGAAAGGTCCATATTCATAGCTCTCCTTGCATTTGGCCATCCTCACATCATTAGGTACCAAGAAAACTGACTCTGTCCTTGGTAAATCCAAACAAGTGAGCCCACTGGGCCTGGGACTGGGACTGCCTCTGGGTGCCTGGCTTCTTGGATACCAAGTTCAGAGAGTTCCATCACCAAGGAAATGAGGTATGTCACATTCTTTGGAACTGAATGAGGTCACTGCCTTGGCAACCACTTTGTCCTAACGGTTGCTTCCAAGGGTTACATAAGATGGAGGTTTCCCCTACTTCCTGTGACACTTTCATAAGGTAGAATGTATATCAACCATTGGCACCCTGGAACAGCTCTCCACTCAGGCCTGGATTGTTCCACCTTGTCTACAGTAAGAAGAGAGAGGCAGATTCAGACACATCCCTTCATCCTGACCAGGTTGTTTGCCATGGAAGATGACTTTTGCTCTCTCAGGTGCTTCATACCTGCCTACAACTTCTCCAGGTATCATTTGTGCATGGACATTTGAGGTTCTAATCTGGTGGAAGATCCCCAACTTTCCTGTATTGTAAGAACCCCTCTGTCCCTGCTCTTCTGTAAAATGATTGAGGGAACAGTGTATACTTGGAGTTAAAAACAGGTTTGATTTGGTGACGAATGATCCTGTGCGATGAATAATGGCAATCGGAACCTGCAATATTTACAAGAATATAGAGGTGAAATATAAGTATGAAAACAGAAATCTAGGTATGCTTTCAATCCCAGAAGGGTTTTGCCCTTGATTGGGATACTTAGCTTTGAATTACGTTCTGCAAAGATGTCTCAGATAATTCGAATTACAATGGCATAGGACGTTGTACATTGGATGATTGAATTTAGAAGAGAACATCAGGTCAAAAAGGGATATTCAGTAGGATTAGGAAGATAGTCGGTAGGTTTAGGAAGAAGAGTGAGTACAGGATTTGGACCAAAAGTTCTTTAGCAATAGACTTTTGGTTATAGAGTGAATGTAAATGTCAGCACATATAAAGAGTCAGTCACTATGTTGAACTGGGGAAAATATGTAGAAAAGCAGATATCAATAGAAACATTACGAAATCAGGCAAAGTATAAAGTGAGGGATAGAATTAGACATTTTCAACAGTGTTGAGTTTGAATATATACATAGGAAAAAACAAATATGTAGTCACCAATAGGATTGACAATTGACAGCATTAGGCAACCTGGATATGGATGTTTTTAGAAATCCATGTTCACTTTCCATTTAGGCTTTGGTACAATCATAAGTGTGACCTTTCCATTTTTTGTCCAGAATATTACTGTGATAATGAGGTGACATGAGTATTTCTTTCACCATTTCTGGGAGCAATATATTGAAGATGTAATATTAGAATCGGGGTACAAAGAGGTGTACCCTGTTTCTATGAACATAGAAAAAAAGCATGAATAGACCATACTGTGAATAAATAATATAATTTTTTCAACTTTAAATATAAAATTGAACTGATATCTGAAAAATTAAAGGAAATCGTATATTGATATACAATCATTCATTCCAACCAGTTATATATCTATTGGAAATATTAGTGTTTTGGTTTATCATGAAGAGTGTGTGAGTTTTGCTTCAAAATGATTATGGAAATTCAAAATTATGTGTTTGGAAAGAAGTCTGATGAAAGGACCAGTCAAGAAACCCTGACAATACATGTGTTCTGAAGCAAGAAGTCATTAAAGTTGAAACAAATGCCTATTAATTTGTGAACTTGTGGATGCAATGTATATCCTATGATGTGCAAAAACTTAAGAAACAATAATGTACCAGTGTCGATTACAAATGAATGACAAATTACATATCATGTCCCATAGGAGTCTTCTTGCATTGATGTTAGACTGGGTCAGTTACTGTAGAGTA
Organism: Callospermophilus lateralis; assembly: GCF_048772815.1. Lineage (NCBI taxonomy): Eukaryota > Metazoa > Chordata > Mammalia > Rodentia > Sciuridae > Callospermophilus > Callospermophilus lateralis. The sequence continues at coordinate 158,868 of NW_027514577.1, read as the reverse complement.
ATTAGGATTTGTATGCACCATTCACTGAAGTTAGGTTTCAGTACTATGAAACAAATATGTATTTCAGGTGGATGAATATTTCTGATAATAATCTTGTGAAAAGTTGATTATAAATCCACATACATGTACATGAATGAATTTAGAGAGTATATATTAGACACATTTTTTCATATTTTGAAAAATTTGGAGAGTATATATATATATCTATGTCTATACACACACACAGACACACACACACACAGACACACACACACACAGACACACACACACACACAACATTCACAGACATTAAAAAGTACCAATATAAATGCCAATCGAAATTCATCAGTAAATATATATCATCCACAGATGCAAAAATATTTATTTTACTGAACATGAGTTTATGCATAATTTTGTTCTACTAGGACGTTCTCCTATAGGTTGAATTTTCATTTCCAACAGCATTTAGGAGGAGTGAACACTTCTCACAATTTGTATCTGCCAAGACAGCCACCTCACAAAAATGTATGTGTGATACCTGGTAGGATTCTATATATGCATATAAATATACATGTGTGAATAGGCTACAGAAAAGGGAAATAAGAATTCACATATTTGTTAAGCTTAAAAACACATGGAGAATATTTCAATTAAAATTTGACGAGATTTATAACTCCTACCTTATATAATGCAAATGTCAAGTCCAACTATACAACATGTCTCCTCTGAAGTGCTTGTATTTCTATTGTGTTGGGTTAAATTTCCCCATTATATTAGGATGAATAGTCTGAGTCTACTAGGTAAGTTTTAGTGTCCGGGATTCAGTACTTCAAATGGAAAATTGGAAAATGAATCCAATGTGTATGTAAATATATGCTGCACAAATATCCTCACGCTCTCATCCAGAACAATGCCTTGACATTACCTTCACCCCAAGTAAGACACAATTAGAGGAGAAGAGTTACAAAATCAGTGAATACATATCTGGAATGGAAAATGCCCAGGAGTTCACAACCTTGGAGGTGGTAGAGGAGTTTCCAAAAGTAAGGGACAGGGTAAACACTCCACAAACATGGAGCTCTGCTGGCCTAAAAACTTTTTGAGAAACTGCCTCTGAGCTTCCGCACTTGAAATATATGTTGTTTTCATGAGATTTGGCTTCCTTTGTAGTGAGACCATCAAAGCTGGGTCTGCATCTATGTGACCTGGAGGACATGGTTTCTTATTTTCCAATGAACAAGATGAAGCAGTGCTGAATCCTCTCTTTATAGGTAAACTGAGGCCACTGGGGACTAAGTGTCTCCCCGTCTCCCCGTGTGGACTGTGAAGCCATTTGGTCCTCCTCCACTTTTTGTGGTTTTTAGGCTGCTGCACTGTGAGTTTGGTATTTGTTTCACGAAATACTAGCAGCTAAACTGGGACACAGTGCTGGAGGGAGTTCTGTCACGTGTGGTGGGTCAGGGTCTGCAAGAGAATGCACCAACTAGGCTTCTATCTCTCACAGCTTGCCCCATTGCCCCCTTGTCCATATCAACCTGATTCTTAATTTTCCTCTTAAAACTCTCCATATAACAAGATGCCTTTACATATAAGGGTCTGCTGGCAGCACCATGTCAGTTACAAGCCATTTGGAATCCAATGGTAGATCCACATGGCCCTACCACGGATGTTTTATCAAACACCTCCCCAGCACTGCTCTAGACCCACTACTCAGCAGGCTCCAACTTACTGGCATCTCTATTCTACACCATTTTCATGAAACTCAGTAAATCAAGGCACTGTCTGGTATACTCATGATCAGCAATAGGACATCCAATGTTTCTCCAGTGCCACCTGGTCATAGGAATTTCAAAAATTTCATGGTATTTATCTAGCCATTTTTCAAGCATGAAGTTGGAGGCACTGTGGGTTTCAATTCATTCAGCAAAGATTAAATGGTGAGGAAGCTCAATTCAATGAAATCTCTGGAGAAATCTCACAGGCAAGGCTTCCCAAAGAATGGACAAAAGGTCACATTAGGCCAGGCCCATTGAGGTCTACAATGTGAGGTGCATGTGTGTTTTGACTCTCAACTATGGCTGCCATTTCTTTAAGAATAAAATCATGTGATATCCTTGCTGAGATTCCCAGGCCTCTGTGGAAATCTACCCGGGGCCTAGGTCTCAGTTTCCAAGAGCGACTTTCATGCGTGGCCTCTTAAAATCCCAACAAAACTCATAGCAATGCTTCTCTGAGTTCAGTTCCAAAACCCAGTGTTTAAGGGGAATCACACCAGAGTTCAAGCCCACGTGGAACCAGTCATTTTTTCCAATGCCACACAAATGACCAACATTAAAACCAAAACACTCCCACATGACCCTCACCTTATTCCATATAGTCAATCATCTTAAACTCTGGCTGGAGGTTTCCATGAGGGGTGCAGCCCAAGACAGTGTCCAAAATCAGCTCGTTTGCCCCTCATTTGCCTAAAGTCAGGGTAGCCTGGAAACCGTTGCTGTGAACCAGGAGTGAACAAATAAGCCTGCCGTTAATACTTCTATGTTTCTCCAATTTGAGGGCTACTGATTTTAGGTATTGATTCTTTAGGTGATTTAGAGTCATGGGAAAACACAAGCACCTCTGCAGGGCTTTGAAGAACTCATTTGACTCTCAGAATCCCTATTCATATTTGTTGGAGTGCAGGAACCTAACAGAGGAAGGCAAGAGTCTTCATCCACAATGAATGATATTTTTTGCCATTCTGGTTTTGGAAGCTCACATGGGATCATTCTTAAGATCCATCAGGTGCTGAGAATCTAAGTCACAGCCACACAGGACCAAGAGGCTGATAAAGACACATCCCTTTCCAAAGCAATTAAGCAAAGAACCACAGGTGAGGCCCATTCATTTCCATTTGAAAACTGTTTTCTTCAGGCTTCACAAAGGGGTGGCCTGAGGCAAAGAACTTCCTGACATTCAGTGCAACACAACAATAAGTAAGCAAAAAGCCCAAAGCAGTGTTTCTGCACTGAGACTTTCCTGGTCACACTGATATCTGAGTTTTCTGAGATGCTCGCCATTCTCTTCAACTATCCTTTACATGGCCATGTCACAGAGCTTGGAGGTGATACATATTTTGGACACAAATCCCTGAGCCCATTCTGGAGAGTGGCCAGAATGCAGGAAGAAAACAACAACTTAGAAAGATAGCAGGTGTTGCACATCGATAAGACAAGCTGCAGTCCATTCATATATTGGGCAGGATGAATTATAGGGAAGATTTATACTAGAGAGGACACATCCATTAATGCATTCTCTTTTCTAATGTCTACAACAACGGACACAGTGGGATACACATAAACAGAAACACTCGCCTTGTCAAATGACTTACTAGAAACTGTCTGCTCCAAACCAAACAAACCGCCTTTTGGATCTATTCTCAGAACATGAGACAATACAACAAACCCACACCCACTCCCACAAAGGCACCTCCTTCCCCCAAGTAGGTCTGTGACTATCCAGAGTGTCCTCTGACTGGTGGGCCATACTATGTTCCCCCGAAATGGCCTGTCTTCTCTCAGATCTTGTTTCCTTGACCACTCTGTGAAGATGTCAGGAAAAAGTGGTTAGCCACTACCTGTTTTCTCAGGAAAGGTCCATCTTCAGAGCTCTCCTGGCATTTGGCCATCCTCACATCATTAGGTACCGAGAAAACTGACTCTGTCCTTGGTAAATCCAAACAAGTGAGCCCACTGGGCCTGGGACTGGGACTGCCTCTGGGTGCCTGGCTTCTTGAATACCAAGTTCAGAGAGTTCCATCACCAAGGAAATGAGGTATGTCACATTCTTTGGAACTGAATGAGGTCACTGCCTTGGCAACCACTTTGTCCTAACAGTTGCTTCCAAGGGTTACATAAGATGGAGGTTTCCCCTACTTCCTGTGACACTTTCATAAGGTAGAATGTATATCAACCATTGGCACCCGGGAACAGCTCTCCACTCAGGCCTGGATTGTTCCACCTTGTCTACAATAAGAAGAGAGAGGCAGATTCAGACACATCCCTTCATCCTGACCAGGTTGTTTGCCATGGAAGTTGACTTTTGCTCTCTCAGGTGCTTCATACCTGCCTACAACTTCTCCAGGTATCATTTGTGCATGGACATTTGAGGTTCTCATCTGGTGGAAGATCCCCAACTTTCCTGTATTGTAAGAACCCCTCTGTCCCTGCTCTTCTGTAAAATGATTGAGGGAACAGTGTATACTTGGGGTTAAAAACAGGTTTGATTTGGTGACGAATGATTCTGTGCGATGAATAATGGGATTGGGAACCTGCAATATTTACAAGAATATAGAGGTGAAATATAAGTGTGAAAAAAGAAATCTAGGTATGCTTTGAAGCCCAGAAGGATTTTGCCCTTGATTGGGATACTTAGCTTTGAATTATGTTCTGCAAAGATGTCTCAGATAATTTGATATACAATGGCATAGAACCTTGTACATTGGATGATTGAATTTAGAAGAGAACATCCAGTCAAAAAGGGATATTCAGTAGGATTAGGAAGATAGTCGGTAGGTTTAGGAAGACGAGTGAGTATAGGATTTGGACCAAAAGTTCTTTAGCAATAGACTTTTGGTTATAGAGTGAATGTAAATGTCAGCACATATGAAGAGTCAGACACTATGTTGAACTGGGGAAAATATGTAGAAAAGCAGATATCAATGGAAACATTACAAAAGCAGGCAAAGTATAAAGTGAGGGATAGAATTAGACATTTTCAACAGGGTTGAGTTTCAATATATAAATTAGGAAAAAACAAATATGTAGTCACCAATAGGAGTGACAATTGACAGCATTAGGCAACCTGGACATGGATGTTTTTAGAAATCCATGTTCACTTTCCATTTAGGCTTTGGTACAATCATAAGTGTGACCTTTCCATTTTTTGTCCAGAATATTACTGTGATAATGAGGTGACATGAGTATTTCTTTCACCATTTCTGGGAGCAATATATTGACGATGTAAAATTAGAATCGGGGGTACAAATAGGTGTACCCTGTTTCTATGAACATAGAGAAAAACCACGAATAGACCATACTGTGAATAAATAATATAACTTTTTTGAACTTTAAATGATGAATTGAACTGATATCTGAAAAATAAAAGGAAATTGTATATTGATATACAATCATTCATTCCAACCAGTTATATATCTAATGGAAATATTAGTGTTTTGTTTTATCATGAAGAGTGTGTGAGTTTTGCTTCAAAATGATTATGGAAATTCAAAATAATGTGTTTGGAAAGAAGTCTCATGAAAAGACCAGTCAAGAAACCCTGACAATACATGTGTTCTGAAGCAAGAAGTGATTAATGTTGAAACAAATGCCTATTAATTTGTGAACTTGTGGATGAAATGTATATCCTATGATGTGCAAAAACTGAAGAAACAATAATGTACCAGTGTCGAATACAAATGAATGACAAATTACATATCATGTCCCATAGGAGTCTACTTGCATTGATGTTAGACTGGGTCAGATACTGTAGAATAATTATGATTTGTATGCACCCTTCACTGAAGTTAGTAGTCAGTACTAGGAAACAAATATGTATTTCAGGTGGATGAATATTTCTGATTATAATCATGTGAAAAGTTGATTATAAATCACCATACATGAACATGAATGAATTTATAGAGTGTGTACTAGACACATATATTTCATATTTGGAAAACTTTGGAGAGTATATCTATATCTATATCTATACACACACATACACACACACGCACACACACACACACAACACTCACAGACATTAAAAAGTACCAATATAAATGCCAATCGAAATTCATCAGTAAATATATATCATCCACAGATGCAAAAATATTTATGTTACTGAACATGAGTTTATGTATAATGTTGTTCTTCTAGGACGCTCTCTTATAGGTTGAATTTTCATTTCCAACAGCATTTAGGAGGAGTGAACACTTCTCACAATTTGTATCTGCCAAGACATCCACCTTACAAAAATGTACGTGTGATACCTGGTAGGATTCTATATATGCATATAAATATACATGTGTGAATAGCCTACAGAAATTGGAAACAAGTATTCACATATTTGTTAAGTTTAAAAACACATGGAGAATATTTCAATTAAAATTTGACTAGATGTATAACTCCTACCTTATATAATGCAAATGTCAAGTCCAACTATAGAACATGTCTCCTCTGAAGTGCTTGTATTTCTATTGTGTTGGGTTAATTTTCCCCATTATATTAGGATGAATAGTCTGAGTCTACTAGGTATGGGTTAGCGTCAGGGATTCAGTACTTCGAATGAAAAATTGGAAAAAGAATCCAATGTGTATGTAAATATATGCTGCACAAATATCCTCCCGCTCTCATCCAAAACAATGCCTTGACATTACCTTCACCCCAAGTAAGACACAATTAGAGGAGAAGAGTTACACAATCAGTGAATACATATCTGGAATGGAAAATGCTCAGGAGTTCACAACCTTGGAGGTGGTTTAGGAGTTTCCAAAAGTAAGGGACATGGTAAACACTCCACAAACATGTAACTCTGCTGGCCTAAAAACTTTTTGAGAAACTGCCTCTGAGCTTCCGCACTTGAAATATATGTTGTTTTCATGAGATTTGGCTTCCTTTGTAGTGAGACCATCAAAGCTGGGTCTGCATCTATGTGACCTGGAGGACAAGGTTTCTTATTTTCCAATGAACAAGATGAAGCAGTGCTGAATCCTCTCTTTATAGGTAAACTGAGGCCACTGGGGACTAAGTGTCTCCCCGTCTCCCCGTGTGGACTGTGAAGCCATTTGGTCCTCCTCCACTTTTTGTGGTTTTTAGGCTGCTGCACTGTGAGTTTGGTATTTGTTTCACGAAATACTAGCAGCTAAACTGGGACACAGAGCTGGAGGGAGTTGTGTCACGTGTGGAGGGTCAGGGTCTGCAAGAGAATGCACCAACTAGGCTTCTATCTCGCACAGCTTGCCTCATTGCCCCCTTGTCCATATCAACCTGATTCTTAATTTTCCTCTTAAAACTCTCCATATAACAAGATGCCTTTACATATAAGGGTCTGCTGGCAGCACCATGTCAGTTACAAGCTATTTGGAATCCAATGGTAGATCCACATGGCCCTACCACGGATGTTTTATCAAACACCTCCCCAGCACTGCTCTAGACCCACTACTCAGCAGGCTCCAACTTACTGGCATCTCTGTTCTACACCATTTTCATGAAACTCAGTAAATCAAGGCACTGTCTGGTATACTCATGATCAGCAATAGGACATCCAATGTTTCTCCAGTGCCACCTGGTCATAGGAATTTCAAAAATTTCATGGTATTTATCTAGCCATTTTTCAAGATTGAAGTTGGAGGAACTGTGGGTTTCAATTCATTCAGCAAAGATTAAATGGTGAGGAAGCTCATTTCAATGAAATCTCTGGAGAAATCTCACAGGCAAGGCTTCCCAAAGAATGGACAAAAGGTCACATTAGGTCAGGCCCATTGAGGTCTACAATGTGAGGTGCATGTGTGTTTTGACTCTCAACTATGGCTGCCATTTCTTTAAGAATAAAATCATGTGATATCCTTGCTGAGATTCCCAGGCCTCTGTGGAAATCTACCCGGGGCCTAGGTCTCAGTTTCCAAGAGCGACTTTCATGCGTGGCCTCTTAAAATCCCAACAAAATTCATAGCGATGCTTCTTTGAGTTCAGTTCCAAAACCCAGTGTTTAAGGGGAATTACACCAGAGTTCAAGCCCACGTGGAACCAGTCATTTTTTCCAATGCCACACAAATGACCAACATTAAAACCAAAACACTCCCACGTGGCCCTCACCTTATTCCATATAGTCAATCATCTTAAACTCTGGCTGGAGGTTTCCATGAGGGGTGCAGCCCAAGACAGTGTCCAAAATCAGCTCGTTTGCCCCTCATTTGCCTAAAGTCAGGGTAGCCTGGACACCGTTGCTGTGAACCAGGAGTGAACAAATAAGCCTGCCGTTAATACTTCTATGTTTCTACAATTTGAGGGCTACTGATTTTAGGTATCGATTCTTTAGGTGATTTAGAGTCATGCGAAAACACAAGCACCTCTGGAGGGCTTTGAAGAACTCATTTGACTCACAGAATCCCTATTCATATTTGTTGGAGTGCAGGAACCTAACAGAGGAAGGCAAGAGTCTTCATCCACAATGAATGATATTTTTTGCCATTTAGTTTTGGAAGCTCACATGGGATCATTCTTAAGATCCATCAGGTGCTGAGAATCTAAGTCACAGCCACACAAAGGACCCAGAGGCTGATATAGACACATCCCTTTCCAAAGCAATTAAGCAAAGAACCACAGGTGAGGCCCATTCATTTCCATTTGAAAACTGTTTTCTTCAGGCTTCACAAAGGGGTGGCCTGAGGCAAAGACCTTCCTGACATTCAGTGCAACACAACAATAAGTAAGCAAAAAGCCCAAAGCAGTGTTTCTGCACTGAGACTTTCCTGGTCACACTGATATCTGAGTTTTCTGAGATGCTCGCCATTCTCTTCAACTATCCTTTACATGGCCATGTCACAGAGCTTGGAGGTGGTACATATTTTGGACACAAATGCCTGAGCCCATTCTGGAGAGTTCCCAGAATTCAGGAAGAAAACAACAACTTAGAAAGATAGCAGGTGTTGCACATCGATAAGACAAGCTGCAGTCCATTCATATATTGGGCAGGATGAATTATAGGGAAGATTTATACTAGACAGGACACATCCATTAATGCATTCTCTTTTCTAATGTCTACAACAACGAACACAGTGGGATACACATAAACAGAAACACTCGCCTTGTCAAATGACTTACTAGAAACTGTCTACTCCAAACCAAACAAACCGCCTTTTCGATCTATTCTCAGAACATGAGACAAAACAACAAACCCACACCCACTCCCACAAAGGCACCTCCTTCCCCCAAGTAGGTCTGTGACTATCCGGAGTGTCCTCTGACTGGTGGGCCATACTATGTTCCCCCGAAATGGCCTGTCTTCTCTCAGATCTTGTTTCCTTGACCAACTCTGTGAAGATGTCAGGAAAAAGTGGTTAGCCACTACCTGTTTTCTCAGGAAAGGTCCATCTTCAGAGCTCTCCTGGCATTTGGCCATCCTCACATCATTAGGTACCAAGAAAACTGACTCTGTCCTTGGTAAATCCAAACAAGTGAGCCCACTGGGCCTGGGACTGGGACTGCCTCTGGGTGCCTGGCTTCTTGGATACCAAGTTCAGAGAGTTCCATCACCAAGGAAATGAGGTATGTCACATTCTTTGGAACTGAATGAGGTCACTGCCTTGGCAACCACTTTGTCCTAACAGTTGCTTCCAAGGGTTACATAAGATGGAGGTTTCCCTTACTTCCTGTGACACTTTCATAAGGTAGAATGCATATCAACTATTGGCACCCGGGAACAGCTCTCCACTCAGGCCTGGATTGTTCCACCTTGTCTACAATAAGAAGAGAGTGGCAGATTCAGACACATCCCATGGTTGTTTGCCATGGAAGATGACTTTTGCTCTCTCAGGTGCTTCATACCTGCCTACAACTTCTCCAGGTATCATTTGTGCATGGACATTTGAGGTTCTCATCTGGTGGAAGATCCCCAACTTTCCTGTATTGTAAGAACCCCTCTGTCCCTGCTCTTCTGTAAAATGATTGAGGGAACAGTGTATACTTGGGGTTAAAAACAGGTTTGATTTGGTGACGAATGATTCTGTGCGATGAATAATGGGATTGGGAACCTGCAATATTTACAAGAATATAGAGGTGAAATATAAGTATGAAAAAAGAAATCTAGGTATGCTTTGAAGCCCAGAAGGGTTTTGCCCTTGATTGGGATACTTAGCTTTGAATTATGTTCTGCAAAGATGTCTCAGATAATTTGATATACAATGACATAGGACCTTGCACATTGGATGATTGAATTTAGAAGAGAACATCCAGTCAAAAAGGGATATTCAGTAGGTTTAGGAAGATAGTCGGTAGGTTTAGGAAGACGAGTGAGTATAGGATTTGGACCAAAAGTTCTTTAGCAATAGACTTTTGGTTATAGAGTGAATGTAAATGTCAGCACATATGAAGAGTCAGACACTATGTTGAACTGGGGAAAATATGTAGAAAAGCAGATATCAATGGAAACATTACGAAATCAGGCAAAGTATAAAGTGAGGGATAGAATTAGACATTTTCAACAGGGTTGAGTTTCAATATATAAATTAGGAAAAAACAAATATGTAGTCACCAATAGGAGTGACAATTGACAGCATTAGGCAACCTGGACATGGATGTTTTTAGAAATCCATGTTCACTTTCCATTTAGGCTTTGGTACAATCATAAGTGTGACCTTTCCATTTTTTGTCCAGAATATTACTGTGATAATGAGGTGACATGAGTATTTCTTTCACCATTTCTGGGAGCAATATATTGAAGATGTAAAATTAGAATCGGGGGTGCAAAGAGGTGTACCCTGTTTCTATGAACATAGAGAAAAACCACAAATAGACCATACTGTGAATAAATAATATGACTTTTTTGAACTTTAAATAATGAATTGAACTGATATCTGAAAAATAAAAGGAAATTGTATATTGATATACAATCATTCATTCCAACCAGTTATATCTAATGGAAATATTAGTGTTTTGGTTTATCATGAAGAGTGTGTGAGTTTTGCTTCAAAATGATTATGGAAATTCAAAATAATGTGTTTGGAAAGAAGTCTCATGAAAAGACCAGTCAAGAAACCCTGACAATACATGTGTTCTGAAGCAAGAAGTGATTAATGTTGAAACAAATGCCTATTAATTTGTGAACATGGGGATCAAATGTATATCCTATGATGTGCAAAAACTGAAGAAACAATAATGTACCAGTGTCGAATACAAATGAATGACAAATTACATATCATGTCCCATAGGAGTCTACTTGCATTGATTTTAGACTGGGTCAGATACTGTAGAATAATGAGGATTTGTATGCACCCTTCACTGAAGTTAGCAGTCAGTACTAGGAAACAAATATGTATTTCAGGTGGATGAATATTTCTGATTATAATCTTCTGAAAAGTGGATTATAAATCAACATACATGAACATGAATGAATTTATAGAGTGTGTACTAGACACATATATTTCATATTTTGAAAACTTTGGAGAGTATATCTATATCTATATCTATACACACACACACACACACACACACACACACACACACACAACACTCACAGACATTAAAAAGTACCAATATAAATGCCAATCGAAATTCATCAGTAAATATATATCATCCACAGATGCAAAAATATTTATGTTACTGAACATGAGTTTATGTATAATGTTGTTCTTCTAGGACGCTCTCTTATAGGTTGAATTTTCATTTCCAACAGCATTTAGGAGGAGTGAACACTTCTCACAATTTGTATCTGCCAAGACATCCACCTTACAAAAATGTACGTGTGATACCTGGTAGGATTCTATATATGCATATAAATATACATGTGTGAATAGGCTACAGAAATTGGAAACAAGTATTCACATATTTGTTAAGTTTAATAACACATGGAGAATATTTCAATTAAAATTTGACTAGATGTATAACTCCTACCTTATATAATGCAAATGTCAAGTCCAACTATAGAACATGTCTCCTCTGAAGTGCTTGTATTTCTATTGTGTTGGGTTAATTTTCCCCATTATATTAGGATGAATAGTCTGAGTCTACTAGGTATGGGTTAGTGTCAGGGATTCAGTACTTCGAATGAAAAATTGGAAAATGAATCCAATGTGTTTGTAAATATATGCTGCACAAATATCCTCCCGCTCTCATCCAAAACAATGCCTTGACATTACCTTAACCCCAAGTAAGACACAATTAGAGGAGAAGAGTTACACAATCAGTGAATACATATCTGGAATGGAAAATGCTCAGGAGTTCACAACCTTGGAAGTGGTTTAGGAGTTTCCAAAAGTAAGGGACATGGTAAACACTCCACAAACATGTAACTCTGCTGGCCTAAAAACTTTTTGAGAAACTGCCTCTGAGCTTCCGCACTTGAAATATATGTTGTTTTCATGAGATTTGGCTTCCTTTGTAGTGAGACCATCAAAGCTGGGTCTGCATCTATGTTACCTGGAGGACATGGTTTCTTATTTTCCAATGAACAAGATGAAGCAGTGCTGAATCCTCTCTTTATAGGTAAACTGAGGCCACTGGGGACTAAGTGTCTCCCCGTCTCCCCGTGTGGACTGTGAAGCCATTTGGTCCTCCTCCACTTTTTGTGGTTTTTAGGCTGCTGCACTGTGAGTTTGGTATTTGTTTCACGAAATACTAGCAGCTAAACTGGGACACAGTGCTGGAGGGAGTTCTGTCACGTGTGGTGGGTCAGGGTCTGCAAGAGAATGCACCAACTAGGCTTCTATCTCTCACAGCTTGCCCCATTGCCCCCTTGTCCATATCAACCTGATTCTTAATTTTCCTCTTAAAACTCTCCATATAACAAGATGCCTTTACATATAAGGGTCTGCTGGCAGCACCATGTCAGTTACAAGCCATTTGGAATCCAATGGTAGATCCACATGGCCCTACCACGGATGTTTTATCAAACACCTCCCCAGCACTGCTCTAGACCCACTACTCAGCAGGCTCCAACTTACTGGCATCTCTGTTCTACACCATTTTCATGAAACTCAGTAAATCAAGGCACTGTCTGGTATACTCATGATCAGCAATAGGACATCCAATGTTTCTCCAGTGCCACCTGGTCATAGGAATTTCAAAAATTTCATGGTATTTATCTAGCCATTTTTCAAGTATGAAGTTGGAGGCACTGTGGGTTTCAATTCATTCAGCAAAGATTAAATGGTGAGGAAGCTCATTTCAATGAAATCTCTGGAGAAATCTCACAGGCAAGGCTTCCCAAAGAATGGACAAAAGGTCACATTAGGTCAGGCCCATTGAGGTCTACAATGTGAGGTGCATGTGTGTTTTGACTCTCAACTATGGCTGCCATTTCTTTAAGAATAAAATCATGTGATATCCTTGCTGAGATTCCCAGGCCTCTGTGGAAATCTACCCGGGGCCTAGGTCTCAGTTTCCAAGAGCGACTTTCATGCGTGGCCTCTTAAAATCCCAACAAAATTCATAGCAATGCTTCTTTGAGTTCAGTTCCAAAACCCAGTGTTTAAGGGGAATCACACCAGAGTTCAAGCCCACGTGGAACCAGTCATTTTTTCCAATGCCACACAAATGACCAACATTAAAACCAAAACACTCCCACATGGCCCTCACCTTATTCCATATAGTCAATCATCTTAAACTCTGGCTGGAGGTTTCCATGAGGGGTGCAGCCCAAGACAGTGTCCAAAATCAGCTCGTTTGCCCCTCATTTGCCTAAAGTCAGGGTAGCCTGGACACCGTTGCTGTGAACCAGGAGTGAACAAATAAGCCTGCCGTTAATACTTCTATGTTTCTACAATTTGAGGGCTACTGATTTTAGGTATCGATTCTTTAGGTGATTTAGAGTCATGCGAAAACACAAGCACCTCTGCAGGGCTATGAAGAACTCATTTGACTCACAGAATCCCTATTCATATTTGTTAGAGTGCAGGAACCTAACAGAGGAAGGCAAGAGTCTTCATCCACAATGAATGATATTTTTTGCCATTTTGGTTTTGGAACCTCACATGGGATCATTCTTAAGATCCATCAGGTGCTGAGAATCTAAGTCACAGCCACACACAGGACCAAGAGGCTGATAAAGACACATCCCTTTCCAAAGCAATTAAGCAAAGAACCACAGGTGAGGCCCATTCATTTCCATTTGAAAACTGTTTTCTTCAGGCTTCACAAAGGGGTGGCCTGAGGCAAAGACCTTCCTGACATTCAGTGCAACACAACAATAAGTAAGCAAAAAGCCCAAAGCGATGTTTCTGCACTAAGAATTTCCTGGTCACACTGATATCTGAGTTTTCTGAGATGCTCGCCATTCTCTTCAACTATCCTTTACATGGCCATGTCACAGAGCTTGGAGGTGGTACATATTTTGGACAAAAATCCCTGAGCCCATTCTGGAGAGTGGCCAGAATTCAGGAAGAAAACAACAACTTAGAAAGATAGCAGGTGTTGCACATCGATAAGACAAGGTGCAGTCCATTCATATATTGGGCAGGATGAATTATAGGGAAGATTTATACTAGACAGGACACATCCATTAATGCATTCTCTTTTCTAATGTCTACAACAACGGACACAGTGGGATACACATAAACAGAAACCCTCGCCTTGTCAAATGACTTACTAGAAACTGTCTGCTCCAAACCAAACAAACCGCCTTTTCGATCTATTCTCAGAACATGAGACAAAACAACAAAAACACACCCACTCCCACCAAGGCACCTCCTTCCCCCAAGTAGGTCTGTGACTATCCGGAGTGTCCTCTGACTGGTGGGCCATACTATGTTCCCCCGAAATGGCCTGTCTTCTCTCAGATCTTGTTTCCTTGACCAACTCTGTGAAGATGTCAGGAAAAAGTGGTTAGCCACTACCTGTTTTCTCAGGAAAGGTCCATCTTCAGAGCTCTCCTGGCATTTGGCCATCCTCACATCATTAGGTACAAAGAAAACTGACTCTGTCCTTGGTAAATCCAAACAAGTGAGCCCACTGGGCCTGGGACTGGGACTGCCTCTGCGTGCCTGGCTTCTTGGATACCAAGTTCAGAGAGTTCCATCACCAAGGAAATGAGGTATGTCACATTCTTTGGAACTGAATGAGGTCACTGCCTTGGCAACCACTTTGTCCTAACAGTTGCTTCCAAGGGTTACATAAGATGGAGGTTTCCCCTACTTCCTGTGACACTTTCATAAGGTAGAATGTATATCAACCATTGACACCCGGGAACAGCTCTCCACTCAGGCCTGGATCGTTCCACCTTGTCTACAATAAGAAGAGAGAGGCAGATTCAGACACATCCCTTCATCCTGACCAGGTTGTTTGCCATGGAAGTTGACTTTTGCTCTCTCAGGTGCTTCATACCTGCCTACAACTTCTCCAGGTATCATTTGTGCATGGACATTTGAGGTTCTCATCTGGTGGAAGATCCCCAACTTTCCTGTATTGTAAGAACCCCTCTGTCCCTGCTCTTCTGTAAAATGATTGAGGGAACAGTGTATACTTGGGGTTAAAAACAGGTTTGATTTGGTGACGAATGATTCTGTGCGATGAATAATGGGATTGGGAACCTGCAATATTTACAAGAATATAGAGGTGAAATATAAGTATGAAAAAAGAAATCTAGGTATGCTTTGAAGCCCAGAAGGGTTTTGCCCTTGATTGGGATACTTAGCTTTGAATTATGTTCTGCAAAGATGTCTCAGATAATTTGATATACAATGGCATAGGACCTTGTACATTGGATGATTGAATTTAGAAGAGAACATCCAGTCAAAAAGGGATATTCAGTAGGTTTAGGAAGATAGTCGGTAGGTTTAGGAAGACGAGTGAGTATAGGATTTGGACCAAAAGTTCTTTAGCAATAGACTTTTGGTTATAGAGTGAATGTAAATGTCAGCACATATGAAGAGTCAGACACTATGTTGAACTGGGGAAAATATGTAGAAAAGCAGATATCAATGGAAACATTACGAAATCAGGCAAAGTATAAAGTGAGGGATAGAATTAGACATTTTCAACAGGGTTGAGTTTCAATATATAAATTAGGAAAAAACAAATATGTAGTCACCAATAGGAGTGACAATTGACAGCATTAGGCAACCTGGACATGGATGTTTTTAGAAAACCATGTTCACTTTCCATTTAGGCTTTGGTACAATCATAAGTGTGACCTTTCCATTTTTTGTCCAGAATATTACTGTGATAATGAGGTGACATGAGTATTTCTTTCACCATTTCTGGGAGCAATATATTGAAGATGTAAAATTAGAATCGGGGGTGCAAAGAGGTGTACCCTGTTTCTATGAACATAGAGAAAAACCACAAATAGACCATACTGTGAATAAATAATATGACTTTTTTGAACTTTAAATAATGAATTGAACTGATATCTGAAAAATAAAAGGAAATTGTATATTGATATACAATCATTCATTCCAACCAGTTATATCTAATGGAAATATTAGTGTTTTGGTTTATCATGAAGAGTGTGTGAGTTTTGCTTCAAAATGATTATGGAAATTCAAAATAATGTGTTTGGAAAGAAGTCTCATGAAAAGACCAGTC
The DNA here is from genome assembly GCF_048772815.1 of Callospermophilus lateralis. NCBI lineage: Eukaryota > Metazoa > Chordata > Mammalia > Rodentia > Sciuridae > Callospermophilus > Callospermophilus lateralis. The sequence continues at coordinate 142,615 of NW_027514577.1, read as the reverse complement.
AAGAAACCCTGACAATACATGTGTTCTGAAGCAAGAAGTGATTAATGTTGAAACAAATGCCTATTAATTTGTGAACATGGGGATCAAATGTATATCCTATGATGTGCAAAAACTGAAGAAACAATAATGTACCAGTGTCGAATACAAATGAATGACAAATTACATATCATGTCCCATAGGAGTCTACTTGCATTGATTTTAGACTGGGTCAGATACTGTAGAATAATGAGGATTTGTATGCACCCTTCACTGAAGTTAGCAGTCAGTACTAGGAAACAAATATGTATTTCAGGTGGATGAATATTTCTGATTATAATCTTCTGAAAAGTGGATTATAAATCAACATACATGAACATGAATGAATTTATAGAGTGTGTACTAGACACATATATTTCATATTTTGAAAACTTTGGAGAGTATATCTATATCTATATCTATACACACACACACACACACACACACACACACACACACACACAACACTCACAGACATTAAAAAGTACCAATATAAATGCCAATCGAAATTCATCAGTAAATATATATCATCCACAGATGCAAAAATATTTATGTTACTGAACATGAGTTTATGTATAATGTTGTTCTTCTAGGACGCTCTCTTATAGGTTGAATTTTCATTTCCAACAGCATTTAGGAGGAGTGAACACTTCTCACAATTTGTATCTGCCAAGACATCCACCTTACAAAAATGTACGTGTGATACCTGGTAGGATTCTATATATGCATATAAATATACATGTGTGAATAGGCTACAGAAATTGGAAACAAGTATTCACATATTTGTTAAGTTTAAAAACACATGGAGAATATTTCAATTAAAATTTGACTAGATGTATAACTCCTACCTTATATAATGCAAATGTCAAGTCCAACTATAGAACATGTCTCCTCTGAAGTGCTTGTATTTCTATTGTGTTGGGTTAATTTTCCCCATTATATTAGGATGAATAGTCTGAGTCTACTAGGTATGGGTTAGTGTCAGGGATTCAGTACTTCGAATGAAAAATTGGAAAATGAATCCAATGTGTTTGTAAATATATGCTGCACAAATATCCTCCCGCTCTCATCCAAAACAATGCCTTGACATTACCTTAACCCCAAGTAAGACACAATTAGAGGAGAAGAGTTACACAATCAGTGAATACATGTCTGGAATGGAAAATGCTCAGGAGTTCACAACCTTGGAAGTGGTTTAGGAGTTTCCAAAAGTAAGGGACATGGTAAACACTCCACAAACATGTAACTCTGCTGGCCTAAAAACTTTTTGAGAAACTGCCTCTGAGCTTCCGCACTTGAAATATATGTTGTTTTCATGAGATTTGGCTTCCTTTGTAGTGAGACCATCAAAGCTGGGTCTGCATCTATGTTACCTGGAGGACATGGTTTCTTATTTTCCAATGAACAAGATGAAGCAGTGCTGAATCCTCTCTTTATAGGTAAACTGAGGCCACTGGGGACTAAGTGTCTCCCCGTCTCCCCGTGTGGACTGTGAAGCCATTTGGTCCTCCTCCACTTTTTGTGGTTTTTAGGCTGCTGCACTGTGAGTTTGGTATTTGTTTCACGAAATACTAGCAGCTAAACTGGGACACAGTGCTGGAGGGAGTTCTGTCACGTGTGGTGGGTCAGGGTCAGCAAGAGAATGCACCAACTAGGCTTCTATCTCTCACAGCTTGCCCCATTGCCCCCTTGTCCATATCAACCTGATTCTTAATTTTCCTCTTAAAACTCTCCATATAACAAGATGCCTTTACATATAAGGGTCTGCTGGCAGCAACATGTCAGTTACAAGAAATTTGGAATCCAATGGTAGATCCACATGGCCCTACCACGGATGTTTTATCAAACACCTCCCCAGCACTGCTCTAGACCCACTACTCAGCCGGCTCCAACTTACTGGCATCTCTGTTCTACACCATTTTCATGAAACTCAGTAAATCAAGGCACTGTCTGGTATACTCATGATCAGCAATAGGACATCCAATGTTTCTCCAGTGCCACCTGGTCATAGGAATTTCAAAAATTTCATGGTATTTATCTAGCCATTTTTCAAGTATGAAGTTGGAGGCACTGTGGGTTTCAATTCATTCAGCAAAGATTAAATGGTGAGGAAGCTCATTTCAATGAAATCTCTGGAGAAATCTCACAGGCAAGGCTTCCCAAAGAATGGACAAAAGGTCACATTAGGCCAGGCCCATTGAGGTCTACAATGTGAGGTGCATGTGTGTTTTGACTCTCAACTATGGCTGCCATTTCTTTAAGAATAAAATCATGTGATATCCTTGCTGAGATTCCCAGGCCTCTGTGGAAATCTACCCGGGGCCTAGGTCTCAGTTTCCAAGAGCGACTTTCATGCGTGGCCTCTTAAAATCCCAACAAAATTCATAGCAATGCTTCTTTGAGTTCAGTTCCAAAACCCAGTGTTTAAGGGGAATCACACCAGAGTTCAAGCCCACGTGGAACCAGTCATTTTTTCCAATGCCACACAAATGACCAACATTAAAACCAAAACACTCCCACATGGCCCTCACCTTATTCCATATAGTCAATCATCTTAAACTCTGGCTGGAGGTTTCCATGAGGGGTGCAGCCCAAGACAGTGTCCAAAATCAGCTCGTTTGCCCCTCATTTGCCTAAAGTCAGGGTAGCCTGGACACCGTTGCTGTGAACCAGGAGTGAACAAATAAGCCTGCCGTTAATACTTCTATGTTTCTACAATTTGAGGGCTACTGATTTTAGGTATCAATTCTTTAGGTGATTTAGAGTCATGCGAAAACACAAGCACCTCTGCAGGGCTATGAAGAACTCATTTGACTCACAGAATCCCTATTCATATTTGTTAGAGTGCAGGAACCTAACAGAGGAAGGCAAGAGTCTTCATCCACAATGAATGATATTTTTTGCCATTTTGGTTTTGGAACCTCACATGGGATCATTCTTAAGATCCATCAGGTGCTGAGAATCTAAGTCACAGCCACACACAGGCCCAAGAGGCTGATAAAGACACATCCTTTTCCAAAGCAATTAAGCTAAGAGCCACAGGTGAGGCCCATTCATTTCCATTTGAAAACTGTTTTCTTCAGGCTTCACAAAGGGGTGGCCTGAGGCAAAGACCTTCCTGACATTCAGTGCAACACAACAATAAGTAAGCAAAAAGCCCAAAGCAATGTTTCTGCACTAAGAATGTCCTGGTCACACTGATATCTGAGTTTTCTGAGATGCTCGCCATTCTCTTCAACTATCCTTTACATGGCCATGTCACAGAGCTTGGAGGTGGTACATATTTTGGACAAAAATCCCTGAGCCCATTCTGGAGAGTGGCCAGAATTCAGGAAGAAAACAACAACTTAGAAAGATAGCAGGTGTTGCACATCGATAAGACAAGGTGCAGTCCATTCATATATTGGGCAGGATGAATTATAGGGAAGATTTATACTAGACAGGACACATCCATTAATGCATTCTCTTTTCTAATGTCTACAACAACGGACACAGTGGGATACACATAAACAGAAACCCTCGCCATGTCAAATGACTTACTAGAAACTGTCTGCTCCAAACCAAACAAACCGCCTTTTCGATCTATTCTCAGAACATGAGACAAAACAACAAACACACACCCACTCCCACAAAGGCACCTCCTTCCCCCAAGTAGGTCTGTGACTATCCGGAGTGTCCTCTGACTGGTGGGCCATACTATGTTCCCCCGAAATGGCCTGTCTTCTCTCAGATCTTGTTTCCTTGACCAACTCTGTGAAGATGTCAGGAAAAAGTGGTTAGCCACTACCTGTTTTCTCAGGAAAGGTCCATCTTCAGAGCTCTCCTGGCATTTGGCCATCCTCACATCATTAGGTACCAAGAAAACTGACTCTGTCCTTGGTAAATCCAAACAAGTGAGCCCACTGGGCCTGGGACTGGGACTGCCTCTGCGTGCCTGGCTTCTTGGATACCAAGTTCAGAGAGTTCCATCACCAAAGAAATGAGGTATGTCACATTCTTTGGAACTGAATGAGGTCACTGCCTTGGCAACCACTTTGTCCTAACAGTTGCTTCCAAGGGTTACATAAGATGGAGGTTTCCCCTACTTCCTGTGACACTTTCATAAGGTAGAATGTATATCAACCATTGACACCCGGGAACAGCTCTCCACTCAGGCCTGGATCGTTCCACCTTGTCTACAATAAAAAGAGAGAGGCAGATTCAGACACATCCCTTCATCCTGACCAGGTTGTTTGCCATGGAAGTTGACTTTTGCTCTCTCAGGTGCTTCATACCTGCCTACAACTTCTCCAGGTATCATTTGTGCATGGACATTTGAGGTTCTCATCTGGTGGAAGATCCCCAACTTTCCTGTATTGTAAGAACCCCTGTGTCCCTGCTCTTCTGTAAAATGATTGAGGGAACAGTGTATACTTGGGGTTAAAAACAGGTTTGATTTGGTGACGAATGATTCTGTGCGATGAATAATGGGATTGGGAACCTGCAATATTTACAAGAATATAGAGGTGAAATATAAGTATGAAAAAAGAAATCTAGGTATGCTTTGAAGCCCAGAAGGGTTTTGCCCTTGATTGGGATACTTAGCTTTGAATTATGTTCTGCAAAGATGTCTCAGATAATTTGATATACAATGGCATAGGACCTTGTACATTGGATGATTGAATTTAGAAGAGAACATCCAGTCAAAAAGGGATATTCAGTAGGTTTAGGAAGATAGTCGGTAGGTTTAGGAAGACGAGTGAGTATAGGATTTGGACCAAAAGTTCTTTAGCAATAGACTTTTGGTTATAGAGTGAATGTAAATGTCAGCACATATGAAGAGTCAGACACTATGTTGAACTGGGGAAAATATGTAGAAAAGCAGATATCAATGGAAACATTACGAAATCAGGCAAAGTATAAAGTGAGGGATAGAATTAGACATTTTCAACAGTGTTGAGTTTCAATATATATTAGGAAAAAACAAATATGTAGTCACCAATAGGAGTGACAATTGACAGCATTAGGCAACCTGGACATGGATGTTTTTAGAAATCCATGTTCACTTTCCATTTAGGCTTTGGTACAATCATAAGTGTGACCTTTCCATTTTTTGTCCAGAATATTACTGTGATAATGAGGTGACATGAGTATTTCTTTCACCATTTCTGGGAGCAATATATTGAAGATTTAAAATTAGAATCGGGGGTACAAATAGGTGTACCCTGTTTCTATGAACATAGAGAAAAACCACAAATAGACCATACTGTGAATAAATAATATAACTTTTTTGAACTTTAAATAATGAATTGAACTGATATCTGAAAAATAAAAGGAAATTGTATATTGATATACAATCATTCATTCCAACCAGTTATATATCTAATGGAAATATTAGTGTTTTGGTTTATCATGAAGAGTGTGTGAGTTTTGCTTCAAAATGATTATGGAAATTCAAAATAATGTGTTTGGAAAGAAGTCTCATGAAAAGACCAGTCAAGAAACCCTGACAATACATGTGTTCTGAAGCAAGAAGTGATTAATGTTGAAACAAATGCCTATTAATTTGTGAACTTGTGGATGAAATGTATATCCTATGATGTGCAAAAACTGAAGAAATAATAATGTACCAGTGTCGAATACAAATGAATGACAAATTACATATCATGTCCCATAGGAGTCTACTTGCATTGATGTTAGACTGGGTCAGATACTGTAGAATAATTAGGATTTGTATGCACCCTTCACTGAAGTTAGTAGTCAGTACTAGGAAACAAATATGTATTTCAGGTGGATGAATATTTCTGATTATAATCTTGTGAAAAGTTTATTATAAATCAACATACATGAACATGAATGAATTTATAGAGTGTGTACTAGACACATATATTTCATATTTGGAAAACTTTGGAGAGTATATATATATCTATATCTATACACACACACACACACACACACAACACTCACAGACATTAAAAAGTACCAATATAAATGCCAATCAAAATTCATCAGTAAATATATATCATCCACAGATGCAAAAATATTTATGTTACTGAACATGAGTTTATGTATAATGTTGTTCTTCTAGGACGCTCTCTTATTGGGTGAATTTTCATTTCCAACAGCATTTAGGAGGAGTGAACACTTCTCACAATTTGTATCTGCCAAGACATCCACCTTACAAAAATGTACGTGTGATACCTGGTAGGATTCTATATATGCATATAAACATACATGTGTGAATAGGCTACAGAAATTGGAAACAAGTATTCACATATTTGTTAAGTTTAAAAACACATGGAGAATATTTCAATTAAAATTTGACTAGATGTATAACTCCTACCTTATATAATGCAAATGTCAAGTCCAACTATAGAACATGTCTCCTCTGAAGTGCTTGTATTTCTATTGTGTTTGGTTAATTTTCCCCATTATATTAGGATGAATAGTCTGAGTCTACTAGGTATGGGTTAGTGTCAGGGATTCAGTACTTCGAATGAAAAATTGGAAAATGAATCCAATGTGTATGTAAATATATGCTGCACAAATATCCTCCCGCTCTCATCCAAAACAATGCCTTGACATTACCTTCACCCCAAGTAAGACACAAATAGAGGAGAAGATTTACAAAATCAGTGAATACATATCTGGAATGGAAAATGCTCAGGAGTTCACAACCTTGGAGGTGGTTTAGGAGTTTCCAAAAGTAAGGGACATGGTAAACACTCCACAAACATGGAGCTCTGCTGGCCTAAAAACTTTTTGAGAAACTGCCTCTGAGCTTCCGCACTTGAAATATATGTTGTTTTCATGAGATTTTGCTTCCTTTGTAGTGAGACCATCAAAGCTGGGTCTGCATCTATGTGACCTGGAGGACATGGTTTCTTATTTTCCAATGAACAAGATGAAGCAGTGCTGAATCCTCTCTTTATAGGTAAACTGAGGCCACTGGGGACGAAGTGTCTCCCCGTCTCCCCATGTGGACTGTGAAGCCATTTGGTCCTCCTCCACTTTTTGTGGTGTTTAGGCTGCTACACTGTGAGTTTGGTATTTGTTTCACGAAATACTAGCAGCTAAACTGGGACACAGTGCTGGAGGGAGTTCTGTCACGTGTGGTGGGTCAGGGTCTGCAAGAGAATGCACCAACTAGGCTTCTATCTCTCACAGCTTGCCCCATTGCCCCCTTGTCCATATCAACCTGATTCTTAATTTTCCTCTTAAAACTCTCCATATAACAAGATGCCTTTACATATAAGGGTCTGCTGGCAGCACCATGTCAGTTACAAGCCATTTGGAATCAAATGGTAGATGCACATGGTCCTACCATGGATGTTTTATCAAACGCCTCCCCACCACTGCTCTAGACCCACTACTCAGCAGGCTCCAAATTACTGGCATCTCTGTTCTACACCATTTTCATGAAACTCAGTAAATCAAGGCACTGTCTGGTATACTCATGGTCAGCAACAGGACATCCAATGTTTCTCCAGTGCCACCTGGTCATAGGAATTTCAAAAATTTTATGGTATTTATCTAGCCATTTTTCAAGCATGAAGTTGGAGGCACTGTGGGTATCAATTCATTAGGCAAACATTAAATGGTGAGGAAGCTCATTTCAATGAAATATCTGGAGAACTGTCACAGGCAAGGCTTCCCAAAGAATGGACAAAACGTCACATTAGGCCAGGCCCATTGAGGTCAACAATGTGAGGTCCATGTGTGTTTTGACTCTCAATTATGGCTGCCATTTCTTTAAGAATAAAATCATGTGATATCCTTGCTGAGATTCCCAGGCCTCTGTGGAAATCTACCCGGGGCTTAGGTCTCAGTTTTCAAGAGCGACTTTCATGCGTGGCCTCTTAAAATCCCAACACAATTCATGGCAATGCTTCTCTGAGTTCAGTTCCAAAACCCAGTGTCTAAGGGGAATCACACCAGAGTTCAAGCACACGTGGACCCAGTAATTTTTTCCAATGCCACACAAATGACCAACATTAAAACCAAAACACTCCCACATGGCCCTCACCTTTTTCCATATAGTCAATCATCTTAACCTCTGGCTGGAGGTTTCCATGAGGGGTGCAGCCCAAGACAGTGTCCAAAATCAGCTCGTTTGCCCCTCATTTGCCTAAAGTCAGGGTAGCCTGGACACCGTTGCTGTGAACCAGGAGTGAACAAATAAGCCTGCCATTAATACTTCTATGTTTCTCCAATTTGATCGCTACTGATTTTAGGTATCGATTCTTTAGGTGATTTAGAGTCATGGGAAAACACAAGCACCTCTGCAGGGCTTTGAAGAACTCATTTGACTCACAGAATCCCTATTCATATTTGTTGGAGTGCAGGAACCTAACAGAGGAAGGCAAGAGTCTTCATCCACAATGAATGATATTTTTTGCCATTTAGTTTTGGAAGCTCACATGGGATCATTCTTAAGATCCATCAGGTGCTGAGAATCTAAGTCACAGCCACACCCAGGTCCAAGAGGCTGATAAAGACACATCCCTTTCCAAAGCAATTAAGCAAAGAGCCACAGGTGAGGCCCATTCATTTCCATTTGAAAACTGTTTTCTTCAGGCTTCACAAAGGGGTGGCCTGATGCAAAGACCTTCCTGACATTCAGTGCAACACAACAATAAGTAAGCAAAAAGCCCAAGGCCGTGTTTCTGCACTGAGACTTTACTGGTCACACTGATATCTGAGTTTTCTGAGATGCTGGCCATTCTCTTCAACTATCCTTTACATGGCCATGTCACAGAGCTTGGAGGTGGTACATATTTTGAACACAAATCCCTGAGCCCATTCTGGAGAGTGGCCAGAATTCAGGAAGAAAACAACAACTTAGAAAGATAGCAGTTGTTGCACATCGATAAGACAAGCTGCAGTCCATTCATATATTGGGCAGGATGAATTATAGGGAAGATTTATACTAGACAGGACACATCCATTAATGCATTCTCTTTTCTAATGTCTACAACAACGGACACAGTGGGATACACATAAACAGAAACACTCGCCTTGTCAAATGACTTACTAGAAACTGTCTGTTCCAAACCAAACAAACCGCCTTTTCGGTCTATTCTCAGAACATGAGACAAAACAACAAACCCACACCCACTCCCACAAAGGCACCTCCTTCCCCCAAGTAGGTCTGTGACTATCCGGAGTGTCCTCTGACTGGTGGGCCATACTATGTTCCCCCGAAATGGCCTGTCTTCTCTCAGATCTTGTTTCCTTGACCAACTCTGTGAAGAAGTCAGGAAAAAGTGGTTAGCCACTACCTGTTTTCTCAGGAAAGGTCCATCTTCAGATCTCTCCTGGCATTTGGCCATCCTCACATCATTAGGTACCAAGAAAACTGACTCTGTCCTTGGTAAATCCAAACAAGTGAGCCCACTGGGCCTGGGACTGGGACTGCCTCTGCGTGCCTGGCTTCTTGGATACCAAGTTCAGAGAGTTCCATCACCAAGGAAATGAGGTATGTCACATTCTTTGGAACTGAATGAGGTCAATGCCTTGGCAACCACTTTGTCCTAACAGTTGCTTCCAAGGGTTACATAAGATGGAGGTTTCCCCTACTTCCTGTGACACTTTCATAAGGTAGAATGTATATCAACCATTGGCACCCGGGAACAGCTCTCCACTCAGGCCTGGATTGTTCCACCTTGTCTACAAAAAGAAGAGAGAGGCAGATTCAGACACATCCCTTCATCCTGACCAGGTTGTTTGCCATGGAAGTTGACTTTTGCTCTCTCAGGAGCTTCATACCTGCCTACAACTTCTCCATGTATCATTTGTGCATGGACATTTGAGGTTCTCATCTGGTGAAAGATCCCCAACTTTCCTGTATTGTAAGAACCCCTCTGTCCCTGCTCTTCTGTAAAATGTTTGAGGGAACAGTGTATACCTGGGGTTAAAAACAGGTTTGATTTGGTGATGAATGATTCTGTGCGATGAATAATGGGATTGGGAACCTGAAATATTTACAAGAATATAGAGGTGAAATATAAGTAGGAAAACAGAAATCTAGGTATGATTTGAAGCCCAGAGGCTTTTGCCCTTGATTGGGATACTTCGCTTTGAATTATGTTCTGCAAAGATGTCTCAGATAATTTGATATACAATGGCATAGGACCTTGTACATTGGATGATTGAATTTAGAAGAGAACATCCAGTCAAAAAGGGATATTCAGTAGGATTAGGAAGATATTCGGTAGGTTTAGGAAGACGAGTGAGTATAGGATTTGGACCAAAAGTTCTTTAGCAATAGACTTTTGGTTATAGAGTGAATGTAAATGTCAGCACATATGAAGAGTCAGACACTATGTTGAACTGGGGAAAATATGTAGAAAAGCAGATATCAATGGAAACATTACGAAATCAGGCAAAGTATAAAGTGAGGGATAGAATTAGACATTTTCAACAGGGTTGAGTTTCAATATATAAATTAGGAAAAAACAAATATGTAGTCACCAATAGGATTGACAATTGACAGCATTAGGCAACATGGACATGGATGTTTTTGAAATCCATGTTCACTTTCCATTTAGGCTTTGGTACAATCATAAGTGTGACCTTTCCATTTTTTGTCCAGAATATTGCTGTGATAACGAGGTGACATGAGTATTTCTTTCACCATTTCTGGGAGCAATGTATTGAAGATGTAAAATTAGAATCGGGGGTACAAATAGGTGTACCCTGTTTCTATGAACATAGAGAAAAACCACGAATAGACCATACTGTGAATAAATAATATAACTTTTTTGAACTTTAAATAATGAATTGAACTGATATCTGAAAAATAAAAGGAAATTGTATATTGATATACAATCATTCATTCCAACCAGTTATATATCTAATGGAAATATTAGTGTTTTGGTTTATCATGAAGAGTGTGTGAGTTTTGCTTCAAAATGATTATGGAAATTCAAAATAATGTGTTTGGAAAGAAGTCTCATGAAAAGACCAGTCAAGAAACCCTGACAATACATGTGTTCTGAAGCAAGAAGTGATTAATGTTGAAACAAATGCCTATTAATTTGTGAACTTGTGGATGAAATGTATATCCTATGATGTGCAAAAACTGAAGAAATAATAATGTACCAGTGTCGAATACAAATGAATGACAAATTACATATCATGTCCCATAGGAGTCTACTTGCATTGATGTTAGACTGGGTCAGATACTGTAGAATAATTAGGATTTGTATGCACCCTTCACTGAAGTTAGTAGTCAGTACTAGGAAACAAATATGTATTTCAGGTGGATGAATATTTCTGATTATAATCTTGTGAAAAGTTGATTATAAATCAACATACATGCACATGAATGAATTTATAGAGTGTGTACTAGACACATATATTTCATATTTGGAAAACTTTGGAGAGTATATCTATATCTATATCTATACACACACACACACACACACACACACACACACACACACAACACTCACAGACATTAAAAAGTACCAATATAAATGCCAATCAAAATTCATCAGTAAATATATATCATCCACAGATGCAAAAATATTTATGTTACTGAACATGAGTTTATGTATAATGTTGTTCTTCTAGGACGCTCTCTTATTGGGTGAATTTTCATTTCCAACAGCATTTAGGAGGAGTGAACACTTCTCACAATTTGTATCTGCCAAGACATCCACCTTACAAAAATGTACGTGTGATACCTGGTAGGATTCTATATATGCATATAAACATACATGTGTGAATAGGCTACAGAAATTGGAAACAAGTATTCACATATTTGTTAAGTTTAAAAACACATGGAGAATATTTCAATTAAAATTTGACTAGATGTATAACTCCTAACTTATATAATGCAAATGTCAAGTCCAACTATAGAACATGTCTCCTCTGAAGTGCTTGTATTTCTATTGTGTTTGGTTAATTTTCCCCATTATATTAGGATGAATAGTCTGAGTCTACTAGGTATGGGTTAGTGTCAGGGATTCAGTACTTCGAATGAAAAATTGGAAAATGAATCCAATGTGTATGTAAATATATGCTGCACAAATATCCTCCCGCTCTCATCCAAAACAATGCCTTGACATTACCTTCACCCCAAGTAAGACACAAATAGAGGAGAAGATTTACAAAATCAGTGAATACATATCTGGAATGGAAAATGCTCAGGAGTTCACAACCTTGGAGGTGGTTTAGGAGTTTCCAAAAGTAAGGGACATGGTAAACACTCCACAAACATGGAGCTCTGCTGGCCTAAAAACTTTTTGAGAAACTGCCTCTGAGCTTCCGCACTTGAAATATATGTTGTTTTCATGAGATTTGGCTTCCTTTGTAGTGAGACCATCAAAGCTGGGTCTGCATCTATGTGACCTGGAGGACATGGTTTCTTATTTTCCAATGAACAAGATGAAGCAGTGCTGAATCCTCTCTTTAGAGGTAAACTGAGGCCACTGGGGACGAAGTGTCTCCCCGTCTCCCCATGTGGACTGTGAAGCCATTTGGTCCTCCTCCACTTTTTGTGGTGTTTAGGCTGCTACACTGTGAGTTTGGTATTTGTTTCACGAAATACTAGCAGCTAAACTGGGACACAGTGCTGGAGGGAGTTCTGTCACGTGTGGTGGGTCAGGGTCTGCAAGAGAATGCACCAACTAGGCTTCTATCTCTCACAGCTTGCCCCATTGCCCCCTTGTCCATATCAACCTGATTCTTAATTTTCCTCTTAAAACTCTCCATATAACAAGATGCCTTTACATATAAGGGTCTGCTGGCAGCACCATGTCAGTTACAAGCCATTTGGAATCAAATGGTAGATGCACATGGTCCTACCATGGATGTTTTATCAAACGCCTCCCCACCACTGCTCTAGACCCACTACTCAGCAGGCTCCAAATTACTGGCATCTCTGTTCTACACCATTTTCATGAAACTCAGTAAATCAAGGCACTGTCTGGTATACTCATGGTCAGCAACAGGACATCCAATGTTTCTCCAGTGCCACCTGGTCATAGGAATTTCAAAAATTTTATGGTATTTATCTAGCCATTTTTCAAGCATGAAGTTGGAGGCACTGTGGGTATCAATTCATTAGGCAAACATTAAATGGTGAGGAAGCTCATTTCAATGAAATATCTGGAGAACTGTCACAGGCAAGGCTTCCCAAAGAATGGACAAAACGTCACATTAGGCCAGGCCCATTGAGGTCAACAATGTGAGGTCCATGTGTGTTTTGACTCTCAATTATGGCTGCCATTTCTTTAAGAATAAAATCATGTGATATCCTTGCTGAGATTCCCAGGCCTCTGTGGAAATCTACCCGGGGCTTAGGTCTCAGTTTTCAAGAGCGACTTTCATGCGTGGCCTCTTAAAATCCCAACACAATTCATGGCAATGCTTCTCTGAGTTCAGTTCCAAAACCCAGTGTCTAAGGGGAATCACACCAGAGTTCAAGCACACGTGGACCCAGTAATTTTTTCCAATGCCACACAAATGACCAACATTAAAACCAAAACACTCCCACATGGCCCTCACCTTTTTCCATATAGTCAATCATCTTAACCTCTGGCTGGAGGTTTCCATGAGGGGTGCAGCCCAAGACAGTGTCCAAAATCAGCTCGTTTGCCCCTCATTTGCCTAAAGTCAGGGTAGCCTGGACACCGTTGCTGTGAACCAGGAGTGAACAAATAAGCCTGCCATTAATACTTCTATGTTTCTCCAATTTGATCGCTACTGATTTTAGGTATCGATTCTTTAGGTGATTTAGAGTCATGGGAAAACACAAGCACCTCTGCAGGGCTTTGAAGAACTCATTTGACTCACAGAATCCCTATTCATATTTGTTGGAGTGCAGGAACCTAACAGAGGAAGGCAAGAGTCTTCATCCACAATGAATGATATTTTTTGCCATTTAGTTTTGGAAGCTCACATGGGATCATTCTTAAGATCCATCAGGTGCTGAGAATCTAAGTCACAGCCACACCCAGGTCCAAGAGGCTGATAAAGACACATCCCTTTCCAAAGCAATTAAGCAAAGAGCCACAGGTGAGGCCCATTCATTTCCATTTGAAAACTGTTTTCTTCAGGCTTCACAAAGGGGTGGCCTGATGCAAAGACCTTCCTGACATTCAGTGCAACACAACAATAAGTAAGCAAAAAGCCCAAGGCCGTGTTTCTGCACTGAGACTTTACTGGTCACACTGATATCTGAGTTTTCTGAGATGCTGGCCATTCTCTTCAACTATCCTTTACATGGCCATGTCACAGAGCTTGGAGGTGGTACATATTTTGAACACAAATCCCTGAGCCCATTCTGGAGAGTGGCCAGAATTCAGGAAGAAAACAACAACTTAGAAAGATAGCAGTTGTTGCACATCGATAAGACAAGCTGCAGTCCATTCATATATTGGGCAGGATGAATTATAGGGAAGATTTATACTAGACAGGACACATCCATTAATGCATTCTCTTTTCTAATGTCTACAACAACGGACACAGTGGGATACACATAAACAGAAACACTCGCCTTGTCAAATGACTTACTAGAAACTGTCTGTTCCAAACCAAACAAACCGCCTTTTCGGTCTATTCTCAGAACATGAGACAAAACAACAAACCCACACCCACTCCCACAAAGGCACCTCCTTCCCCCAAGTAGGTCTGTGACTATCCGGAGTGTCCTCTGACTGGTGGGCCATACTATGTTCCCCCGAAATGGCCTGTCTTCTCTCAGATCTTGTTTCCTTGACCAACTCTGTGAAGAAGTCAGGAAAAAGTGGTTAGCCACTACCTGTTTTCTCAGGAAAGGTCCATCTTCAGATCTCTCCTGGCATTTGGCCATCCTCACATCATTAGGTACCAAGAAAACTGACTCTGTCCTTGGTAAATCCAAACAAGTGAGCCCACTGGGCCTGGGACTGGGACTGCCTCTGCGTGCCTGGCTTCTTGGATACCAAGTTCAGAGAGTTCCATCACCAAGGAAATGAGGTATGTCACATTCTTTGGAACTGAATGAGGTCAATGCCTTGGCAACCACTTTGTCCTAACAGTTGCTTCCAAGGGTTACATAAGATGGAGGTTTCCCCTACTTCCTGTGACACTTTCATAAGGTAGAATGTATATCAACCATTGGCACCCGGGAACAGCTCTCCACTCAGGCCTGGATTGTTCCACCTTGTCTACAAAAAGAAGAGAGAGGCAGATTCAGACACATCCCTTCATCCTGACCAGGTTGTTTGCCATGGAAGTTGACTTTTGCTCTCTCAGGAGCTTCATACCTGCCTACAACTTCTCCATGTATCATTTGTGCATGGACATTTGAGGTTCTCATCTGGTGAAAGATCCCCAACTTTCCTGTATTGTAAGAACCCCTCTGTCCCTGCTCTTCTGTAAAATGTTTGAGGGAACAGTGTATACCTGGGGTTAAAAACAGGTTTGATTTGGTGATGAATGATTCTGTGCGATGAATAATGGGATTGGGAACCTGAAATATTTACAAGAATATAGAGGTGAAATATAAGTAGGAAAACAGAAATCTAGGTATGATTTGAAGCCCAGAGGCTTTTGCCCTTGATTGGGATACTTCGCTTTGAATTATGTTCTGCAAAGATGTCTCAGATAATTTGATATACAATGGCATAGGACCTTGTACATTGGATGATTGAATTTAGAAGAGAACATCCAGTCAAAAAGGGATATTCAGTAGGATTAGGAAGATATTCGGTAGGTTTAGGAAGACGAGTGAGTATAGGATTTGGACCAAAAGTTCTTTAGCAATAGACTTTTGGTTATAGAGTGAATGTAAATGTCAGCACATATGAAGAGTCAGACACTATGTTGAACTGGGGAAAATATGTAGAAAAGCAGATATCAATGGAAACATTACGAAATCAGGCAAAGTATAAAGTGAGGGATAGAATTAGACATTTTCAACAGGGTTGAGTTTCAATATATAAATTAGGAAAAAACAAATATGTAGTCACCAATAGGATTGACAATTGACAGCATTAGGCAACATGGACATGGATGTTTTTGAAATCCATGTTCACTTTCCATTTAGGCTTTGGTACAATCATAAGTGTGACCTTTCCATTTTTTGTCCAGAATATTGCTGTGATAACGAGGTGACATGAGTATTTCTTTCACCATTTCTGGGAGCAATGTATTGAAGATGTAAAATTAGAATCGGGGGTACAAATAGGTGTACCCTGTTTCTATGAACATAGAGAAAAACCACGAATAGACCATACTGTGAATAAATAATATAACTTTTTTGAACTTTAAATAATGAATTGAACTGATATCTGAAAAATAAAAGGAAATTGTATATTGATATACAATCATTCATTCCAACCAGTTATATATCTAATGGAAATATTAGTGTTTTGGTTTATCATGAAGAGTGTGTGAGTTTTGCTTCAAAATGATTATGGAAATTCAAAATAATGTGTTTGGAAAGAAGTCTCATGAAAAGACCAGTCAAGAAACCCTGACAATACATGTGTTCTGAAGCAAGAAGTGATTAATGTTGAAACAAATGCCTATTAATTTGTGAACTTGTGGATGAAATGTATATCCTATGATGTGCAAAAACTGAAGAAATAATAATGTACCAGTGTCGAATACAAATGAATGACAAATTACATATCATGTCCCATAGGAGTCTACTTGCATTGATGTTAGACTGGGTCAGATACTGTAGAATAATTAGGATTTGTATGCACCCTTCACTGAAGTTAGTAGTCAGTACTAGGAAACAAATATGTATTTCAGGTGGATGAATATTTCTGATTATAATCTTGTGAAAAGTTGATTATAAATCAACATACATGCACATGAATGAATTTATAGAGTGTGTACTAGACACATATATTTCATATTTGGAAAACTTTGGAGAGTATATCTATATCTATATCTATACACACACACACACACACACACACACACACACACACAACACTCACAGACATTAAAAAGTACCAATATAAATGCCAATCAAAATTCATCAGTAAATATATATCATCCACAGATGCAAAAATATTTATGTTACTGAACATGAGTTTATGTATAATGTTGTTCTTCTAGGACGCTCTCTTATTGGGTGAATTTTCATTTCCAACAGCATTTAGGAGGAGTGAACACTTCTCACAATTTGTATCTGCCAAGACATCCACCTTACAAAAATGTACGTGTGATACCTGGTAGGATTCTATATATGCATATAAACATACATGTGTGAATAGGCTACAGAAATTGGAAACAAGTATTCACATATTTGTTAAGTTTAAAAACACATGGAGAATATTTCAATTAAAATTTGACTAGATGTATAACTCCTAACTTATATAATGCAAATGTCAAGTCCAACTATAGAACATGTCTCCTCTGAAGTGCTTGTATTTCTATTGTGTTTGGTTAATTTTCCCCATTATATTAGGATGAATAGTCTGAGTCTACTAGGTATGGGTTAGTGTCAGGGATTCAGTACTTCGAATGAAAAATTGGAAAATGAATCCAATGTGTATGTAAATATATGCTGCACAAATATCCTCCCGCTCTCATCCAAAACAATGCCTTGACATTACCTTCACCCCAAGTAAGACACAAATAGAGGAGAAGATTTACAAAATCAGTGAATACATATCTGGAATGGAAAATGCTCAGGAGTTCACAACCTTGGAGGTGGTTTAGGAGTTTCCAAAAGTAAGGGACATGGTAAACACTCCACAAACATGGAGCTCTGCTGGCCTAAAAACTTTTTGAGAAACTGCCTCTGAGCTTCCGCACTTGAAATATATGTTGTTTTCATGAGATTTGGCTTCCTTTGTAGTGAGACCATCAAAGCTGGGTCTGCATCTATGTGACCTGGAGGACATGGTTTCTTATTTTCCAATGAACAAGATGAAGCAGTGCTGAATCCTCTCTTTAGAGGTAAACTGAGGCCACTGGGGACGAAGTGTCTCCCCGTCTCCCCATGTGGACTGTGAAGCCATTTGGTCCTCCTCCACTTTTTGTGGTGTTTAGGCTGCTACACTGTGAGTTTGGTATTTGTTTCACGAAATACTAGCAGCTAAACTGGGACACAGTGCTGGAGGGAGTTCTGTCACGTGTGATGGGTCAGGGTCTGCAAGAGAATGCACCAACTAGGCTTCTATCTCTCACAGCTTGCCCCATTGCCCCCTTGTCCATATCAACCTGATTCTTAATTTTCCTCTTAAAACTCTCCATATAACAAGATGCCTTTACATATAAGGGTCTGCTGGCAGCACCATGTCAGTTACAAGCCATTTGGAATCAAATGGTAGATGCACATGGTCCTACCATGGATGTTTTATCAAACGCCTCCCCACCACTGCTCTAGACCCACTACTCAGCAGGCTCCAAATTACTGGCATCTCTGTTCTACACCATTTTCATGAAACTCAGTAAATCAAGGCACTGTCTGGTATACTCATGGTCAGCAACAGGACATCCAATGTTTCTCCAGTGCCACCTGGTCATAGGAATTTCAAAAATTTTATGGTATTTATCTAGCCATTTTTCAAGCATGAAGTTGGAGGCACTGTGGGTATCAATTCATTAGGCAAACATTAAATGGTGAGGAAGCTCATTTCAATGAAATATCTGGAGAACTGTCACAGGCAAGGCTTCCCAAAGAATGGACAAAACGTCACATTAGGCCAGGCCCATTGAGGTCAACAATGTGAGGTCCATGTGTGTTTTGACTCTCAATTATGGCTGCCATTTCTTTAAGAATAAAATCATGTGATATCCTTGCTGAGATTCCCAGGCCTCTGTGGAAATCTACCCGGGGCTTAGGTCTCAGTTTTCAAGAGCGACTTTCATGCGTGGCCTCTTAAAATCCCAACACAATTCATGGCAATGCTTCTCTGAGTTCAGTTCCAAAACCCAGTGTCTAAGGGGAATCACACCAGAGTTCAAGCACACGTGGACCCAGTAATTTTTTCCAATGCCACACAAATGACCAACATTAAAACCAAAACACTCCCACATGGCCCTCACCTTTTTCCATATAGTCAATCATCTTAACCTCTGGCTGGAGGTTTCCATGAGGGGTGCAGCCCAAGACAGTGTCCAAAATCAGCTCGTTTGCCCCTCATTTGCCTAAAGTCAGGGTAGCCTGGACACCGTTGCTGTGAACCAGGAGTGAACAAATAAGCCTGCCATTAATACTTCTATGTTTCTCCAATTTGATCGCTACTGATTTTAGGTATCGATTCTTTAGGTGATTTAGAGTCATGGGAAAACACAAGCACCTCTGCAGGGCTTTGAAGAACTCATTTGACTCACAGAATCCCTATTCATATTTGTTGGAGTGCAGGAACCTAACAGAGGAAGGCAAGAGTCTTCATCCACAATGAATGATATTTTTTGCCATTTAGTTTTGGAAGCTCACATGGGATCATTCTTAAGATCCATCAGGTGCTGAGAATCTAAGTCACAGCCACACCCAGGTCCAAGAGGCTGATAAAGACACATCCCTTTCCAAAGCAATTAAGCAAAGAGCCACAGGTGAGGCCCATTCATTTCCATTTGAAAACTGTTTTCTTCAGGCTTCACAAAGGGGTGGCCTGATGCAAAGACCTTCCTGACATTCAGTGCAACACAACAATAAGTAAGCAAAAAGCCCAAGGCCGTGTTTCTGCACTGAGACTTTACTGGTCACACTGATATCTGAGTTTTCTGAGATGCTGGCCATTCTCTTCAACTATCCTTTACATGGCCATGTCACAGAGCTTGGAGGTGGTACATATTTTGAACACAAATCCCTGAGCCCATTCTGGAGAGTGGCCAGAATTCAGGAAGAAAACAACAACTTAGAAAGATAGCAGTTGTTGCACATCGATAAGACAAGCTGCAGTCCATTCATATATTGGGCAGGATGAATTATAGGGAAGATTTATACTAGACAGGACACATCCATTAATGCATTCTCTTTTCTAATGTCTACAACAACGGACACAGTGGGATACACATAAACAGAAACACTCGCCTTGTCAAATGACTTACTAGAAACTGTCTGTTCCAAACCAAACAAACCGCCTTTTCGGTCTATTCTCAGAACATGAGACAAAACAACAAACCCACACCCACTCCCACAAAGGCACCTCCTTCCCCCAAGTAGGTCTGTGACTATCCGGAGTGTCCTCTGACTGGTGGGCCATACTATGTTCCCCCGAAATGGCCTGTCTTCTCTCAGATCTTGTTTCCTTGACCAACTCTGTGAAGAAGTCAGGAAAAAGTGGTTAGCCACTACCTGTTTTCTCAGGAAAGGTCCATCTTCAGATCTCTCCTGGCATTTGGCCATCCTCACATCATTAGGTACCAAGAAAACTGACTCTGTCCTTGGTAAATCCAAACAAGTGAGCCCACTGGGCCTGGGACTGGGACTGCCTCTGCGTGCCTGGCTTCTTGGATACCAAGTTCAGAGAGTTCCATCACCAAGGAAATGAGGTATGTCACATTCTTTGGAACTGAATGAGGTCACTGCCTTGGCAACCACTTTGTCCTAACAGTTGCTTCCAAGGGTTACATAAGATGGAGGTTTCCCCTACTTCCTGTGACACTTTCATAAGGTAGAATGTATATCAACCATTGGCACCCGGGAACAGCTCTCCACTCAGGCCTGGATTGTTCCACCTTGTCTACAAAAAGAAGAGAGAGGCAGATTCAGACACATCCCTTCATCCTGACCAGGTTGTTTGCCATGGAAGTTGACTTTTGCTCTCTCATTAGCTTCATACCTGCCTACAACTTCTCCATGTATCATTTGTGCATGGACATTTGAGGTTCTCATCTGGTGAAAGATCCCCAACTTTCCTGTATTGTAAGAACCCCTCTGTCCCTGCTCTTCTGTAAAATGTTTGAGGGAACAGTGTATACCTGGGGTTAAAAACAGGTTTGATTTGGTGATGAATGATTCTGTGCGATGAATAATGGGATTGGGAACCTGCAATATTTACAAGAATATAGAGGTGAAATATAAGTAGGAAAACAGAAATCTAGGTATGATTTGAAGCCCAGAGGCTTTTGCCCTTGATTGAGATACTTAGCTTTGAATTATGTTCTGCAAAGATGTCTCAGATAATTTGATATACAATGGCATAGGACCTTGTACATTGGATGATTGAATTTAGAAGAGAACATCCAGTCAAAAAGGGATATTCAGTAGGATTAGGAAGATATTCGGTAGGTTTAGGAAGACGAGTGAGTATAGGATTTGGACCAAAAGTTCTTTAGCAATAGACTTTTGGTTATAGAGTGAATGTAAATGTCAGCACATATGAAGAGTCAGACACTATGTTGAACTGGGGAAAATATGTAGAAAAGCAGATATCAATGGAAACATTACGAAATCAGGCAAAGTATAAAGTGAGGGATAGAATTAGACATTTTCAACAGGGTTGAGTTTCAATATATAAATTAGGAAAAAACAAATATGTAGTCACCAATAGGATTGACAATTGACAGCATTAGGCAACATGGACATGGATGTTTTTGAAATCCATGTTCACTTTCCATTTAGGCTTTGGTACAATCATAAGTGTGACCTTTCCATTTTTTGTCCAGAATATTGCTGTGATAACGAGGTGACATGAGTATTTCTTTCACCATTTCTGGGAGCAATGTATTGAAGATGTAAAATTAGAATCGGGGGTACAAATAGGTGTACCCTGTTTCTATGAACATAGAGAAAAACCACGAATAGACCATACTGTGAATAAATAATATAACTTTTTTGAACTTTAAATAATGAATTGAACTGATATCTGAAAAATAAAAGGAAATTGTATATTGATATACAATCATTCATTCCAACCAGTTATATATCTAATGGAAATATTAGTGTTTTGGTTTATCATGAAGAGTGTGTGAGTTTTGCTTCAAAATGATTATGGAAATTCAAAATAATGTGTTTGGAAAGAAGTCTCATGAAAAGACCAGTCAAGAAACCCTGACAATACATGTGTTCTGAAGCAAGAAGTGATTAATGTTGAAACAAATGCCTATTAATTTGTGAACTTGTGGATGAAATGTATATCCTATGATGTGCAAAAACTGAAGAAATAATAATGTACCAGTGTCGAATACAAATGAATGACAAATTACATATCATGTCCCATAGGAGTCTACTTGCATTGATGTTAGACTGGGTCAGATACTGTAGAATAATTAGGATTTGTATGCACCCTTCACTGAAGTTAGTAGTCAGTACTAGGAAACAAATATGTATTTCAGGTGGATGGATATTTCTGATTATAATCTTGTGAAAAGTTGATTATAAATCAACATACATGCACATGAATGAATTTATAGAGTGTGTACTAGACACATATATTTCATATTTGGAAAACTTTGGAGAGTATATCTATATCTATATCTATACACACACACACACACACACACACAACACTCACAGACATTAAAAAGTACCAATATAAATGCCAATCAAAATTCATCAGTAAATATATATCATCCACAGATGCAAAAATATTTATGTTACTGAACATGAATTTATGTATAATGTTGTTCTTCTAGGACGCTCTCTTATTGGGTGAATTTTCATTTCCAACAGCATTTAGGAGGAGTGAACACTTCTCACAATTTGTATCTGCCAAGACATCCACCTTACAAAAATGTACGTGTGATACCTGGTAGGATTCTATATATGCATATAAACATACATGTGTGAATAGGCTACAGAAATTGGAAACAAGTATTCACATATTTGTTAAGTTTAAAAACACATGGAGAATATTTCAATTAAAATTTGACTAGATGTATAACTCCTAACTTATATAATGCAAATGTCAAGTCCAACTATAGAACATGTCTCCTCTGAAGTGCTTGTATTTCTATTGTGTTTGGTTAATTTTCCCCATTATATTAGGATGAATAGTCTGAGTCTACTAGGTATGGGTTAGTGTCAGGGATTCAGTACTTCGAATGAAAAATTGGAAAATGAATCCAATGTGTATGTAAATATATGCTGCACAAATATCCTCCCGCTCTCATCCAAAACAATGCCTTGACATTACCTTCACCCCAAGTAAGACACAAATAGAGGAGAAGATTTACAAAATCAGTGAATACATATCTGGAATGGAAAATGCTCAGGAGTTCACAACCTTGGAGGTGGTTTAGGAGTTTCCAAAAGTAAGGGACATGGTAAACACTCCACAAACATGGAGCTCTGCTGGCCTAAAAACTTTTTGAGAAACTGCCTCTGAGCTTCCGCACTTGAAATATATGTTGTTTTCATGAGATTTGGCTTCCTTTGTAGTGAGACCATCAAAGCTGGGTCTGCATCTATGTGACCTGGAGGACATGGTTTCTTATTTTCCAATGAACAAGATGAAGCAGTGCTGAATCCTCTCTTTAGAGGTAAACTGAGGCCACTGGGGACGAAGTGTCTCCCCGTCTCCCCATGTGGACTGTGAAGCCATTTGGTCCTCCTCCACTTTTTGTGGTGTTTAGGCTGCTACACTGTGAGTTTGGTATTTGTTTCACGAAATACTAGCAGCTAAACTGGGACACAGTGCTGGAGGGAGTTCTGTCACGTGTGATGGGTCAGGGTCTGCAAGAGAATGCACCAACTAGGCTTCTATCTCTCACAGCTTGCCCCATTGCCCCCTTGTCCATATCAACCTGATTCTTAATTTTCCTCTTAAAACTCTCCATATAACAAGATGCCTTTACATATAAGGGTCTGCTGGCAGCACCATGTCAGTTACAAGCCATTTGGAATCAAATGGTAGATGCACATGGTCCTACCATGGATGTTTTATCAAACGCCTCCCCACCACTGCTCTAGACCCACTACTCAGCAGGCTCCAAATTACTGGCATCTCTGTTCTACACCATTTTCATGAAACTCAGTAAATCAAGGCACTGTCTGGTATACTCATGGTCAGCAACAGGACATCCAATGTTTCTCCAGTGCCACCTGGTCATAGGAATTTCAAAAATTTTATGGTATTTATCTAGCCATTTTTCAAGCATGAAGTTGGAGGCACTGTGGGTATCAATTCATTAGGCAAACATTAAATGGTGAGGAAGCTCATTTCAATGAAATATCTGGAGAACTGTCACAGGCAAGGCTTCCCAAAGAATGGACAAAACGTCACATTAGGCCAGGCCCATTGAGGTCAACAATGTGAGGTCCATGTGTGTTTTGACTCTCAATTATGGCTGCCATTTCTTTAAGAATAAAATCATGTGATATCCTTGCTGAGATTCCCAGGCCTCTGTGGAAATCTACCCGGGGCTTAGGTCTCAGTTTTCAAGAGCGACTTTCATGCGTGGCCTCTTAAAATCCCAACACAATTCATGGCAATGCTTCTCTGAGTTCAGTTCCAAAACCCAGTGTCTAAGGGGAATCACACCAGAGTTCAAGCACACGTGGACCCAGTAATTTTTTCCAATGCCACACAAATGACCAACATTAAAACCAAAACACTCCCACATGGCCCTCACCTTTTTCCATATAGTCAATCATCTTAACCTCTGGCTGGAGGTTTCCATGAGGGGTGCAGCCCAAGACAGTGTCCAAAATCAGCTCGTTTGCCCCTCATTTGCCTAAAGTCAGGGTAGCCTGGACACCGTTGCTGTGAACCAGGAGTGAACAAATAAGCCTGCCATTAATACTTCTATGTTTCTCCAATTTGATCGCTACTGATTTTAGGTATCGATTCTTTAGGTGATTTAGAGTCATGGGAAAACACAAGCACCTCTGCAGGGCTTTGAAGAACTCATTTGACTCACAGAATCCCTATTCATATTTGTTGGAGTGCAGGAACCTAACAGAGGAAGGCAAGAGTCTTCATCCACAATGAATGATATTTTTTGCCATTTAGTTTTGGAAGCTCACATGGGATCATTCTTAAGATCCATCAGGTGCTGAGAATCTAAGTCACAGCCACACCCAGGTCCAAGAGGCTGATAAAGACACATCCCTTTCCAAAGCAATTAAGCAAAGAGCCACAGGTGAGGCCCATTCATTTCCATTTGAAAACTGTTTTCTTCAGGCTTCACAAAGGGGTGGCCTGATGCAAAGACCTTCCTGACATTCAGTGCAACACAACAATAAGTAAGCAAAAAGCCCAAGGCCGTGTTTCTGCACTGAGACTTTACTGGTCACACTGATATCTGAGTTTTCTGAGATGCTGGCCATTCTCTTCAACTATCCTTTACATGGCCATGTCACAGAGCTTGGAGGTGGTACATATTTTGAACACAAATCCCTGAGCCCATTCTGGAGAGTGGCCAGAATTCAGGAAGAAAACAACAACTTAGAAAGATAGCAGTTGTTGCACATCGATAAGACAAGCTGCAGTCCATTCATATATTGGGCAGGATGAATTATAGGGAAGATTTATACTAGACAGGACACATCCATTAATGCATTCTCTTTTCTAATGTCTACAACAACGGACACAGTGGGATACACATAAACAGAAACACTCGCCTTGTCAAATGACTTACTAGAAACTGTCTGTTCCAAACCAAACAAACCGCCTTTTCGGTCTATTCTCAGAACATGAGACAAAACAACAAACCCACACCCACTCCCACAAAGGCACCTCCTTCCCCCAAGTAGGTCTGTGACTATCCGGAGTGTCCTCTGACTGGTGGGCCATACTATGTTCCCCCGAAATGGCCTGTCTTCTCTCAGATCTTGTTTCCTTGACCAACTCTGTGAAGAAGTCAGGAAAAAGTGGTTAGCCACTACCTGTTTTCTCAGGAAAGGTCCATCTTCAGATCTCTCCTGGCATTTGGCCATCCTCACATCATTAGGTACCAAGAAAACTGACTCTGTCCTTGGTAAATCCAAACAAGTGAGCCCACTGGGCCTGGGACTGGGACTGCCTCTGCGTGCCTGGCTTCTTGGATACCAAGTTCAGAGAGTTCCATCACCAAGGAAATGAGGTATGTCACATTCTTTGGAACTGAATGAGGTCACTGCCTTGGCAACCACTTTGTCCTAACAGTTGCTTCCAAGGGTTACATAAGATGGAGGTTTCCCCTACTTCCTGTGACACTTTCATAAGGTAGAATGTATATCAACCATTGGCACCCGGGAACAGCTCTCCACTCAGGCCTGGATTGTTCCACCTTGTCTACAAAAAGAAGAGAGAGGCAGATTCAGACACATCCCTTCATCCTGACCAGGTTGTTTGCCATGGAAGTTGACTTTTGCTCTCTCATTAGCTTCATACCTGCCTACAACTTCTCCATGTATCATTTGTGCATGGACATTTGAGGTTCTCATCTGGTGAAAGATCCCCAACTTTCCTGTATTGTAAGAACCCCTCTGTCCCTGCTCTTCTGTAAAATGTTTGAGGGAACAGTGTATACCTGGGGTTAAAAACAGGTTTGATTTGGTGATGAATGATTCTGTGCGATGAATAATGGGATTGGGAACCTGCAATATTTACAAGAATATAGAGGTGAAATATAAGTAGGAAAACAGAAATCTAGGTATGATTTGAAGCCCAGAGGCTTTTGCCCTTGATTGAGATACTTAGCTTTGAATTATGTTCTGCAAAGATGTCTCAGATAATTTGATATACAATGGCATAGGACCTTGTACATTGGATGATTGAATTTAGAAGAGAACATCCAGTCAAAAAGGGATATTCAGTAGGATTAGGAAGATATTCGGTAGGTTTAGGAAGACGAGTGAGTATAGGATTTGGACCAAAAGTTCTTTAGCAATAGACTTTTGGTTATAGAGTGAATGTAAATGTCAGCACATATGAAGAGTCAGACACTATGTTGAACTGGGGAAAATATGTAGAAAAGCAGATATCAATGGAAACATTACGAAATCAGGCAAAGTATAAAGTGAGGGATAGAATTAGACATTTTCAACAGGGTTGAGTTTCAATATATAAATTAGGAAAAAACAAATATGTAGTCACCAATAGGATTGACAATTGACAGCATTAGGCAACATGGACATGGATGTTTTTGAAATCCATGTTCACTTTCCATTTAGGCTTTGGTACAATCATAAGTGTGACCTTTCCATTTTTTGTCCAGAATATTGCTGTGATAACGAGGTGACATGAGTATTTCTTTCACCATTTCTGGGAGCAATGTATTGAAGATGTAAAATTAGAATCGGGGGTACAAATAGGTGTACCCTGTTTCTATGAACATAGAGAAAAACCACGAATAGACCATACTGTGAATAAATAATATAACTTTTTTGAACTTTAAATAATGAATTGAACTGATATCTGAAAAATAAAAGGAAATTGTATATTGATATACAATCATTCATTCCAACCAGTTATATATCTAATGGAAATATTAGTGTTTTGGTTTATCATGAAGAGTGTGTGAGTTTTGCTTCAAAATGATTATGGAAATTCAAAATAATGTGTTTGGAAAGAAGTCTCATGAAAAGACCAGTCAAGAAACCCTGACAATACATGTGTTCTGAAGCAAGAAGTGATTAATGTTGAAACAAATGCCTATTAATTTGTGAACTTGTGGATGAAATGTATATCCTATGATGTGCAAAAACTGAAGAAATAATAATGTACCAGTGTCGAATACAAATGAATGACAAATTACATATCATGTCCCATAGGAGTCTACTTGCATTGATGTTAGACTGGGTCAGATACTGTAGAATAATTAGGATTTGTATGCACCCTTCACTGAAGTTAGTAGTCAGTACTAGGAAACAAATATGTATTTCAGGTGGATGGATATTTCTGATTATAATCTTGTGAAAAGTTGATTATAAATCAACATACATGCACATGAATGAATTTATAGAGTGTGTACTAGACACATATATTTCATATTTGGAAAACTTTGGAGAGTATATCTATATCTATATCTATACACACACACACACACACACACACAACACTCACAGACATTAAAAAGTACCAATATAAATGCCAATCAAAATTCATCAGTAAATATATATCATCCACAGATGCAAAAATATTTATGTTACTGAACATGAGTTTATGTATAATGTTGTTCTTCTAGGACGCTCTCTTATTGGGTGAATTTTCATTTCCAACAGCATTTAGGAGGAGTGAACACTTCTCACAATTTGTATCTGCCAAGACATCCACCTTACAAAAATGTACGTGTGATACCTGGTAGGATTCTATATATGCATATAAACATACATGTGTGAATAGGCTACAGAAATTGGAAACAAGTATTCACATATTTGTTAAGTTTAAAAACACATGGAGAATATTTCAATTAAAATTTGACTAGATGTATAACTCCTAACTTATATAATGCAAATGTCAAGTCCAACTATAGAACATGTCTCCTCTGAAGTGCTTGTATTTCTATTGTGTTTGGTTAATTTTCCCCATTATATTAGGATGAATAGTCTGAGTCTACTAGGTATGGGTTAGTGTCAGGGATTCAGTACTTCGAATGAAAAATTGGAAAATGAATCCAATGTGTATGTAAATATATGCTGCACAAATATCCTCCCGCTCTCATCCAAAACAATGCCTTGACATTACCTTCACCCCAAGTAAGACACAAATAGAGGAGAAGATTTACAAAATCAGTGAATACATATCTGGAATGGAAAACGCTCAGGAGTTCACAACCTTGGAGGTGGTTTAGGAGTTTCCAAAAGTAAGGGACATGGTAAACACTCCACAAACATGGAGCTCTGCTGGCCTAAAAACTTTTTGAGAAACTGCCTCTGAGCTTCCGCACTTGAAATATATGTTGTTTTCATGAGATTTGGCTTCCTTTGTAGTGAGACCATCAAAGCTGGGTCTGCATCTATGTGACCTGGAGGACATGGTTTCTTATTTTCCAATGAACAAGATGAAGCAGTGCTGAATCCTCTCTTTATAGGTAAACTGAGGCCACTGGGGACGAAGTGTCTCCCCGTCTCCCCATGTGGACTGTGAAGCCATTTGGTCCTCCTCCACTTTTTGTGGTGTTTAGGCTGCTACACTGTGAGTTTGGTATTTGTTTCACGAAATACTAGCAGCTAAACTGGGACACAGTGCTGGAGGGAGTTCTGTCACGTGTGGTGGGTCAGGGTCTGCAAGAGAATGCACCAACTAGGCTTCTATCTCTCACAGCTTGCCCCATTGCCCCCTTGTCCATATCAACCTGATTCTTAATTTTCCTCTTAAAACTCTCCATATAACAAGATGCCTTTACATATAAGGGTCTGCTGGCAGCACCATGTCAGTTACAAGCCATTTGGAATCAAATGGTAGATGCACATGGTCCTACCAGGGATGTTTTATCAAACGCCTCCCCACCACTGCTCTAGACCCACTACTCAGCAGGCTCCAAATTACTGGCATCTCTGTTCTACACCATTTTCATGAAACTCAGTAAATCAAGGCACTGTCTGGTATACTCATGGTCAGCAACAGGACATCCAATGTTTCTCCAGTGCCACCTGGTCATAGGAATTTCAAAAATTTTATGGTATTTATCTAGCCATTTTTCAAGCATGAAGTTGGAGGCACTGTGGGTATCAATTCATTAGGCAAACATTAAATGGTGAGGAAGCTCATTTCAATGAAATATCTGGAGAACTGTCACAGGCAAGGCTTCCAAAAGAATTTACAAAACGTCACATTAGGCCAGGCCCATTGAGGTCAACAATGTGAGGTCCATGTGTGTTTTGACTCTCAATTATGGCTGCCATTTCTTTAAGAATAAAATCATGTGATATCCTTGCTGAGATTCCCAGGCCTCTGTGGAAATCTACCCGGGGCTTAGGTCTCAGTTTTCAAGAGCGACTTTCATGCGTGGCCTCTTAAAATCCCAACACAATTCATGGCAATGCTTCTCTGAGTTCAGTTCCAAAACCCAGTGTCTAAGGGGAATCACACCAGAGTTCAAGCACACGTGGACCCAGTAATTTTTTCCAATGCCACACAAATGACCAACATTAAAACCAAAACACTCCCACATGGCCCTCACCTTTTTCCATATAGTCAATCATCTTAACCTCTGGCTGGAGGTTTCCATGAGGGGTGCAGCCCAAGACAGTGTCCAAAATCAGCTCGTTTGCCCCTCATTTGCCTAAAGTCAGGGTAGCCTGGACACCGTTGCTGTGAACCAGGAGTGAACAAATAAGCCTGCCATTAATACTTCTATGTTTCTCCAATTTGATCGCTACTGATTTTAGGTATCGATTCTTTAGGTGATTTAGAGTCATGGGAAAACACAAGCACCTCTGCAGGGCTTTGAAGAACTCATTTGACTCACAGAATCCCTATTCATATTTGTTGGAGTGCAGGAACCTAACAGAGGAAGGCAAGAGTCTTCATCCACAATGAATGATATTTTTTGCCATTTAGTTTTGGAAGCTCACATGGGATCATTCTTAAGATCCATCAGGTGCTGAGAATCTAAGTCACAGCCACACCCAGGTCCAAGAGGCTGATAAAGACACATCCCTTTCCAAAGCAATTAAGCAAAGAGCCACAGGTGAGGCCCATTCATTTCCATTTGAAAACTGTTTTCTTCAGGCTTCACAAAGGGGTGGCCTGATGCAAAGACCTTCCTGACATTCAGTGCAACACAACAATAAGTAAGCAAAAAGCCCAAGGCCGTGTTTCTTCACTGAGACTTTACTGGTCACACTGATATCTGAGTTTTCTGAGATGCTGGCCATTCTCTTCAACTATCCTTTACATGGCCATGTCACAGAGCTTGGAGGTGGTACATATTTTGAACACAAATCCCTGAGCCCATTCTGGAGAGTGGCCAGAATTCAGGAAGAAAACAACAACTTAGAAAGATAGCAGTTGTTGCACATCGATAAGACAAGCTGCAGTCCATTCATATATTGGGCAGGATGAATTATAGGGAAGATTTTTACTAGACAGGACACATCCATTAATGCATTCTCTTTTCTAATGTCTACAACAACGGACACAGTGGGATACACATAAACAGAAACACTCGCCTTGTCAAATGACTTACTAGAAACTGTCTGTTCCAAACCAAACAAACCGCCTTTTCGGTCTATTCTCAGAACATGAGACAAAACAACAAACCCACACCCACTCCCACAAAGGCACCTCCTTCCCCCAAGTAGGTCTGTGACTATCCGGAGTGTCCTCTGACTGGTGGGCCATACTATGTTCCCCCGAAATGGCCTGTCTTCTCTCAGATCTTGTTTCCTTGACCAACTCTGTGAAGAAGTCAGGAAAAAGTGGTTAGCCACTACCTGTTTTCTCAGGAAAGGTCCATCTTCAGATCTCTCCTGGCATTTGGCCATCCTCACATCATTAGGTACCAAGAAAACTGACTCTGTCCTTGGTAAATCCAAACAAGTGAGCCCACTGGGCCTGGGACTGGGACTGCCTCTGCGTGCCTGGCTTCTTGGATACCAAGTTCAGAGAGTTCCATCACCAAGGAAATGAGGTATGTCACATTCTTTGGAACTGAATGAGGTCACTGCCTTGGCAACCACTTTGTCCTAACAGTTGCTTCCAAGGGTTACATAAGATGGAGGTTTCCCCTACTACCTGTGACACTTTCATAAGGTAGAATGTATATCAACCATTGGCACCCGGGAACAGCTCTCCACTCAGGCCTGGATTGTTCCACCTTGTCTACAAAAAGAAGAGAGAGGCAGATTCAGACACATCCCTTCATCCTGACCAGGTTGTTTGCCATGGAAGTTGACTTTTGCTCTCTCATTAGCTTCATACCTGCCTACAACTTCTCCATGTATCATTTGTGCATGGACATTTGAGGTTCTCATCTGGTGAAAGATCCCCAACTTTCCTGTATTGTAAGAACCCCTCTGTCCCTGCTCTTCTGTAAAATGTTTGAGGGAACAGTGTATACCTGGGGTTAAAAACAGGTTTGATTTGGTGATGAATGATTCTGTGCGATGAATAATGGGATTGGGAACCTGCAATATTTACAAGAATATAGAGGTGAAATATAAGTAGGAAAACAGAAATCTAGGTATGATTTGAAGCCCAGAGGCTTTTGCCCTTGATTGGGATACTTCGCTTTGAATTATGTTCTGCAAAGATGTCTCAGATAATTTGATATACAATGGCATAGGACCTTGTACATTGGATGATTGAATTTAGAAGAGAACATCCAGTCAAAAAGGGATATTCAGTAGGATTAGGAAGATATTCGGTAGGTTTAGGAAGACGAGTGAGTATAGGATTTGGACCAAAAGTTCTTTAGCAATAGACTTTTGGTTATAGAGTGAATGTAAATGTCAGCACATATGAAGAGTCAGACACTATGTTGAACTGGGGAAAATATGTAGAAAAGCAGATATCAATGGAAACATTACGAAATCAGGCAAAGTATAAAGTGAGGGATAGAATTAGACATTTTCAACAGGGTTGAGTTTCAATATATAAATTAGGAAAAAACAAATATGTAGTCACCAATAGGATTGACAATTGACAGCATTAGGCAACATGGACATGGATGTTTTTGAAATCCATGTTCACTTTCCATTTAGGCTTTGGTACAATCATAAGTGTGACCTTTCCATTTTTTGTCCAGAATATTGCTGTGATAACGAGGTGTGACATGAGTATTTCTTTCACCATTTCTGGGAGCAATGTATTGAAGATGTAAAATTAGAATCGGGGGTACAAATAGGTGTACCCTGTTTCTATGAACATAGAGAAAAACCACGAATAGACCATACTGTGAATAAATAATATAACTTTTTTGAACTTTAAATAATGAATTGAACTGATATCTGAAAAATAAAAGGAAATTGTATATTGATATACAATCATTCATTCCAACCAGTTATATATCTAATGGAAATATTAGTGTTTTGGTTTATCATGAAGAGTGTGTGAGTTTTGCTTCAAAATGATTATGGAAATTCAAAATAATGTGTTTGGAAAGAAGTCTCATGAAAAGACCAGTCAAGAAACCCTGACAATACATGTGTTCTGAAGCAAGAAGTGATTAATGTTGAAACAAATGCCTATTAATTTGTGAACTTGTGGATGAAATGTATATCCTATGATGTGCAAAAACTGAAGAAACAATAATGTACCAGTGTCGAATACAAATGAATGACAAATTACATATCATGTCCCATAGGAGTCTACTTGCATTGATGTTAGACTGGGTCAGATACTGTAGAATAATTAGGATTTGTATGCACCCTTCACTGAAGTTAGTAGTCAGTACTAGGAAACAAATATGTATTTCAGGTGGATGAATATTTCTGATTATAATCTTGTGAAAAGTTGATTATAAATCCACATACATGAACATGAATGAATTTAGAGAGTGTATACTAGACACATATATTTCATATTTGGAAAACTTTGGAGAGTATATCTATATCTATATCTATACACACACACACACACACACACACACACACACACACACACACAACACTCACAGACATTAAAAAGTACCAATATAAATGCCAATCGAAATTCATCAGTAAATATATATCATCCACAGATGCTTCTTCCGGACCCAGTCTCCTCTCCAAACACTCCTCCCTTAACACCTGTTAGTCTAGTCTATTATAATACCCCAGAGGAAAAAGGGACTCTTGCCGCAAAATGGGAAGGCCCCTATCCTGTCATTCTCTTTACCCTTACCGCCGCCAAACTCTCCTTACCAGACAACTGTCTCACTCCCTGGATTCACATGTCTAGGTTGAAGCCACATCACCAGGAGGCCCCACCTGCTGAAGACAGGGCCACCCCAGAGGAACTCCAAGAATCACCTACTGAACCTCCCCTTTACTCCTGCTCTCCACACCCATCTCACCCATTTTAGTTGTGGCTCACACGGTTTTCCTTGCAGCCCAATTCCTCTTAAAGAAGGCACAATGAGCACTCCCAACACCCTAGTCTTCTCTAACTGCTTGTTTTTTGTGCTCTGCTTATTTTCTGTGCTCTGTCAGGACTGGTCTTTACCCTCCTCACCTACCATGCATTTATTCACTTTTCGGGAACGATACTCAGAACATGGCATGCAGAAGGTCTGCGCAGTGGATGCAACTACTTGCTTCATCCACAACTGCACCTCTATTTCCCTAAAATTGTCACCTTCAAGGACCTTCGTCCCTGGTAGCTGGAACTGGCCTTTCATTTGCTTCCTTTTTGATCAAACAAAAGACTATTGTCATTGGTGGCCTGAGATATATAATGGGTGCCCCTATTGGTCATGCATGTTCCATGATGAACGTGGTAGCTATTCTTACCACTCATTTGGTTACCCTGAAGGGTGGACTTCTAGTTACATAAAGTGGCATAAAGGCTCTTCATCCAGTAACAATGGATGGTATACTTTAGATAAACCTGACCCCAAGGCCAAACGATGGGGCTATGTTGAGTTTGCTGTCTATGCTCGGACAACCTCAGTCAGACCCACAGGGTGGATGACTATTGGCCGCACCCTGATTACGCAACCTAAGGCAAACATCCAGGTAGTCGAACACATTAAGGACTCAGAATCAAAACTTTGAGATCATATCCATAGCTCATCCAAAGAGGATTCAGAGCCTTCAACCCTCTCAGGTCCCCCTCCCACATGGCTCAATTTGCTACACCAAACTTTTTGATTATTAAACTCCACCCCTCTTTCTGTGCCTACTTCTCAGTGCTTTCTCTGTGCTTCACTTAGTCGTCCACTTCTAGCAGCAGTCCCATTAGCGGCAGGAAATATTCCAGCAAAACCCTACAATTTCTCTAAAAAGGACAACCCCTACATGTGACACGTATCCCACTGTGGGAAAGTTATTCCACCAATACTTTATTTCTTTTCATCTGTTTCCACCTGCCAATAATGAATCCTTTACCCATTTGTTCCTTGAGCTACAGCACCCCATAGAGCCCTGTGTTTATGCAACCTGGACATTTCCTCTGGTGTAATGGTTCTTTAAGTACCTCAACCATCAATGTCTCTGGCGCCTGTTTCTTGGTTACTGTAGTTCCTCAGCTATCTTTGTATACTCCCACCGAATTCTGACAGTTGGCCCTACCTTCCCGCACCCGTAGGGTAGTCTTTCTGCCGGTTCTGGTAGGCCTCATTTTAACAACCTCAGTGACAGGTCTCGGACTCTCTGGTGGAGCTATAGGTCATGCTCTATGGGATCCAATGACCTTCAACAAAAACTGCAGGAAACACTCAATACCATGGCTGAGTCTCTGGGTTCCTTGCAGCGGCAGGTTACTTCATTGGCACAAGTGGCTTTACAGAACCAAAGGGCAATTGATCTTCTCACTGCAGAAAAAGGGGTTACATGCCTATTCCTCAGAGAGGAATTATGCTATTATGTTAATGAATCTGGGCTAATAAAAAAAATGTTGTTAAATTGCAGGAATTATCGACCCAATTGCTCAAACCTACCTCCTCCAATCCCATAACAGGGTTCTTCCAATCCTATCTTGCCATGTACTTACTACATATCTTGGGTCCCCTTATTTGGATGCTCCTTTTTTGTGCTCTCTTGCCCTGCATAATGAAGTGCCTTCAAACCCAACTGCATAAAATTCCTAATCAAACTTTCAACCATCTTTTGCTTAGTCACTACCAGCCTCTGATGACCGATGAATCCCCAACATCTCCAAGAGAACAGTTCACTCAGTGATGAAGCTCACTACCAGGCACGATGGAATGCAACGGGTATTAGACAGCGGGAGACAACGAGCTCGGAGAACCTCTTAATCTGCCATCCTGGATTCATAGTCTTTACCACCTTCTAAGCTTTCTCATGGTTCTTGGCCTCTTCTATGTCAGTCCCCCCACATGGAACTTCTGCCAAAAATTGACATTTGCTTTAATTTTTATCTTCATTCTGTTTTTATTCGCTCTGATCTTCTTCAGGTGCTGGCGACACCATGTCCAGGCAACGCTTCCAGTATTTCCTTGAGTCTCTGTTACAGGACCAGTGGCTGATACCAACAATCTCTTCCATCCAGGACTGGTTCCATGCCATCGACATCTTTGGCTTCAGGGAACATTCATTGACTTCACCCCTATGAAAATAGCTGTCTATAGCCACTGGGTTTTATTTCTGGCTGCCATGATATCCCCATACCTGCCCCCTGAGCATTCCTCCACTTCTCTTTCTAGGCCCCACACCACCCCCACACAGCAGGAAGCAGCCAAATCTGACAAACGACACCCCACTTTCTAAGAAAACAAAAAGGGTGGAATGTTGGGAAAAGAATAAATGGCAGCCATACCGCAGAGAAAAACCCCAACATGGCGCCTAAGGACTTCTTCTTCCTACCTTCTTCATTTCTGCAGTGGCACAAAAAGTTCCCGCCCTTGTGAACTCTCCCGCCAGCGCCAATTTCAAATCTCGCTTGTGGGGAACCTTAGCCCCAATGAGAACTAATTCCTGGGCTCTGGAGCTGATATTTGAAAGAACTTGTCAATAAACGGGTTGCTGCAATTTATGTAAGCCATACCATCTCCCCCTTAGTTCTATATAAGCACACAGCTTTTAGCAATAAATTTGGAATTCTCCCGGTGAAGTGTCATTGCGTGGGGAATTATTTCACTCATGTTCAGCAACAGGATATCCAAAGGTTCTCCAGTGCCACCTGGTAATGGGAATTTCAGAAATTTGATAGTATTTATTTAACCATTTTTGAAGGATGAAGTTGGAGTCACTGTGCGTTTCAATTAATGCAGGAACCATTATGTGGTGAGGAAGCTCATTTAAATGAAATCTCTGGAGAAATCTCACAGGCAAGGCTTCCCAAAAAGTGGCCAAAAGGTCACATGAAGCCAGGATCATTGAGGTCTACAATATGAGTTCCATTTGTGTTTAGACTCTCAATTATGGCTGCCAAGTCTTTCAAAATAAAATCATGTGATATCCTGGCTGAGATTCTCACTGCACTGTGGAAAGACACCCTGGCCCTCGATCTCAGTTTTCAAGGGCGCATCTCATGCGTGGCCTCCTAAAATCCCAACACATTTCATGGCAATACTTCTTTGAGGTAAATTCCAGAACTCAGTCTCTAAGAGGAATCATGCCAGAATTCAAGCCCAGGTGGATCCAGTTATCTCTTCCAACCGCCAAACAAATGACCACAATTAAAACCAAACACTCCCACATGGCCCTCATCTTCTTCCATATAGACACTTATCATAACCTCTGGCTGGAGTTTTTCATGAGGGGTGCAGCCCAAGACAGTGTCAAAAATAAGCTCCCTTGCCCCTCATTTGCCTAAAGTCAAGGTGGCCTGGACACCCATCCGGTGAACCAGGAGTGATCAGATAGGCCAGCTGTTAATACTGCTCTGCATCTCCAATTTGAGGCCTACTGACTGTCAGGTATAGATTCTTTATATGATTTGGAGCCATGAGAAAACCCAAAAACCTATGGGTTAGCCTCTGCAGGGCTGTGCATAACTCATTTGAACCAAAGGATCCGTATTCTCACTTGATGGTGGTCAGGAACCTTACAAATGAATGCGAGAGACTTCATTCACAATAATTGCTCTTTTGGCCATTTTGGTTTTGGATGCACACATGGGATCTCTCTTTACATCCATCAGGTGCTGAGAATCTAAGCCACAACCTCACACAGGGCCAAGAGGCTGATTCAGACACATCCCTTTCCAAAGCAATTAAGCAAAGAGCCACAGGTGATGCCTATTCATTTCCATTTGAAAACTGTTTTCTTCAGGCTTCACAAAGGGGTGGCCTGAGGCAAAGACCTTCCTGACATTCAGGGAAATAGAACAATTGATAAGCAAAAGGCCGAAAGCATGGTTTCTCCACTGAGACTTTCTTGGTCACACTGATATCTGAGTTTTCTGAGATGCTCGCCGTTCCCTTCAGCTATCCAGGACATGGCAATGTCACAGAGCTTGGAGGTGGTACATATTTTGGACACAAAACCATGAGACTATTCTGGAGAGTGGTGAGAATTCTGGAAGAAACAGGAACTTAGGAAGGTAGCAGGTGTTGCCCATGGATAAGGCAAGCTGCAGTCCATTCATAAATTGGGCAGGATGAATGCCGGGAATCTTTCTACTATACAGGACATATCAATTGTTGCATTCTGTTTTCTAATGTCTACAACCACGGACACAGTGGGATACACAGAAATAGAAACACTTGCCTTGTCCAACGACTTACTAGAAGAAGACCACTCCAAATCAAACAAACCATCTTTCCTACCTATTCTCAGATCATGAGACAAAACCACAAAATCACACCCACCCCACAAAGACACCTCCTTCCCCCATGTAACTCTGTGACTATCCGGAGTTTCCTCTGAGTGGTGGGCCATACTATGTTCCCCCAAAATGGCCTGTCCTATCTCAGATCTGGTCTCCTTGGCCAACTCTGTGAAGTTGTCAGGAGCCTGCGGTGAACCACTACCTACTTTCTCAGGAAAGGCCCCTATTCAGAGCTCTCCTGGTATTTGGCCATCCTCACATATGTTGGTACCAAGAAAGACTGACACTCTCCTTGGTAAATTCAAACAAGTGAGCCTACTGGGTCTGGGAATGGACTGGCTCCGGGTGCCTGGCTTCCTGGATCCCAAGTTAAGAGAGTTCCATCACCAAGGAAGTGAGGTAGATCACTTCTTCAGGAACTGAATGAGGTCATTGCCTTGACAACCACTTTGTCCTAACAGTTGCTTTCAAGAGTCCCATGAGATGGAGGCTGCCCCTACTTCCTGTGACACTTTCACAAGTTAGAATGGTATATAAACCATGGGCACCCGGGAACAGCTCTCCACTTAGGACTGGTTTGGTCCATCTTCTCTACATTAAGAAGAGAGAGGCTGATTCATACACATCCCTTCATGCTGACAAGTTGTTTGCCATAGAACATGACTTTTCTCTCTCAGGTCTTTCGTAGCTGCCTACATCTTCTCAAGGGATCATTTCTGCATGGACCTTTGATGTTCTCAACAGGTGGAACATGCCCTACATTCCTGTATTTTAAGAGCAACCCTGTCCCTGCTGTTCTGTAAAGTTCGATTGAGAGAACAGTGTATGGTTTGGGTTAGTAACATGTTCAATTTGGGGTTAGGAATCCTTCTGCATGACGAATAATGGTATTGGGAAACTATGATATTTACAAGAATATATAGGTGAAATATAAGTATAAAACAGAAATCTAGGGAAGATATGAAGTCCAGAAGGGCATTGGGCCCTTAATTGGTACACTTAGCTTTGAATTATTTTCTGCAAAAATGTCTCAGATAATTCTATATACAATGGCATAGGAGCTTGTACCTTGGATGATTGAATGTCGAATAGAACACCCACTCAAAAAGGGATTGTCGGTAGGATTAGAAAGATAGTCAGTAGGTTTACAAAGAAGAGTGAGAATAGGATTTAGACCAAAAGTTCTTAAGCAATAGGGTTTCAGGTAGACAGTGAATGTAAATGTCAGCACAAGTGAAGAGTCAGTCACAATGATGAACAGGGGAAATATGTAGGAAAATAGATATAAATAGAGACATTACTAAATCAGGCAAAGTATAAAGTGAGTGATAGGATTAGACATTTTCAACAGGCTTGAGGTTGAATATATAATCTTAGGAAGAAACAAAAATGTAGTCACCAATAAGATTGACATTTGAGAGCATTAGGCCACCTGGACATGGAAGGTTTTAGTAATCCATGCTCACTTTCATTTAGGCTTTGGTACAACCTTAAGGGTGACCTTTGATTTTTTTGTCCAGAATATTACTGTGATAAAATGTATATATAGATCAGGTGACATGAGTATTTCTTCCACCATTTTTTGAGGAATATTTTGAAAACGTATAAATTAGTATTGAGGGTAAAAATAGGTGTACCCTGTGACTATGAATATAGAGATAATGCATGAATAGACCATACAGTTAATAAATAATATAACTGGTTCCACTTTAAATAATGTATTGAATTGATATCTGAAAATACATAAGAAATCATATATTGATATATAATCATTCATAACAACTAGTTATACGTCTAATTGTAATCCTAGGGTTATGGTTTATCATGAAGAGTGTGTGAGTTTTGCTTCAAAAGTGATTATGGAAATCAAAAATAATGTGTTTGGAAAGAAGTCTCATGAAAAGACCAGTTTGAAACATGGCGGAACACGTGTTTTCTGAAGCAGAAAGTGATTGAAAGTGAAATAAATGCCTATAAATTTGTGAACTTGTGGATGAAATATATATCCAATAATGTGCATAAACTGAAGAAATAGTAATGTACTAGTTTTGAATAAAAATGAACTTCAAAACACTTATCATATCCCATAGCAATCTACTTGCATTGATGTGAAAATGGATCAGTTACTGTAGAAATATTAGGATTTATATGCACCATTCACTGAAGTTAGTTTTCAATACTAGGAAAAAAATACGTATATCAGGTGAATGAATATTTCTGAGAATAATCTTGTGAAAAGTTGATTATAAATCCATATACATAATCATGAATGAATTTAGGGAGTGTATAATAAGACACATATATTAAATATTTTGAAATATCTGGAGAGAATATATATATATATATATATATAATATATATATATATATCCACACACAGATTTTTAAAATTAGCAATATATATGCCAATCGAATTACACCGTGAAATATGTATCATCCACAGATCCAAAAATATTCATTTTACTGGATATGGATTTATGTATAACTTTTTTCAACTAGGAAGCTCACCCATAGGTTGAATTTTCAGGTCAAACAGCGTTTAAGAGGAGTGATCTCTTCTAACACTTTGTATCTACCAAGTCATGTAACTCACAAGAATGTACGTGTGATACCAGGTAGGATTCTATATGTGCATATAAAAATACATGTGCTGAATAGAATACAGAGAAAGGGAGACAGGAATTCACATATTTGTTAACTTTAAAAGCACATGGAAAACTATTTCAACAAAAAAATTGACTAGATTTATAACTCCTACCCTATATAATGCAAAAAGGCAAGTCCAAGTATACAACATGCCTCCTCTGAACTGCTTGTATTTCTATTCTGTTTCCATTATTTTTCTCCATCATATTAGGATTAGTATTCAGAATCTAGCAGAGCATGTGTTAGTGTCAGGGATTCAGTATTTCAAATGTAAATAGAAAAATGAATCCAATGTGTATGCAAATATGTGCTAAACAAAATCTTCCCACTCTCATCCAGAACAATTCCTTGATATTTTTTTCGCCCAAAGTAAGACACAATTAGAGGAGAAGAGTAATAAAATCTGTGAATAATATGCTCAGGAGTTTACAACCTTGGAAGTGGTAGAGGAGTTTCCCTAGTATGGGACAGGGTAAACACTCCATAAACATGGAGCTCTGCTGGCCTAAATACTTCTTGAGAAACTGCCTCTGAGTATGGGCACTTGAAATATATGTTGATGTCAGGAGCTTTAGCTTCTTTTTAGTGAGACTATCAAAGCTGTGTCTGCATCTATGTGACCTGGAGGACATGGTTTCTTATTTTCCAATGAACATGAGGCAGCAGTGCTGAATTCTCTCTTTGTAAGTAAACTGTGGCACTGGGGCTAAGGGTATTCCCATGTGGACTGGGAAGCCATTTGGTCATCCTCCACTTTTCGTGGTGTTTCCTGCTGCTGCACTGGGACTTTGGCATTTGCTTCATGAAATAAAAGAAGTTCAACTGGGACACAGTTCTGGAGGCAATTCTTTCAGTGGTTGGTCAGGGGTCTGCAGGAGCGAATGCACCAACCAGGTTTCTATCCCACATAGCTTGGCCCCATGTCCATAGTAACCTGATTCTAAACATTGCCCGGAAACATCTCCATATAACCAGAAGCCTTTACATGGAAGGGTTTGCTGGCTTCACCATGTAAGTCACAAGCCATTTGGGATCCAATGGCAGATCCACATGGCCCCACCACAAATTTTTTATCACACACCTGCCTACCACTGCTCTAGGCCCACTACTCAGCAGGTTCCAACATATTGGCATCTCTGTTTTACACCATTTTCATGAAACCCACTCAATCAAGGCACTGTCTTGCATATTTACGATCAGCAACAGGACATCCAAAGTTTCTCCAGTGCCACCTGGTCATGGGAATTTCAAAAATTTCATGGTATTTATCTAGGTATTTTTCAAGGATGACGTTGCAGGCACTGTGGGTTTCAATTCATTCAGGAACCTTTAAATGGTGAGGAAGCTCATTTCAATGAATGCTCTGTAGAACTCTCACAGGCAAGTCTTCCCAAAGAGTGGCCAAAATGTCACATGAAGCCAGGCCTATTGAGGTCTACAATGTGACGTCCATGGG
Organism: Callospermophilus lateralis; assembly: GCF_048772815.1. Taxonomy (NCBI): domain Eukaryota; kingdom Metazoa; phylum Chordata; class Mammalia; order Rodentia; family Sciuridae; genus Callospermophilus; species Callospermophilus lateralis. Next base: position 100,373 of record NW_027514577.1, on the reverse strand, counting down.
TGTTGTGACTCTCAACAATGGCTGACAAGTCTTTCAGAATTAAATCATGTGATCTTCTGGCTGAGATACCCAGGGCTCTGTGGAAAGCCACCCTGGGCCTAGATCTCAGTTTCCAAGGGTGATTCTCATGGGTGGACTCCTAAAATCCCAACAAAATTCATGGCAATACTTCTCTGAATTCAGTCTCTAAGGGGAATCACACCAGAGTTCAAGCCCAGGTGGTCCCAGTCATGTCTTCCAACCGGACACAAATGACCAAAATTAAAACCAAAACCCTCCCTTATGGCCCTCATCTTCTTCCATATAGACTCTAATCACAACCTCTGGCTGAAGGTTTCCATGAGTGGCGGAGTCCAAGAGAGTGTCCAAAATAACTCCCTTGCCCCTCATTGGCGTAAATTCAGGGTGGTCTGGACACCCTTCATGTGAAACAGGAGTGATCAAATATGCTAGACGTTAATACTTCTATGCTTCTCCAATTTGTGGAAAACTGAGTGTCAGGTATATATTTTTATGTGATTTGCAGTCATGAGAAAACACAAGCTCCTCTGCAGGTCTTTGAAGAACCCATTTGACCCAAAGGATCCCTATTCTCACTTGATGGAGTTCAAGAACTTTAAAGAGGAAGGGGACAGACTTCATCCACAAGGACTGCTTTTTGGCCATTTTGGTTTTGGATGCACACATGGGATCTCTCTTTACATCCACCACGTGCTGAGTATCTAAGCCACAACCTCACACAGGGCCAAGAGGCTGATTCAGACACATCCCTTTTCAAAGCAATTAAGCAAAGAGCCACAGGTGATCCATATTCATTTCCATTTGAAAACTGTTTTCTTCAGGCTTCACAAAGGGGTGGCATGAGGCAAAGACCTTCCTGACATTCAGGGCAACAGAACATTAGGTTAGCAAACGGCCCAAAGCAGTGTTTCTCCACTGAGACTTTCCTGGTCACACTGATATCTGAATTTTCTGAGACGCTCGCCATTCCCTTCAGCTATCCAGTACATGGCCATGTCACAGAGCTTGGAGGTGGTACATAACTTGGTCACAAAATCATGAGCCTATTCTGGAGAGTGGCCAGAATTCAGGAAGAAAACAGGAACTTAGGAAGATAGCAGGTGTTACCCATCCATAAGGCAAGCCGCATTCCTTTCATACATTGGGCAGAAAGAATTCTGGTAAGCTTTCTACTAGCCTGGACACATCCTTTGATGCATTGCATTCTCTTTTCTAATGTCTACAACCATGGACACAGTGGGATACACAGACATAAAAACACTCGCCTTGTCAAATCACTTGTTAGAAATCGTCCACTCCAAACCAAACAAACTGCCTTTCCTACCTATTCTCAGAACATGAGACAAAATCACAAACACACACTCACACCCACAAATTCACCTCCTTTCCCAAAGTAGGTCTCTGACTATCGGGTGTGACCTCTGACTGGTGGGCCGTACTATGTTCCCATCAAATGGCCTGTTCTGTCTCAGATCTGGTTTCCTTGGCCAACTCTGTGAAGTTGTCAGGAGACAACGGTGAGCCACTTCCTGCTTACTCAGGAAAGGCCACTCTTCAGAGCTTTCCTGGCATTTGGCCATCCTCACATCAGTAGATACCAAGAAAGACTGACTCTGTCTTTGGTAAATCAAAAGAAGTGAGACCACTGGGACTGGGCCTGGGACTAGATTTGTGTGCCTGGATGCCTGTATCCCATGTTCAGAGAGTTCCATCACCAAGAATGTGAGGTGAGGTCACTTCCTTCAGGAACTGAATGAGGTCAATGCCTTGGCAAGCACGTTGTCCTAACATTTGCTTCCAAAAGGTCCCATGAAATGGAGGCTGTCCCTAATTCCTTTGACACTTTCACAAGTTAGAATGGTATATCAAACATTGGTAACCGGGAACAGCTCTCCACAGAGGCCTCGTTTGGTCCTTCTTCTCTACATAAAGAAGAGAGAGGCTGATTCAGACACATCCCTTCATGCTGACCAGGTTGTTTGCAATGAAAGATGACTTTTGCTCTCTCAGTTCCTTCATAGGTGTCTACAACTTCTCTAGGGATCATTTGCGCATAGACCTTTGAGTTTCTCAGCAGTTGGAAGATCCCCTAAATTCCTGTATTTTAAGACCAACTCTGTCCTTGCTCTTCTCTAAAGTTAGATTGAGGGAACAGTGTATGGTTAGGGTTAATAACAGGTTTGATTTGGAATAGAAATCATTCTGCTGGATGAATAATGGTATTGGGAACCTGCGATATTTTCAAGAATATATAGGTAAAATATATGAATCTGAAAACAAAAATCTAGGTAAGATTTGAAGCCCAGAAGGGCATTGGGCTTTTGATTGGGTATTAAGCATAGGACCTTGTAACTTGGATGATTGATTTTCAAAGAGAACTTCCAGTCAAAATGGATAGTCAGTAGTATTAGGAAGATAGTCGGTATGTTTATAAAGGAGAGTGAGTATAGGATTTGGACCAAAAGTTCTTTAGCTATAGGGTTTCGGGTATTGAGTGAATGTAAATGTCAGCACATGTGAAGAATTAATCACAATGATGAACTGGGGAAAATATGTAGGAATGCAGATATCAATAGAGACTTTAGGAAATCTGGCAAAGTATAGTCGGTAGTGAAATGTTAATAAAATAGATTCTTGTCACCTCCTGTTTTACTGTATGCTTAATAAAACACTGTTGAAATCTTGAGAAGTGATTTCTAATCTTTTTCCCAGAATGTGCTGTCCCCAACTGCCAAACTTCAGAATGTACTCCCTCACCCAGTTGCACGCAAACTGCTCACCCGCCCAGGCCCATCAATAAACTTTCCTCCCTGCCCTCTTCAAAGAAAGTATATAAGCTCTGCTTAAGCTGTTCTCAGGGTTCTCTGCTCTATTCAAATGAGCTCTGAGCCCCAGCATGCTGGACCCCCAATAAACCCTTTGTTTTTGCATGAGAGAGTCTCTTGGTGGTCTCTTCCCCCAATGCTCTTCCGATATTTATATATGGAGCTTCCACCAAAATCCAGCAGTGGTGAACGAGAGACCCCAATGGGCTACTCTCAGGGTAAGTAAGGCACCTCTTTCTGGTTTCAGGTTTCAGGTTAGGGCTTGGCAAAATGGCTGTCGATGAAGTGTGTGAGCTCTCTTTGATGGTGGCTGGCAGACGTGTCACAGAGCCACAAACCAAGTCCCTGGGGGACGCCACAGAGGACTCGGGAATCAAGGAATAATAGTCTCCTCGACTCAGTGATACTTTGTTTCAGATTCGGTATTGCCAGCCCATCGGGTTTTGCCACCTGCTCAGTCTTGGTCTCAGTGTTGGACGTCCATTGCCTGTCTTTATTGTTTTCTCTTGTCTGTGTCCTGTGTCGTTGCTTTTACTGTTTGTGTATCTTTCATTATGGGACAGATCACTTCAATGCCTCTGTCCCTGACCCTTGATCTATGGACCAAAGTCCGCTTAAGGGCTCAGAATGTTTCTTTTTTAGTAAAACGCTGGACCTGGCAGACTCTGTGTGCCACAGAATGGCCCACCTTTGGATTCGGATGGCCCCTAGAAGGATCTTTCTACTTCCCACTAATTTAAAAAGACAGAGATATTGTCTTACAGCCAGGGCCACATAGCCATACTGATAAACAGGAATATACCTTAACTTGGCAGGACCTCTGCAAATCTCCTCCTCCGTGGGTGAAGCCTTTCCTTGCTGTGTCCCCGTTCCTACTCCTTCCCCCACGATCTCTCAACCCCTCTGCTCCTCCTCCTCCTCCACCCTCTGTTCTCCCTGAGTCACAAGATTTGACTCTACTGGACTCTCGTCCCCCTCCTTATCTTCTACCCTTGTCCCACAACCCCCAACACCCTCTAAGTGATTCTCCAGCTGCTGACTCAGCCTCTCTGCAATTGGAGGACGCTAAGCCAGCCCAGGGCCCTCCAGATAACTCCCCTGCGTCACACACAGCCCCTCCTCCCCTGGAGGAAGCTGGAGTTGCTAAAGGAACTCGCCGGTGGCAAATGATTGAAAACCCTGGAACTCCCGTGTTGCTTCCCTCCATCCCTAAGGACCAATGATTGACGATGGCCATAGGGAAAAAATGCAAGCCTACCAGTATTGGCCTTCTCCTCTTCAGACCTATATAAATGGAAAAATAACAATCCCCCTTTTACCGAGGACCCAACCTGGCTCTCAGGTCTGGTGAAGTCATTGATGTTTTCACACCAACCTTCTTGAGATGACTGCCAACAACTCCTAGGGACTCTCTTCATGACAGAGGAACAAAAGAGAATCCTCCTGGATGCTAGAAAAAAGTATCCTCGGACCAAATGCGTGACAGACAAAACTTCCCAATATATTCAAAGCCGGCTTTCTCTTGAAACGACCCAACTGGGACCCCAACACCTTTGAAGGTAGGGAGCATCTGTCCACTTATCGCCGGGCTCTAATAGTGGGTATCTTAGTGGCCGCTAGGTGACCAACTAATTTGGCCAAGGTAAGAGAGATCATTTAAGGGCCTGATGAATCTCCCTCTATGTTCTTAGAGATAATTATGTAGGCATATAAGAGACATACTCCTTTCGATCCTCAGGCAGAGGATCAAAAGGCATCTGTCACAATGGCCTTTATTGGGAAAGCTGCCCTGGATATTAAAAGAAAGTTACAATGCTTAGATGGATTACAAGATATGACTTTGAGGGATTTATTCAGAGAACCCGAGAAGGTATACTTTAAGAGAGAAACTGAGGAAGAGAAGGGAGCTGAGTGAGGATAAAAGAAACAAAAGACAGACTAAGGCATTGACTAAGGTCCTGGTCACAACAAGAAATAGGCCAGAAATTAAGAAACAGAGAGACAGGAAGGGATACCTGGGCACACACTAGAGGCCACCCCTGGCCTCAGATCAATGTGCCTACTCTAAAGAAAAAGGACACTGGGCCAAAGAGTGCCCTAGAAAGAGACAGCCATGCCAGCCAGATATTCTGACTCTGGAGGAATACTAAGAAAGTCCGGGCTCAGATCCTCTCCCTGACCTCAAGGTAACTTTTGAAGTGGAGGGGAACACAATAAACTTTGAAGTAGATGCAGGGTGAATATACTCAGCCCGTAAGGCCCATTGGGCCCTCTACCGAATAAAAGGTCTCTAATTCAAGAGTCTAACAGAAGTAAATATCGGGCTTTGACAACTACGAGGACCATGGACCAGGGAAAAGGAAAAATCCATCACTCCTTCCTAGTAATCCCAGAATGCCTGGCCCCATTGATGGGCAGAGTTCTGCTCACCAAGCTCTGGGCCAAAATTACTTTTAACCCTGAAGGCCCTCAAGTGGAATTTTTTAATTCTTCAGTAACTACTCCTATAATCATGGCTCTAACTATGTCAGTAGCAAATGTTCATCAACTCACTCACCTTTGTTCAAAGAAACTGCATTCATTCGTGAAGGATCAAGGACACAGTTTTCCACTAACCTACTCACAGCAAAAGGAAATAACTGAATGGGTAACAAAAGCCTGTCAGGTCCATTAATTGGTTAAAGCTTACACTTCCAAGCTTCCTGCAGGAAAGCACCTATGAGGAACCAGACGAGGACAATTCTGGGAAGTGGACTTTACTGAAATTAAGCCAGTAAGGTATGGACTTAAATAACTCCTAGTCTTTGAACATACATTTTCAGGATGTATTGAAGCCTTCCCCACACACACAAAAAAAAAGAAATAAAAAAGAAGAAAAAAGAAACATTGCAAATGGTTGTAAAGAAGATCCTGGAAGATATTTATTCTCCCCTTGACGACCAGTAGTCTTAACCCTAATCAGCCCCTTAAGCTGCGATGGCTGATCACAAATCCTACTGGACACGAAGTATGGCCTATCTCGAATACAGCCCCCTTACGAACCTGGTGGCCATCTCTCCACCCAGTCATTTGTCAGCTGGCTATAGGTCTTTCCTATTGGGATATCCCTGATTAACAGGATCCCACTAAAATTCCATTAAATCCCTTCCGTACCATAGATAATGGAAACAAACATTATAGATGTAGGGACACGTGAGCCAGATGCAGGTTGGCTAGCCTAGATTACTATGTTTGCCCGGCAGACTATCAAAGCCACAAACAGTCACGGCTGTGGGGGGGGGGGGGGAGAGCAGACTTCTATTGTAAGTCATGGGGATGTGAGCATACAGGGACTGTCAGATGGAACCCAAACTCCTCATCAAATTCTGTACACAGCATTGGCCATATTACGAATTAGATAACCAAAACCGATGGCCCCCAGAGGGGTCTCTAGATCCTCAAATTCTGTGTGACCTTTTTAACTTCTGCAAGTGCTCAAAAGGGTGAATGGAGATTCCGCTATGTGGAGGCCTTCTCTCTCCTTTGCTCACATCCTGAACTATGCTTCTCCAATAGATGCTCACCCTCAGCCTTGTGCTCCAGACTCTCTGCTGTCACTCCCACCTCAGCAACTTGATTTCTCCCCTCCAATATCTAGATCAAAAACCCAAATCTCGACTGGTTCTCAGACCATTGCTCCCTTGCTGAGGTTGCAGGTACTGAGGTACCACTCCATTCACTCACTCCTCTCCTCTCCTGTCAGTGCCCGCACCGGGTCCCACCCAGTCCTCTTACCACCTAATGCAAAGCTCAAACCCGCTGAGAAGAATCCTCAGACCCTAATACAAGATGTAATGAAAATGGCCTTTAATGTTGCTTTGTCATCACTAAAAACAGGTTACTAAGAATTTAAAGTCCCTCACAGGCTTTTTGGAATCTCACTCCCGTCTCCCCCTCTGTTCTATCTGTTCTATTGCTCAAGTTTTTGTTGCTATTAAGATCCCAAAGCCCTCTCCCAATATTCTTTTACATCTCTCCTTCCTCATTCTCAGATCCACAGAGCTGCTCTTATCCCTGCCTTCCAAATTGTCCCCCTCTGTACCAGGCCCACAGAAAAGTCTTAACTGACCTTCTCCAGAAGTCTTCACCATGGCTGATTTAGGACTTTCAGCAAAATAATCCCGATAAAAGAGTTCACTGTAGATAAACTTCCTATTTTTGTGTTGCCCTGGTCTCCTTGGCAACTGGCTAAAAAATTCAGCACTCCTGATCTAGACACACCCTTACTAGTTTTTCACAAAATATTTGAAAAAAAGGCCTCTGGCCTTGAGCTGGGGCTTCACAGAGATGGCTACATTTCTAAGATAAAGAAGTTACAAACTGGGCTGTATGGAAACAGCTGGAAGGGGGAAAAAAAGAAAGGGAAGACACCCCCACCCAGGTGTCCTTGAAAAGTTAACTTGCCCAAACTGAGGAAAAAACAGAAACAAAAACTGATTTTTGTGAACTTCTGCAGACTGTGAACTTCTGAGCCCCTTCCCTTACGTGTTGGGTACAAAATTCTGAAACTACGTAACTTGGGTTTTAGGGGATTAATTGATTACAACAGAAGCAATGCCCTCTGAATCTGGTTGAAACCAAAAAAGACTGTTTCCGTGTCTTTGGTGCTATCTTAGGTGCCTTGCCTTGTCCGTCCCTACAACAGTATAATTCTATATACTTAAACATTGTTTATGTTTTCATGAAAGATGTGATTAATTGTGAAATGGTGCAGATGTTTCCCAGAGTGCTCTATCATGACGCAGGTTCATCTGAAGATCAAAGAGGGGGACATACAACCCGGTTCCGCTGGGAACATATGTCCCTCACCTTAGCCATTCTATTACGAATAGGAGTTGCTGCAGGGTTGGGCACAAGAACCACTGCTCTGGTCCATGGGACACAACAAGTGACCCAATTAGAAGCAGCAATAGATCAAAACTTAAAGATTTTAGAAACCTCCATCACAGCTTTGCAGGAATCTTTAACCTCTCTCTCTGAAGTTGTTTTACAGAACAGTCGAGGGTTGGACCTCCTTTTCATGACAGAGGGGGGCCTTTGTGCTTCATTGAGGGAAGAATGTTGTTTTTATGTCGACAATACTGGAGTTGTAAAAAAATCTATGAGTAAATTAAAAAGATGCCTTGAAGAGCAACAACGAGAGAGAGAGAGGCACAGAAAGGGTAGTTTGAGTCTTTTTTTACACAGTCCCCATGGTTAATTACGTTTTTATCAACCCTGGCCGGTCCAATAATAATCCTCATATTATTACTAACTATAAAACCCTGTTTCCTCAACCATGTAATTTCTTTTCTCCAAGCTCAAGTTGGACAAATTAAAATTATGGTAATACCCCACTAGCAGACATAGAATGTGACACCCCACAAAGATCACTTTTATGATTAAAAGTAGCCAGAAAAAGAAGTGGGGAATGAAAGGTTAATAAAATATGTACTTGTCACTTCCTGTTTTTCTGTACACTTAACGAAACACTGTTGAAATCTTGAGAACTCTTTGCTAATCTTGTTGCCAGAATGTGCTGTCCCCAATTGCCAAACTGCAGAATCTACTCCCTCACCCGGTTGAATAGAAACCTGAACTGTACTTGGATCATTGAATGTAGAAGAGAACATCCATTCAAAAAGTTATAGTCAGTTGGATTAGAAAGATAGTCGGTAAGTTTAGGAAGAAAAGTGAGTATAGGATTTGGAACAAAAGTTCTTTAGCAATAGGATTTTGGTTAGAGAGTCAATGTAAACGTCAACACAAGTGAAGAGTCAGTCACAATGATGCACAGGGCAAAATATGTAGGAAAGCAGATATCAATAGAGACATTAGGAAATCAGGAAAAGAATAAAGTGAGTGATGGGATTAGATATTTTCAACAGGGTTGAGGATGAATATATGAGCTTAGGATAAAACAAATATGAAGTCAACAATAGGATTGACATTTGATAGCATTAGCGTAGCCCAAGACAGTGTCCAAAATAAGCTCTGTTGCCCCTCATTTGCCTAAATTTCCAGTGCCTGTACACCCTTCCTGTGTACCAGGAGTGATCAAATAGGCCTGCCCTTAATACTGCTCTGCTTCTTCAATTTGAGTCCTACTGAGTGTCGGGTACAGATTCTTTATGTGAATTGGAAAGATGAGAAAACTCAAGCACCTATTGGATAGCCTCTGAATAGATTTGAAGAACTCATTTGACCCAAAAGATCCCTATTCTCACTTGATGGAATTCAGGAACCTTACAGAGGAAGGCAAAATACTTCATCAACAATGACTGCTCTTTATGCCATTTTGGATTTTATGCACCCATGGGATCTTTCTTTAGATCCATCAGGTACTGAGAATCTAAGTCAAAGAATCACACTGGGCCAAGAGGCTGATTCACACTCATCTCTTTCCAAATCAATTAAGGAAAGAGCCAAAGGTAAAGCATATTCATTTCCATTTGAAAAATCTTTCCTTCAGGATTCACAAAGGGTTGGCCTGAGACAAAGACCTTCCTGACTCTCAGGGCAACAGAACAATAGGTAAGCAAATGGCCCAAAGCAGGGATTCTCCACTGAGACTTTACTGGTCACACTGATATCTGAGTTTTCTGAGATGCTCGCCATTCCATTCAGCTATCCAGTACATGGCCATGTCACAGAGCTTGGAGGTAGTACATATCTTGGACACAAAACCATGAGCCTATTCTGGAGATTGGCCATAATTCAGGAAGAAAACAGCAACTTAGGAAGGTAGCAGGTATCGCCCATCAATAAGGCAAGCCGCATTCAATTCATAAATTGTGCTGGATGAATGCTGGGAAGCTTTCTATGAGACAGGACACATCCATTGATGCATTCTCTTTTCTAATGTCTACAAGTACGGACACAGTGGGATACACAGACATAGAAACACTTGCATTGTCAAACGACTTACTAGAAACAGTTCACTCCAAACCAAACAAACCGCCTTTTCTAACTATTCTCAGAACATGAGACAAAACCACAAACCCACACCCGCAATGGCACCTCCTTCCCCCAAATAGGTCTGTGACTCTCCGGAGTGTGCTCTGACTGATGGGCCATACTATGATGCTCCGAAATGGCCTGACCTGTCTCAGATCTGGTCTTCTTGGCCAACAATGTGAAGTTGTTAGAAGCCAGGAGTGAGCCACTATCTGCTTTCTCAGGAAGAGCCCCTCTTCCGAGCTTTCCTGGCATTTGGCCATCCTCACATCAGTAGGTATCAAGAAAGACTGACTCTGTCCTTTGTAAATCCAAAAAAGTGAGACCACTGGGACTAGAACTGAGACTGGCTCTGGGTGCCTGGCTTTCTGTATCCCAAGTTCAGAGAGTTCCATCACCATGGAAGTGAGATGAGATCGCGTCCTTCAGGAACTGAATGAGATCACTGCCTTGGCAACCACTTTGTCATAACAATTGCTTCCAACGGTCCCATGAGATGAGGGCTGCCCCTACTTCCTGTGACACTTTCACAAGTTAGAATGGTATATCACCCGTAGGCAAAAGGGAACAGCTCTCCACACAGGCCGGGTTTGGTCCATCTTCTCTACATTAAGAAGAGATAGGCTCATTCTGACTCAACCCTTAATCCTGACCAGGTTGTTTGCCATGGAAGATGATTTTTGCTCTCTCAGGTCTTACATAGCTGCCTACATCTTCTCCAGAGATCATTTCTGCATGGAGCTTTGAGGTTCTCAACAGATGGAAGATCCACTGCATTCCTGTATTGTAAGACCAACACTGTCCCTGCTCTTCTGTAAACATAGATGTGAATTGGAGTCATGAGAAAACCCACGAACCTATGGGATAGCCTCTGCAGAACTTTAAAGAATTCACTTGACCCAAATGATCCCTATTCTCACTTAATGGAGGTCAGGAACCTTACAGAGGAAGGCGAGAGACTCTATCCACCATGACAGTTCTTTTGTCAATTTTGGTTTTGGATGCACACATGGGATTTTTCTTTAGACCCATCATGTGCTGTGAATCTAAGCCACAGCCTCACATAGGGCCAAGAGGCTGATTCAGACACATCCATTTCCAAAGCAATTAACCGAAGAGGCACAGGTAATGACCATTCAATTCCATTTGAAAACTATTTTCTTCAGGCTTCACAAAGTGTGGCCTGAGGCAAAGACCTTCCTGACATTCAGGGCAACAGAATAGGTAAGCAAAAGGCCCAAAGCAGGGTTTCTCCACTGAGACTTTCTTGGGCATAGTGATATCTGAGTTTTCTGAGATACTCACCATTCCCATCAGCTATCCAGTACATGGCCATGTCACAGAGATTGAGGTGGTACATATCTTGGACACAAAATCATGAGCGTATTCTGGAGAGTGTCCAGAATTCAGGAAGAAAACAGGAATTTAGAAAGATAGCAGGAGTTGCCCATCCATACGGCAAACCTGCAGTCCATTCATAAATTGCACAGGATGAATGCTTTGAAGCTTTCTCGTAGACAGGACACATCCATTGATGCATTCTCATTTCTACTGTCTACAATCACGGACACAGTATGATATATAGACACAGAAACACTCACGTTGTCAAAGGACTTACTAGAAACAGTCCACTCCAAAACAAACAAACCAGCTTTCCTAACTATTCTCAGAACATGAGACAAAACCACAAACTCACACTCACACCCAAAAAGGCACCTCTTTCCCCCAAGTAGGTCTGTGTCTATCCGGAGTGTCCTCTGACTTGTGGGCCATACTATGTTCCCCAAAAATGGCGTGTCCTGTCTCCGATCTGGTCTCTTTAGCCAACTCTGTGAAGTTGTCAGGAGCCCGTGGTGAGAAACTATCTGCTTTCTCTGGAAAGGCCAGTCTTCATAGTTTCCAGGCATTTGGCTGTCCTCACATCAGTAGGTACCAAGAAAGAGTGACTCTGTCTTGTTAAATCCAAACAAGTGAGCCCACTGGGACATGGAGTGGGTTTGACTCTGTGTGCCTGGTTTCCTGGATCCCAAGATCACAGACTTTCATCACCAATAATGTAAGGTGAGGTCACTTCCCTCAAGAACTGAATGAAGTCACTGCCTTGGAAACCACTTTGTTTTAACAGTTGCTTCCAAGGTTCCCAAAAGATGGAGTCTGCCTCTACTTGCTGTGACTCATTCATAAGTTAGAATGGTATATCAACCATAGGCACCGGGGAACAGCTCTCCACACAGGCATGGTTTGGTCCATCTTCTCTACATTAGGAAGAGAGAGGCTAATTCAGACACATCCCTTCAACCTGACCAGGTTGTTTGCCATGGAAGATGACTTTTGCTCTCTCAGATCCTTCATACCTGCCTACACCTACTCAAGGGATTATTTCTGCAGGGACTTTTGAGGTTCTCAGCTGGTGGATGATACCCTTCCTTCCTGGATTTTAAGACCAACTCTGTCCCTGCTCTACTGTAAAGTGAGATTGAGGGAACAGTGTATGGTTAGTGTTAATAGCATGTTCGATTTGGGTTAGGAGTCATTCTGCTGGATGAATTACGGTATTGGGAACCTGTGATATTTATAAGAATATAAATGTGAAATATATGTATGAGATCAGAGATCTGGAAAAGATTTGAATCCCAGAAAGGCATTGGGCCCTTGATTGGTATACTTAGATTGAATTATGTTCTGCACCGAGGTCTCAGATAAATCGATATACAATGGCATAGGACCCTATACCTCGGATGATTGAAAGTAGAAGAGAACATCCAGTCAAAAAGGGATAGTCTGTAGGATTAGGAAGATAGTCAGTAGGTTTAGGAAGAAGAGTGAGTCTCGGAGTTGGACCAAAAGTTCTTTAGCAATTGGTTTTCAGTTAGAGGGTGAATGTAAATGTCAGCACATGTGAAGAGACAGTCACAATGATGAACTGGGAAAAATATGTAGGAAAGCAGATATCAATAGGGGCATTAGGAAATCAGGAAAAGTATAAAGTGAGTGATAGGATTAGATATTTTCAACAGGCTTGAGGTTAAATATATAATCTTAGGAAGAAACAAATATGTAGTAACCAATAGGATTGACATTTGAGAGCAGTAGGCACCCTGGACATTGATGCTTTTAGTAATCCATGGTCACTTTCCATTTAGGCTTTGGTACAATCATATGTGTGACCTTTGCATTTTGTGTCCAGAATACTACTGTGGTAAAATGTATATGTAGATCAGGTGACATAAGTATTTCTTCCACCATAAAGGGGAGTAATATTCTGGAAACTTATAAATTAGTACTGGGGATACAAATAGGTGTACCTTGTGTTGATGATTATTGAGATGATGCATGAATAGACCATATTGTGAATAAAGTATGTAACTGGATCCAACATTAAATAATGGATTGAGTTTGCATCTGAAAATATTTTGGAAATCTTATATTGATATATATACCATCATTCCAACGAGTTATATATGCAATGGTATTATTAGGGTTACGGTTTGTCGTGAAGAGTGAGTTTTGCTTCAAAAATGATTATGGAATCGAAAATAATGTGTTTAGAAAGAAGTCTAGTGAAAAGACCAGTAAAGAAACATGGAGGAATACATGTGTTCTGAAGTAGTAAGTAATTGAAAGTGAACCAAATGCCAAAAAAATTTGTGAAGTTGTGGATGAAAAAATACATCCTATGATGTCCATAAACTGAAGAAATAGTAATGTACCAGTGTTGAGTAAAAATGAACTTCAAATTACACATCATGTCCCATAGCAATCTACTTGCATTGATGTTAAACTGGGTCAGTTACTGTAGAAATATTAGGATTTTTAAGCACCATCCACTGAACTAAGTTTTCAGTAGTAGGAAACCAAAATATATTTCAGGTTTATGAATATTACTGAGAATAATCTTGTGAAAATTTGAATTTAAATGAACATAAATGAATATGAATGAATTTAGGGAGTGTATAATAAGACACATATTTTTCATATTTTTTTAAAATCCGTAGAATATACACACACACACACGCACACACACACACACACATGCACACACACACACATTAATATTTAGCAATATATATGCCAATCGATATTCATCATGAAATATAATTCATTCACAAATCCAAAAATATTCATTTTACTGAACATGGATTTATGTATAGTGTTTTTCACTAGGAAGCTCACCCATAGGTGGAATTTTCAGTTCCATCATTATTTAGGGAGAGTCATCTCTTCTCACAATTTTTATATTCCAAAGTCAGTGATCTTACAAGAATGTACGTGTGATACCAGGTAGGATATTTTATATGCATAAAAAAATTACATGTGCTGAATAGGATACAGAGAAAGGGAGACAGGAATTTACATATGTGATAACTTTAAAAAATCATGGAGAAATATTAAAATGAAAAGTTTACTAAATTTAAAACACATACTCTTGATAAAGAGGAAGACAAATACAAATATACACCATGCTTCCTATAAAAGGACTGTACTTCTATTCAGTTAGGTTTTTTTTTCTCCATGATATTAGGATTAGTAGTCAGAGTCTAGTAGGGTATGGGTTAGTGTCAGGGATTCAGTATTTCAAATGGAAAATAGGAAAATGAATCTAATGTGTATGCAAACATGTGATACACAAAAATCTTCCCTCTCTTATCCAGAACAATACCTTGACATAACCATCGCTAAAAGTAAGACACAATTAGAGGAGAGGAGTTAGAAAACCTGTGAATACATATGTTGAATGAAAAATGCTCAGGAGTTCACAACACTGGAGGTGGTAAAACAGTTTACAAAAGTATGGGAGATGGTAAACACTTCAGAAACATGGAGCTGTGCTGACCTAAAGACTTATTGAGAAACTTCCTCTGAGGTTAGGCACAAGAAATATATGTATGGCAATATTTAAATCAATGGTTCTGCAACTGATGTGATTCTGCAATCTGGGTCTGCATCTATGTGACCTGGAGGACATGGTTCTTTATTTTGTAATGAACATGAGGCAGCAGGTCTGAAAACTCCCTTTGTAGGTAAACTGTTGCTACTGGGAGCTAAGTGTCTTCCCGTGTGGTCTGTGAAGCCATTTGGTCATCCTCCACTTTTCAGGGTGTTTCTTACTGCTGCACTGGGAATTTGGTATTTGCTTCATGAAATACAATATGTTCAACTGGGACACAATGCTGGAGGGAGTTCTGTCATGTGTGGTTGGTCAAGGTCGGCAAGAGAATGTACGAACCAGGCTTCTATCCCACATAGCTTTCCCCTTGACTATAGCAACCTGATTCTGAACATTGCCCTGAAACCTCTACATATAACAAGATGCCTTTACATATAAAGGTCTGCTGCCTGCACCATGTCAGTCGCAAGATTTGGAAGCCAATGGAAGATCCAGGTGGTCCTACCAAATATATTTATTTACACACCTATAGTCCACTGCTCTACGCCCACTACCCAGCAGGCTCCAACTTACTGGCATCTCTGTTCTACACCATTTTCACGAAACTCAGTCAATCAAGGCACTGTTTGTTATACTCATGATCAGCAACAGGATATCTAAAGGTTATCCAGTGCCACCTGGTCATGGGGATTTCAAAAATTTCATGGTATTAATCTAGTCATTTTTCAAGGATGAAGTTGGAGGCACTGTGGGTTTCATTTAATTCAGGAACCATTAAATGGTGAGGAAGCTCATTTCAATGAAAGCTCTGGAGAACACTCACAGGCAAGCCTTCCCAAAGAGTGGCCAAAAGGACACATGAATCCAGGCCCATTGAGGTATACAATGTGAGGTCCATGTGTGTTTGGACTCTCAATTATGGCTACCAAGTCTTTAAGAATTAAAACATGTGATATCCTGGCTCAGAATCCCTGAGCTCTGTGGAAAGCCATCCTGGGCCTAGATCTCAGTTTCCAAAAGCGATTCTCATGCGTGGTCTCCTAAAATCCCAACACTATTCATGGCAATACTTCTCTGAGGTCAGTTCCAGAACTCAGTCTCTAAGGGGAATCACACCAGAGTTCAAGCCCTGGTGGACCCAGTCATCTCTTCCAACTACCACACAAATTACCACAATTAAAACAAGAACCCTCCCATATGGCCCTCATCTTCTTTCATATAGACACTCATCATAATCTGGCTGGAGGTTTCCATGAGGGGTGCAGACCAAGACAGTGTCCCAAATAAGCTCCTTTGCCCCTCATTTGCCTAAAGTCAAGGTGGCCTGGACACCCATCCGGTGAACCAAAAGTGATCAAATAGGCCTGCCGTTAATACCGCTCCAATTTGAGGACTACTGTCTGTGGGGTTTAGATTCTTTATGTGAATTTTAGTCATGAGAAAACCCAAGCACAATGGGCTAGCCTCTGCAGGTTTTGTAGAACTCTTTTGACCCAAAGGATCCCATTCTCACTTGATGGAAGTCAGGAACCTTACAGAGGAAGTCGAGAGACTTCCTCCCAATAATTGCTCTTTTGGCGAATTTTCTTTTGGATGCACACATGGTAACTTTCTTTAGATCCATCAGGTGCTGAGAATCTAAGCCACAGCCACACACAGGGCCAAGGGCATGATTCAGACACATCCCTTTCCAAAGCAATTAAGGAAAGTGCCACAGGTATGCCCATTCATTTCCATTTGAAAACTGTTTTCTTCAGGCTTCACAAAGGGGTGGCCTGAGGCAAAGAACTTCCTGACATTCAGGGCAACAGAACAATAGGTAAGCAAAAGGCCGAAAGCAGGGTTTCTCCTCTGAGACTTTCCTGGTCACACTGATATCTGAGTTTTCTGAGATGCTCGCCATCCCCTACAGCTATCCAGTACATGGCCATGTCACAGAGCTTGTAGGTGGTACATATCTTGGACACAAAACCATGGGCCTATTCTTGAGATTGGCCGGAATTCAGGACGAAAATAGAAAATTAGGAAGGTAGCAGGTGTTGCTCATCGATAAGGCAAGCTACAGTCCATTCATAAATGGGGCAATATGAATGCTGAGAAGATTTCTACTAGACACGACACATCCATTGATGGATTCTCTTTTCTAATGTCTACAACCACGGAAACAGTGGAATACACAGACATAGAAACACTCGCCCTGTGAAAAGACTTACTAGAAACAGTCCACTTCAAATGAAACAAACCGACTGTCCTACCTATTCTCAGAAAATGAGACAAAACCACAAACCCACAACCACACCCACAAAGGCACCTCCTTCCCCTAAGTAGGTTTGTGACTATCCAGAGTGTCCTCTGACTTGTGGGCCATAATATGTTCCCCCAAAATGGCCTTTCCTGTCTCAGATCTTGTCTCCTTGGCCAACTCTGTGAACTTCTTAGGAGCCAACGGTGAGCTACTACCTGCTTTCTCATGAAAAGCCCTGCATCCGAGCTTTCCTGGCATTGGGCCTTCCTCACATCTGTAGGTACCAAAAAATACTGACCCTGTCCTTGGTAAATCCAAACAAGTGAGACCACTGGGACTGGGACTGGGACTGGCTCTGTGTGCCTGGCTTCCTGGATCCCACGTTCATAGAGTTCCATCACCAAGAAAGTGAGGTGAGGTCACTTCCTTCCTGAACTGAATGAGGGCACTGTCTTGGCAGCCACTTTGTCCTAACTGTTGCTTCCAAGGGTCCCAAGAGATTGAGGCTGCCCCTACTTCCTTGACATTTTCACAAGTTAGAATGGTATATCAACCAACGGCACCCAGGAATAGATCTCCACACAGGCCTGGTTTGGTCCATGATCTCTACATTAAAAAAAAATCTGATTCAGACACAACCTTTTATCCTGACCGGGTTGTTTGCCATGGAAGATGACTTTTGGTCTCTCAGGTCCTTTATTGCTTCCTACATCTTCTCCAGGGATCATTTCTGCATGGACATTTGAGGTTCTCAGCAGGTGGAAGTTTTTCTACATTTCTGTATTGTAATATCAACTCCTGCCCTGCTCTTCTGTAAAGTTAGATTGAGGGAACAGTGTCCGGTTATGGTTAAAAACATGCTCGATTTGGGTTAGAAATCATTTTGCTGGATGAATGATCGTATTGGGAACTTGCTATGTGTAGAAGAATATATAGGTGAAATATATGTATGAAAAAAAGAAATTTAAGTCTTATTTGAAGCCCAGAAGGGCATTGGGCCCTTGATAGGGATACGTGGTGTTGAATTACGTTCTGCAGAGTTGTCTCAGATAAATCGATATACAATGGCATAGCACCTTGTACGTTGCATGAATTAATGTAGAAGGAACATCACGTCAAAAAGGCATAGTCGGTAGTGAAAGGTTAATAAAATTAATAAAATAGGTACTTGTCACTTCCTGTTTTTCTGTATGCTTAACAAAACACTGTTGAAATCTTGAGAAATGTTTGCTAATCTTGTTCTAGAATGTACTGTTCCCAACAGCCGAACTGCAGAATGTACTCCCTCACTCGGTGTCATGCAAACCGCCCACTCGCCCTTACCCATCACTGAACTTCCCTCTCTTCCCTCTCCAAGGAAAGTATATAAGCTCTGCTTAAGCTGTTCTCAGAGGTCTCTGCTCTATTTAATTTAGCTCTGAGCTCCAGCATGCTGGACCACAAATAAACCCTTTGCTGTTGCATGAGACAGTCTCTTGGTAGTATCTTCCTCTGACACTCGCCTGACCTTTACATATTGAGTTTCCACTGAGTTCCAGCAGTGGCGGACGAGAGAGAGACCCCAACGGGCTCCTCTCGGAGCAAGTAAGGCGCCTCTTTCTGGTTTCAGGTTTCTTGTTAGGGCTTGGCAAAATTGCTGGCGATGAAGAGCCTGGGCTCTCTCCGACGGTGGCTGAGAGACATGTCACAGAGACAAAGGGCACCTCTCTGGAGGACCCCGCAGAGAACTCGGGAAATCAAGGAACAATAGTCTTCTCGACTCAGTGATATTTTCTTTTAGATTCGTTATTGCCATACCATTGGGTTTTGCCGGCTACTCATTCCTGGTCTCAGTGTTGGACGTTCATTGCCTGTCTTTATGGTCTTGTCTTATCTGTGTCGTGTGTCCTTGCTTTTACTGTTTGTGGAACTTTCATTATGGAACAGAGCACGTCAATGCCTCTGTCCCTGACCCTTGATCACTGGACCAAAGTCCGCTTAAGGGCTCAGAATCTTTCTTTTTTTAGTAAAACGCTGGACCTGGCAGAATCTCTGTGCCTCAGAATGGCCCATCTTTGGAGTCGTATGGCCCCTAGAAGGATCTTTCTACTTCCCACTAATTTAAAAAGTCAGAGGTATTGTCTTTCAGCCAGCGCCACATAGCCATCCGGATCAACAGCCATATATCTTAACTTGGCAGGACCTCTGCAAATCTCCTCCTCCATGGGTGAAGCCTTTCCTTGCCCCTACCTCTGCTCCTACTCCTTCCCCCATGATCTCTCAAACCCTCTCAACCTCCTCCTCCTCCACCTTCTGTTCTCCCTGAGTCACAGATTTGACTCTACTGGACTCTTCTCCCCCTCCTTATCCCCTGCCCTCGTCCCCTAACACACAACACACTCTAAGTGATTCCGCTGCTGCTGACTAAGCCTCTCTACCATTGGAGGAAGCTAAGCCGGTAATAGGATCTGACAATGGACCGATGTTCATGACCCAGGTAAGTCAGGGGTTAGCCAGGAACCTGGGGATTAATTGGAAGTTAAATTGTGCTTATAGACCACAGAGTTCAAGACAAGTAGAAAGAATGAATAGAACTATTAAAGAGACCTTAACGAAATTAAGCTTAGAGACCAGCATAAGATTGGACTATGCTCCTGCCTTATGCAATGTTTCATGCAAGAAAAAATCCCTTTGTTTCTTTGAGTAACCTTACCACATGTGAAATTCTTTATGGTGGCCCTCCTCCAGTAGGGGACCTAAGCCCAACTGTAAGACCTAAAGATCCTTTCCACACCCCCTTGCTTGACAGACTTAAAAATCTTGAAAGAACTCAGTAATACCTGTGAAAACAGCTGGCCACTGCCTACCCAACTGGGAACCAGGGGATTCCACATCCATATCAAGTAAGAGATTTCATCTATGTAAGATGATATCAGGTGTCATCCCTGGTACCCCGCTGAAAAGGACCATTCCAGGTGCTATTATAACACCTACAGTGGTAAACGTAAACAGAATCACTTCCTGGATCCATACCTCTCATCTCAAGCCTGCTGCCTGTACAGAATCTTTCTGGAAACTGAAAAAGACTGGTAACAGTTTCAAATTGTGTATTCGCAATGTGAATAAGGTTATATACTCTCCCCTTGGCTACAAGTAGTCCTAACCCTCATCAGCCCATTAAGCAGTGATGGCTGATCACAAATCCTACTGGAAAAGAAGTATGGTCTATCTCGCATACAGCCCCCTTAGGGACCTGGTGGCCATCTCTCCACCCAGACATTTGTTAGCTGGCTATAGGTATTTCCTATTGTGATATCCCTGATGAAGAGGATCCCACTAAAATACCATTAAATCCCTTCTGTACCATAGATAATGGAAACAAACATTATGGATGTAGGGACACGCGAGCCAGATGCAGGTTGGCTAGTCTAGATTACTAAGTTTGCCTGGCAGACTATCAAAGCCACAAAGAGTAATGGCTGTGTGGGGGAAAAGCCGACTTTTATGTATGTCATGGGAATGTGTGCATACAGGGGCTGCCTGATGGAACCCCAATTCTTCATCAAATTCAGTACACAGCATTGGCCACATTACCAATTAGACAACCAAAAACTATGGCACCCAGAGGGGTCTCTAGATCCTCAAATTTTGCATGACCTTTTTAACTTCTGCAAGTGCTCAAAAGAGTGAAAGGAAATTCCCCTATGTGGAAGCCTTTTCCCTCCCTCACTCACATCCTGAACTATGCTTCTCCAATAGATCATTATCCTCAGCCTTCTGCTCCAGACCCTCTGATGTCACTCCCATCTCAGCAACTTGATTTCTCCCCTCCAATAACTAGATCAGAAACCCAAAGCTCCACCAGTTCTCAGACCATCGCCCCCTTTCTGAGGTAGCAGGTACATAGGTACCGCTCCACCGACTCATTCCTCTCATCTCCTGTCAGTGCCCTCACCGGGTCCCACCAGGTCCTCTTACCAGCTAACCCAATGCTCAAACGAGCTGAGGAGAGCCCTGAGACCCTTATCCAAGATGTAATATAATTGGCCTTTAAAGTTGCTTTGTCATCACTGAAAACAGGTTACTAAAATTTAAAGTCCCTCACAGGATTTTGGGATCCTCACTCCCGTCTTTCACTCTGCTCTACCTGATCTACTGCTCAAGTTTGCTGCTAGGAAATTCCCAATACCCTTTCGCATTATTCTTTTACATCTCTCTTTTCCCTCATTCTCAGATCCTCGGAGGTGCTCTCAGCCCCACCTTCCCCGTCTTTCCCCCTCTGTACCAGGCCCACAGAAAAGTCTTAAATGACCTTCTTCAGAAGTCTTCACCATGGCTGAGTTTTGAACTTTCAGCAAAACAGTCCCAATAAAGACTTTAATGTAGATAAACTTTCTCTTTCGTATTGCCCTGTTCTACTTGGCCACTGGCTAAAAATCTCAGTACTTCTAAGCTAGACAACCCCTAACTAGTTTTTCACAAAATATGTGAACAAGTCCTCTGGCCTTCAGCTGGGGCTTCACAGAGATGGCTACATTTCTAAGATAAAGAAATTACCAACCGGGCTCCATGGTAACAGCTGGCAGGGGGAAAATAAGAAATGGAAGAAAAAGCTCTCCTCCTCCCAGGTGTCCTTGAAAAGTTAACTTGCCCAGAACAGAAGGAAAAACAGAAACAAATACTGCTTTTTTAAACTTCTGAAGACTGTGAACTTCTGAGCCCCATCCCTTATATGTTGGGTACAAAATTCTGAAACTACCTAAACTTGAGTTTCATGTTATTAATTGATTACAATATAAGCAATGCCCTCTGAATCCGGTTGCAACCAAATAGGACTGTTTCCCTCTCTTGAGTGCTATCTTAGGTGCCTTGCTTTGTCAGTGCCTAGAACAGCATAATTCTATATACTTAAACATCGTTTATGTTTTCCTGAAATGATCAGGATATGTGATAAATTGTGTAATGGTGCAGATGTTTCCCAGAGTGCTCTATCATGATGCAGGTTCATTTGAAGATCAAATAGGGGGGGCATACAACCGGTTCCACTGGGAACATATATCCCTCACTTTAGCCATCCTATTAGGAATAGGAGTTACTGCACGGGTGGGCAGAGGAACCAGTGGCATTGTCCATGGGACACAAAAGATGACCCAATTAGAAGCAGCAATAGAGCAAAAGTAAGATATTAGAAACCTCCTTCAGGGCTTTGCATGAAACTTTAACCTCTCTCTCTGAAGTTGTTTTACAGAACAGTTGAGGGTTGGACCTCCTCTTCATTAGAGAAGGGGGGCTTTGTGCTGCATTGAGGGAAGAATGTTGTTTTTATGCTGACTATACTGGAGTCGTAATAAAATCTATGAGTAAATTTAAAAGACACCTTGAAGAGCATCAACAAATGAGAGAGGGCCCAAAAGGGTGGCTTGAGTCTTTGTTCACACAGTCCCCCTGGTTAACTACGTTTTTATCAACCCTGGCCGGTCCAATAATAATCCTCATATTATTGCTAACTATAAAACCCTGTTTGCTCAACCGTGTAATATCTTTTCTCCAGGCTCAAATT
The DNA here is from genome assembly GCF_048772815.1 of Callospermophilus lateralis. Classification (NCBI taxonomy): domain Eukaryota; kingdom Metazoa; phylum Chordata; class Mammalia; order Rodentia; family Sciuridae; genus Callospermophilus; species Callospermophilus lateralis. Next base: position 77,880 of record NW_027514577.1, on the reverse strand, counting down.
GGAGGAGTTAAACTTATGGTAATACCCCACTAGCAGACATTGAATGTGACACCCTCCAATTATGTATGATTAAAATTAGCCAGAAGAAGAAGTGGGGAATGAAATATTAATAAAATAGGTACTTGTCACATCTTGTTTTTCTGTATGCTTAACAGAACACTGTTGAAATCTTGAGAAATGTTTGCAAAATTTGTTCCCAGAATGTTCTATCCCCAGCTGCCAAATTGCAGAATGTACTCCCTCTCCCAGTTGCATGCAAACCGCCCACTCGCCCTGACCCATCAATACAATTCCCTCCCTTCTCTCTCCAGGGAAAGTATATAAGCTCTACTTCAGCTATTCTCAGGGCTATCTGCTCTATTCAGGTGAGCTCTGAACCCCAGCATTCTGGACACCCAATAAACCCTTTGATGTTGCATGAGATAGCCTGTTGGTAGTCTCCTCCTCTGAAGCTCGCACCACGTTTACTTGGATGATTGAATGTAGAAGAGAACATCCAGTCAAAAAGGGATAGTCTGTAGCATTAGGAAGATAGTCAGTAAGTTTAGGAAGAAGGGTGAGTATAAGATTTGGAACAAAAGTTTCTTAGCAATAGGATTTCGATTAGAGAGTGAATGTAAATGTCAGCACAAGTGAAGAGTCAGTCACAATGATGAAGTGGGGAAAATATGTAGGAAAGCATATATCAATAGAGACATTACAAAATCAGGCAAAGTATAAAGTGTGTGATAGGATTAGACATTTTGAACAGGGTTGAGTTTAAATATATAATCTTAGGAAGAAACAAATATGTAGTCACAAATAGGATTGACATTTGAGAGCATTGGGCAAATTTCAGGTGGATGAATATTTTGAGAATAATCTTGTGAATAGTTGATTATAAATCCACATACATGAACATGAATGAATTTAGGGAGTGAATATAAGACACATATATTTCATATTTTGAAAAATCTGGAGAGTGTATATATATATATATATATATATATATATATACACATATATATATATATACATATATATACATATACATAAAACAAACACACAGACAAAAAAGTAGCAATATATATGTCAATCAAAATTCATTATAAAATATATTCCATCCACAGATCTAAAAATATTCATTTTACTGAACATGGATTTATGTATAATGCTGTTCAACTAGCAAGCTCACCCATAGGTTGAATATTCAGTTCCAACAGGGTTTAGTAGGAGTGATCTCTTCTAACAATTTGTATCTGCCAAGTCAGCCACCTCACAAGAATGTACGTGTGGTACCAGATAGGAATCTATATGTGCATATAAGAATACAGAGAAAGGGAGACATCAATTCACATATTTGTTAACCTTAAAGATACAAGGACAACTATTTCAACAAACAATTGACTAGATTTATAACTCCAACTCTGTATCATGCAAAAGGCAAGTCCATCTATACACCATGCCTACTCTGAACTGCTTGTATTTCTATTCTTTATGGGTTATTTTTCTCCATCATATTAGGATTAGTAGTCAGAGTCTGGTAGGGTATGGGTTAGAGTCAGGTATTCAGTATTTTGAATTGAAAATAGGACACTGAATCCAATGTGTATGCAAATATATGCTACGGAAAAATCTTCCCACTCTCCTCCAGAACAATGCCTTGACATTACCTTCGCCCCAAGTAAGACCCAATTAGAGGAGAAGAGTTAGAAAATCTGTGAATACATATCTAGAATGGAAAATGCTCCAGATTTCACATCTTTGGAGGTGGTAGAGGAGTTTCCATAAGTAAGAGACAGGGTAAACACTCCACAAACATGGAGCTCTGCTGGCCAAAAGACTTTTTGAGAATCTGCCTCTGAGGTTGGGCACTTGAAATATATGTTGTTGTCAGGAGCTTTAGCTTTATTTGTAGTGAAACCATCAAAGCTGGATCTGCATCTATGTGACCTGGAGGAAATGATTACTTATTTTCAAATAAAAATGAGGCAGCAGTGATGAATTCTCTTTTTGTAGGTAAACATTGGCCACTGAGGGCTAAGGGTCTTCCCGTGTGGACTGTGAAACCAATGGTCATCCTCCAATTTTCGTGGTGTTTCTTGCTGCTGCACTGGGAGTTTGGTATTTGCTTCATGAAATACAACGAGTTCAAATGGGACACAGTGCTGAAGGGAGTTCTGTCAGGTGTGGTTGGCAGGGTCTCCAGGAGAATGCACCAACCAGGGTTCTATCTCAAGTAGCTTGCCCCCTTGACAATAGCAACATGATACTGAACATTGCTCTGAAACCTCTCCATATAAAAATATGCCTTTACATATATGGGTGTGATGGTTGCACCATGTCAGTCACAGCCATTTGGAAGCCAATGGAAGATCCACATGGCCCCACCACAGATGTTTTATCACACATTTGCATAACACAGCTCTAGGCCCACTACTTACCAGGCCCCAACTTACTGGCATCTCTGTTCTACACCATTTTCATGAAACCCAGTCAATCAAGGCCCTGTCTGGTATACTCATGATCATCAACAGGACATCAAAGGTCCTCCAGTGCCAGCTGGTCATCGGAATTTCTAAAATTTCATGGTAATTATCTAGCATTTTTTCACAGATGCATTTGGAGGCAATGTTGGTTTCAATTCATTCAGGAACCATTAAATGGTGAGGAAGCTAATTTCAGGGAAATATCTGGAGCACTCTCACAGGCAAGTCTACCCAAAGAGTGGCCAAAAAGTCACATGAAGCCAGGCCCATTGAGGTCTACAAAGCGAGGTCCAAGTGTGTTTTGAATCTCAATTATGCCTGCCAAGTCTTTCAGAATAAAATCATGTAATATCCTTTCTGTGATTCCCAGTGTTCTGTGGAAAGCCACTCTGGGCCTTGATCCCAGGTTCCAATGGCAACTCTCATTCCTGGCCTCCTAAAATCCCAACACAATTCATGTCAATACTTCTCTGAGGTCAGTTCCAGAACTCAGTCTCTAAGGGGAATCACAGCAGAATTCAAGCCCAGGTTTACCCAGTCATCTCTTCCAACTGCCACAGAAATTACCACAATTATAACCAAAACACTCCTACATGGCCCTCATCTTCTACCATAAAGATACTCATCATAACATCTGGATGGAGGTTTTCATGAGAGGCACATCCCAAGACAGTGTCCAAAATAAGCTCCCTTGCCCCTCATTTGCCAAATGTCAGGGTGGCTTGGACACCCTTCCTGTGAACCAGGAGTGATCAAATAGGCCTGCCCTTAATACTGCTTCGCTTCTCCAATTTGAGGCTCTCTGACTGTGGGGTCTAGATTCTTTTTGTGAATTGGAGTCGTAAGAAAAGCCAAGCCCCTCTGCAGAGATTTGAAGAACTCATTTCACCCAAAGAATCCCTATTCTGACATGATGGATTTCAGAAACCTAAAAAAGGAAGGCAATATAATTCATGCACATTGATTGAACGTTTTTCCATTTTGGTTTAGATGCACATATGGGATCTTTCTTTACATCCATCAGGTGCTGAGAATCTAAGTCACAGCCTAAAACAGGGCAAAGGGCCTGAATCAGACACATCCTTTTCCAATAAAATTAAGCAAAGAGCCAGAGGTGATGCACATTCATTTCCATTTGAAAACTGTTTTCTTCAGGCTTAACAAAGGGGTTGCATGAGACAAAGACCTTCCTGATATTCAGGGCAACAGAACAATAGGTAAGCAAAAGGCCCAAAGCAGGGTATCTCCACTGAGACTTTCCTGGTCACACTGATATCTGAGTTTTCTGAGATGCTGGCCATTCCATTCAGGTATCCAGTACATGGCCATGTCAAAGACCTTGGATTTGGTACATATCTTGGACACATAACCATGAGCCTATTCTAGAGAGTGGCCAGAATTCAGGAAGAAAACAGGGACTTAGGAAGGTATTAGGTGTTGTCCGTGCATAAGGCAAGCCACACTCCATTCATAAATTGGGCAGGATGAATGCTGGGAAGCTTTATACTAGACATGACACATCCATTGCTGCATTCTCTTTTCTCATGTCTACTACCACAGGCACAGTGGGATACACAGACATGGAAACACTCACCTCTTCAAATGACTTACCGGAAACAGTTCACTCCAAAACAAACAAACCGCAATTCCTACCTATTTTCAGAACATGAGACAAACCACAAACCCACACCCACTCCCAAAAAGGCACCTCCTTCTCCATGGGTGTATGACTAACCAGAGTGTCCTCTGACTGGTGGCCATACTCTGTTCTTCCGAAATGGCCTGTCCTCTCTCAGATCTGTTTTCCTTGGCCAACTCTGTAAAGTTGTAAGGAAAAATTGGAGAGCCACTACCTGCTTTCTCAGGAAAGCTCCCTATTCAGAGCTCTCCAGGCATTTGGTAATCCCACTTCAGTAGGTACCAAGAATGACTGACTCTATCTTTGGTAAATCCAAACAAGTGAGCCCACTGGGACTGGGCCTGGGACTGCCTCTGGGTGCCTGGCTCCTTGGATACAAAGTTCAGAGAGTTCCATCACCAAGGAAATGAGGTATGTCACATTCTTTGGAACTGAATGAGGTCACTGCCTTGGCAAATGTATATCTTATGATGTTCAAAAACTGAAGAAATAATAATGTACCAGTGTCGAATACAAATGAATGACAAATTACATATCATGTCCCATAGGAGTCTACTTGCATTGATGTTAGACTGGGTCAGTTACTGTAGAATAATTAGGATTTGAATGCACAATTCACTGAAGTTAGTTTTAAGTACTAGGAAACAAATATGTATTTGAGGTGGATGAATATTTCTGATTATAATCTTGTGAAAAGTGGATTATAAATCCACATACATGAACATGAATGAATTTAGACATTGTATATTAGACACATATATTTCATATTTTGAAAAATTTGGAGAGTATATCTATATCTATATCTATATCTATATCCATATCTATATATATACACACACACACACACAAACACACACACACAACACTCACAGACATTAAAAAGTACCAATATAAATGCCAATCGAATTCATCAGTAAATATATATCATCCACAAATGCAAAAATATTTATTTTACTGAACATGAGTTAATGTATAATGTTGTTCTACTAGGACGCTCTCCTATAGGTTGAATTTTCATTTCCAACAGCATTTAGGAGGAGTGAACTCTTCTCACAATTTGTATCTGCCAAGACAGCCACCTCACAAAAATGTACGTGTGATACCTGGTAGGATTCTATATATGCATATAAATATACATGTGTGAATAGGCTACAGAAAAGGGAAACAAGAATTCACATATTTGTTAAGTTTAAAAACACATGGAGAATATTTCAATTAAAATTTGACTAGATTTATAACTCCTCCCTTATATAATGCAAATGTCAAGTCCAACAATACAACATATCTCCTCTGAAGTGCTTGTATTTCTATTGTGTTGGGTTAATTTTCTCCATTATATTAGGATGAATAGTCTGAGTCTACTAGGTATGGGTTAGTGTCAGGGATTCAGTATTTCGAATGGAAAATTGGAAAATGAATCCAATGTGTATGTAAATATATGCTGCACAAATATCCTAGTGCTCTCATCCAGAACAATGCCTTGACATTACCTTCACCACAAGTAAGACACAATTAGAGGAGAAGAGTTACAAAATCAGTGAATACATATCTGGAATGGAAAATGCTCAGGAGTTCACAACCTTGGAGGTGGTAGAGCAGTTTCCAAAACGAAGGGACAGGGTAAACACTCCAAAAACATGGAGCTCTGCTGGCCTAAAAACTTTTTGAGAAACTGCCACTGAGTTTTGCACTTGAAATATATGTTGTTTTCAGGAGATTTGGCTTCCTTTGTAGTGAGACCATCAAAGCTGGGTCTGCATCTATGTGACCTGGAGGACATGGTTTCTTATTTCCAAAGAACTAGATGAAGCAGTGCTGAATCCTCTCTTTGAAGGAAAACTGAGGCCACTGGGGACTATGTGTCTCCCCGTGTGGCCTGTGAAGCCATTTGGTCCTCTTCCACTTTTTGTGGAGTTTTTGCTGCTGCACTGTGAGTTTGGTATTTTTTTCACGAAATACTAGGAGCTAAACTGGGACACAGTGCTGGAGGGAGTTCTGTCACGTGTGGTGGGTCAGGGTCTGCAAGAGAAAGTACCAACTAGGCTCCTATCTCTCACAGCTTGCCCCATTGCCCCCTTGTCCATATCAACCTGATTCTTAATTTTCCTCTGAAAACTCTCCATATAACAATATGCCTTTACATATAAGGGTCTGCTGGCTGCACCATGTCAGTTACAAGCCATTTGGAATCCAATGGTATATCCACATGGCCCTACCACGGATGTTTTATCAAACACCTCCCCACCACTGCTCTAGACCCACTACTCAGCAGGCTCCAACTTACTGGCATCTTTGTTCTACACCATTTTCATGAAACTCAGTAAGTCAAGGCACTGTCTGGTATAATCATGATCAGCAACAGGACATCCAATGTTTCTCCAGTGCCACCTGGTCATAGGAATTTCAAAAATTTCATGGTATTTATCTAGCCATTTTTCAAGCATGAAGTTGGAGGCACTGTGGATTTCAGTTCATTCAGCAAACATTAAATGGTGAGGAAGCTCATTTCAATGAAATCTCTGGAGAACTCTCACAGGCACGGCTTCCCAAAGAGTGGACAAATGGTCACATTAGGCCAGGCCCATTGAGGTCTACAATGTGAGGTGCATGTGTGTTTTGACTCTCAACTATGGCTGCCATTTCTTTAAGAATAAAATCATGTGATATCCTTGCTGAGATTTCCAGTCCTCTGTTGAAATCCACCCGGGGCCTAGGTCTCAGTTTCCAAGAGCGACTTTCATGTGTGGCCTCTTAAAATCCCAACAAAATTCATGGCAATGCTTCTCTGAGTTCATTTCCAAAACCCAGTCTCTAAGTTGAATCACACCAGAGTTCAACCCCACGTGTACCCAGTCATTTTTTCCAATGCCACACAAATGACCAAAATCAAAACCAAAACACTCCCACATGGCCCTCATCTTATTCCATATAGTCAATCATCTTAACCTCTGGCTGGAGGTTTCCATGAGGGGCGCAGCCCAAGACAGTGTCCAAAATCAGCTCCTTTGCCCCTCATTTGCCTAAAGTCAGGGTAGCCTGGACACCGTTTCTGTGAACCAGGAGTGAACAAATAAGCCTGCCTTTAATACTTCTTTGTTTCTCCAATTTCAGGCCTACTGATTTTAGGTATCAATTCTTTAGGTGATTTAGAGTCATGCGAAAACACAAGCACCTCTGCAGGGCTTTGAAGAACTCATTTGACCCAAAGAATCCCTATTCTCATTTGATGGAGTGCAGGAACCTAACAGAGGAAGGCAAGAGACTTCATCCACAATGAATGATATTTTTTGCCATTTTGGTTTTGGAAGCTCACATGGGATCATTCTTAAGATCCATCAGGTGCTGAGAATCTAAGTCACAGCCACACACAGGTCCAAAGGCTGATAAAGACACATCTCTTTCCAAAGCAATTAAGCAAAGAGCCACAGGTGAGGCCCATTCATTTCCATTTGAAAACTGTTTTCTTCAGGCTTCACAAAGGGGTGGCCTGAGGCAAAGACCTTCCTGACATTCAGTGCAACACAACAATAAGTAAGCAAAAGGCCCAAAGCAGGGTTTCTGCACTGAGATTTTTTTGGTCACACTGATATCTGAGTTTTCTGAGATGCTTGCCATTCTCTTCAGGTATCCAGTACATGGCCATGTCACAGAGCTTGGCGGTGGTACATATTTTGGACACAAATCCATGAGCCTATTCTGGAGAGTGGCCAGAATTCAGGAAGAAAACAACAACTTAGAAAGATAGCAGGTGTTGCACATAGATAAGACAAGCTGCAGTCCATTCATATATTGGGCAGGATGAATTATGGGAAGATTTATACTAGACAGGACACATCCATTAATGCATTCTCTTTTCTAATGTCTACAACAACAGACACAGTGGGATACACAGAAACAGAAACCCTCGCCGTGTCAAATGACTTACTAGAAACTGTCCACTCCAAACCAAACAAACCGCCTTTCCTATCTATTCTCAGAACATGAGACAAAAGAACAAACCCACACCCACTCCCACAAAGGCACCTCCTTCCCCCAAGTACGTCTGTGACTATCCGGAGTGTCCTCTGACTGGTGGGCCATACTATGTTCCCCCGAAATGGCCTGTCTTCTCTCAGACCTTCTTTCCTTGACCAACTCTGTGAAGATGTCAGGAAAAAGTGGTTAGCCACTACCTGTTTTCTCAGGAAAGGTCCATCTTCAGAGCTCTCCTGGCATTTGGCCATCCTCACATCATTAGGTACCAAGAAAACTGACTCTGTCCTTGGTAAATCCAAACAAGTGAGCCCACTGGGCCTGGGACTGGGACTGCCTCTGGGTGCCTGGCTTCTTGGATACCAAGTTCAGAGAGTTCCATCACCAAGGAAATGAGGTATGTCACATTCTTTGGAACTGAATGAGGTCACTGCCTTGGCAACCACTTTGTCCTAACAGTTGCTTCCAAGGGTAACATAAGATGGAGGTTGCCCCTACTTCCTGTGACACTTTCATAAGGTAGAATGTATGTCAACCATTTGCACCCGGGAACAGCTCTCCACTCAGGCCTGGTTTGGTCCATCTTCTCTACAATAAGAAGAGAGAGATTCAGATTCAGACACATCCCTTCATCCTGACCAGGTTGTTTGCCATGGAAGATGACTTTTGTTCTCTCAGGTGCTTCATACCTGCCTACAACTTCTCCAGGTATCATTTGTGCATGGACATTTGAGGTTCTCATCAAGTGGAAGGTCCCCAACTTTCCTGTATTGTAAGAACTACTCTGACAGCTCTTTTGTCCATTTTGGTTTGTGATGCACACATGGGATTTTTCTTTAGACCCATCATGTGCTGTGAATCTAAGCCACAGCCTCACATAGGGCTGAGAGGCTGATTCAGAAACATCCATTTCCAAAGCAATTAAGCAAAGAGGCACAGGTAATGACCATTCTTTTCCATTTGAAAACTATTTTCTGCAGGCTTCACAAAGTGTGGCCTGAGGCAAAGACCTTCCTGACATTCAGGGCAACAGAATAGGTAAGCAAAAGGCGCAAAGCAGGGTTTCTCCACTGAGACTTTCTTGGGCATACTGATATCTGAGTTTTCTGAGATACTCGCCATTCCCATCAGCTATCCAGTACATGGCCATGTCACAGAGATGGAGGTGGTACATATCTTGGACACAAAATCATGAGCGTATTCTGGAGAGTGTCCAGAATTCAGGAAGAAAACAGGAATTTAGAAAGATGGCAGGAGTTGCCCATCCATACGGCAACCTGCAGTCCATTCATTAATTGCACAGGATGAATGCTTTGAAGCTTTCTTGTAGACAGGACACATCCATTGATGCATTCTCTTTTCTAATGTCTACAATCACGGACACAGTATGATATATAGACACAGAAACACTCACGTTGTCAAAGGACTTACTAGACACAGTCCACTCCAAAACAAACAAACCAGCTTTCCTAACTATTCTCAGAACATGAGACAAAACCACAAACTCACACTCACACCCAAAAAGTCACCTCCTTTCCCCAAGTAGGTCTGTGACTATCCGGAGTGTCCTCTGACTTGTGGGCCATACTATGTTCCCCCAAAATGGCGTGTCCTGTCTCCAATCTGGTCTCTTTGGCCAACTCTGTGAAGTTGTCAGGAGCCCATGGTGAGAAACTACCTGCTTTCTCTGGAAAGGCCAGTCTTCATAGTTTCCAGGCATTTGGCTGTCCTCACATCAGTAGGTACAAAGAAAGAGTGACTCTGTCTTGTTAAATCCAAACAAGTTAGCCCACTGGGACATGGAGTGGGTTTGACTCTGTGTGCCTGGTTTCCTGGATCCCAAGATCACAGACTTTCATTACCAAAACTGTAAGGTGATGTCACTTTCTTCAAGATCTGAATGAAGTCACTGCCTTGGAAACCACTTTGTTTTAACAGTTGCTTACATGGTTCCCAAAAGATGGAGGCTGCCTCTACTTGCTGTGACTCATTCATATGTTAGAATGGTATATCAACCATAGGCACCGGGGAACAGCTCTCCACACAGGCATGGTTTGGTCCATCTTCTCTACATTAGGAAGAGAGAGGCTAATTCAGACACATCCCATCAACCTGACCAGGTTGTTTGCCATGGAAGATGACTTTTGCTCTCTCATGTCCTTCATAGCTGCCTACATCTTCTCCAAGGATCATTTCAGCATGGACCTTTTAGGTTTTCAGCAGCTGGAAGATCGCCTATATTCCTGTATTGTAAGACCAACTCTGTCCCTGCTCTTCTGTAAAATTAGATTGAGGGAAAAGTGTATGGTTAGGGTTAATAACATGTTCAATTTGGGTTAGGAATCATTCTCTGGAATGAATATTTGTATTAGGAACCTGTGATATTTATAAGAATATATAGGTGAAATATAAGTATGAAAACAGAAATCTAGGTAAGTTTTGAAGCCCAGAAGGGCATTGGGCCCTTGATTGGGATACTTAGCATTGATTTATGTCCTGCACAGTTGTCTCAGTTAAATCAATATACTATGGCATAGGACCTTCTAATTTGGATGATTGAATGTGGAAGAGAACATCCAGTCAAAAAGGGATATTCAGTAGGATTAGGAAAATAGTCGGTAGGTTTAGATAAAAGAGTGAGTATAGGATTTGGACCAAAAGTTCTTTAGCAATAGGGTTTCAGGTAGAGAGTGAATGTAAATGTCAGCACATGTGAAGAGTCAGTCACAATGATGAACTGGGTAAAATATGTAGGAAAGCAATATTTTGAAGACGTATAAATTAATTGGGGGTACAAATAGGTGTACCTTGTGCCTATGAATATAGAGATAATGCATGAATAGACCATACTGTGAATAAATAATATAACTGGTTCGAACTTTAAATAATGGATTGAATTGATTTCTGAAAATATACAGGAAACCTAATATTGATATACAATCATCCATTCCAAACAGTTATGCTTCTAATGGTGATATTAGATTTATGATTTATCATAAAAAGTGTGTGAGTTTTGCTTCAAAACTGATTATGAAATTAAAAAAAAATGTGTTTGCAGAGAAGTCTCATGAAAAGACCAGTCAAGAAACCGGGAGGAATACATGTGTTCTGAAGCAGGAAATGATTAAAAGTGAAAAAATACCTATAAAGTTGTGAACTTGTGGATGAAATATATATCCTATGATGTGCAAAAACTGCAGAAATATTAATGTAGCAGTGTTGAATATAAATGAACGTCAAAATACACATCATGTCCCATAGGAATCTACTTGCATTGATGTTAAACTGGGTCAGATACTGTAGAATTATTAGGATTTGTATGCACCATTCACAGAAGTGAGTTGTCAGTACAAGGAAACAAATATGTATTTCAGGTGGATGAATATTTCCAATAATAATCTTGAGAAAAGTTGATTATATTTCCTCATGCATACATGAAAGAATGTATGAATGTAGAGAGTGTATATAAGACACATATATTTCATGTTTTGATAAATCAGGAGAGTATATATATATATATATATATATATATATATATATATATACCAAAAAACACACAGAGAAACATAAAAAAGTAGCAATATATGCCAAATGAAATTTATAATGAAATATATAACATCTACTGATGCAAAAATATATACTTTACTGAACATGGAATTATGTATAATGTTGTTGTACTAGGAAGCTCACCCATAGGTTGAATTTTTAGTTCCAACAGCGTTTAAGAGGGGTAGTCTCTTCACACAATTTATATCTGCCGAGTCAGCAACCTCACAAAAAATGTACGTGTGATACCAGGTAGGATTCAATATGTACATATAAAAATACATGTGCTGTATAGGCTACAGAGAAAGGGAGGCAGGGATTCACATATTTGTTAATTTTAAAAACACATGAAAAACTATTCCAAATAAAAATTCACTAGATTTATAACACCTACCATTTATTATGCAAAAGAAAAGTTCAAAAATACACCATGCCTCCTCTGACCTGCTTGTATTTCTGTTCTATTTGGGTTATTTTTCTCCATCATATTAGGATTAGTAGTCAGAGTCTAGTAGGGTATGTGTTAGTGTCAGGGATTCAGTATTTTGAATGGAAAATAGGAAAAAGAATCCAATGTCTATCAAATATGTGCTACACAAAATATTTTCCCTCTCTCATCCAGAACAATGCCTTGAAATTACCTTCGCCCCAAGTAAGACACAATTAGTGGAGAAGAGTTATAAAATCTGTGAATATATAACTGGAATGGAAAATGCTCATGAGTTCACAACCTTGGATGTGGTAGAGAAGTTTCCATAAGTAAGGGACAGGTTAAAAACTCCACAAACATGGAGCTCTGCTGGCCTAAAGGACTTCTTGATAAACTGCCTCTGAGGTTGGGCACTTGAAATATATGTTGTTTTCAGGAGCTTTAGCTTCCTTTGTCGTGAGACCATCAAAGCTGGGTCTGATTCTATGTGACCTGGAGGACATGGTTTCTTATTTTCTAATGAACATGAGGCAGCAGTGGTGAATTCTCTCTTTTAAGTAAAATGTGACCAGTGCGTGCTAAGTCTCTCCCCATCTGGGCTGTGAAGCCATTTGGTCATCCTCCACTTTTTCATGGTTTTTCTTTCTCCTGCATTGGGAGTTTGGTATTTGCTTCACGAAATACAAGGAGTTCAAAAGGGACACAGTGCTGGATGGAGTTCTGCCACATGTGGTGGGTCAGGGTCTGCAGGAGAATGCACCAACCAGGCTTCTATCCCACATATCTTTTTCCCTTGTCTATTGCAACCTGATTCTTAACATTGGCATGAAACCTCTCCATATAACAAGACGCCCTTACATATTAGTGTCTGCTGACCTCACCATGTCTGTCACAAACCATTTGGAAGCCAATGGCAAATCCATATGGCCACATCAGAGATGTATTATGACACACATACACACCACTGCTCTAGGCACACTAATCAGCAGGCACCAACTTACTGGCATGTCTGTTCTAGATCATTTTCATGAAACACAGTCAATCAAGGCACTGTCTAGTATACTCATGATAAACAACAGGACATCCAAAGGTTCTCCAGAGACATGTTGTATAGTTGGACTTGACATTTGCATTATATAAGGTAGGAGTTATAAATCTAGTCAAATTTTAATTGAAATATTCTCCATGTGTTTTTAAACTTAACAAATATGTGAATTTCCCTTTTCTGTAGCCTATTCACACATGTATATTTATATGCATATATAGAATCCTACCAGGTATCACACGTACATTTTTGTGAGGTGGCTGTCTTGGCAGATACAAATTGTGAGAAGAGTTCACTCCTCCTAAATGCTGTTGGAAATGAAAATTCAACCTATAGGAGAGCGTCCTAGTAGAACAACATTATACATTAACTCATGTTCAGTAAAATAAATATTTTTGCATTTGTGGATGATACATATTTACTGATGAATTTCGATTGGCATTTATATTGGTATTTTTAATGTCTGTGAGTGTTTGTGTTTGTGTGTGTGTGTGTGTGTGTGTGTGTGTATAGATATAGATATAGATATAGATATACTCTCCAAATTTTTCAAAATATGAAATATATGCATCTAATATACACTCTCTAAATTCATTCATGTTCATGTATGTGGATTTATAATCCACTTTTCACAAGATTATAATCAGAAATATTCATCCACCTGAAATACATATTTGTTTCCTAGTACTGAAAACTAACTTCAGTGAATGGTGCATACAAATCCTAATTATTCTACAGTAACTGACCCAGTCTAACATCAATGCAAGTAGACTCCTATGGGACATGATCTGTAATTTGTCATTCATTTGTATTCGACACTGGTACATTATTGTTTCTTCAGTTTTTGCACATCACAGGATATACATTTCATCCACAAGTTCACAAATTAATAAGCATTTGTTTCAACTTTCACCACTTCTTGCTTCAGAACACATGTATTGTCAGGGTTTCTTGACTGGTCTTTTCATGAGACTTCTTTCCAAACACATTATTTTGAATTTCCATAATCATTTTGAAGCAAAACTCACACACTCTTCATGATAAACCTAAACACAAATATTTCCATTACATATATACCTGGTTGGAATGAATGATTGTATATCAATATACGATTTCCTTTAATTTTTCAGATATCAGTTCAATTCATTATTTAAAGTTCAAAAAAGTTATATTATTTATTCACAGTATGGTCTATTCATGCTTTTTCTCTATGTTCCTAGAAACAGGGTACACCTCTTTGTACCCCTGATTCTCATTTTACATCTTCAATATATTACTCCCAGAAATGGTGAAAGAAATACTCATGTCACCTCATTATCACAGTAATATTCTGGACAAAAAATGGAAAGGTCACACTTATGATTGTACCAAAGCCTAAATGGAAAGTGAACATGGATTTCTAAAAAAATCCATGTCCAGGTTGCCTAATGCTGTCAATTGTCAATCCTATTAGTGACTACATATTTGTTTTTTTCCTAATTTATATATTCAAACTCAACCCTGTTGAAAATGTCTAATTCTATCACTCACTTTATACTTTGCCTGATTTCGTAATGTTTCTATTGATATCTGCTTTTCTACATATTTTCCCCAGTTCAACATAGTGACTGACTCTTCATATGTGCTGACATTTACATTCACTCAACAACCGAAAGTCTATTGCTAAAGAACTTTTGGTCCAAATCCTATACTCACTCTTCTTCCTAAACCTACAGACTATCTTCCTAATCCTACTGAATATCCCTTTTTGACTGGATGTTCTCTTCTAAATTCAATCATCCAATGTACAAGGTCCTATGCCATTGTATATCGAATTATCTGAGGCATCTTTGCAGAACATCATTCACAGCTAAGTATCCCAATCAAGGGCAAAACCCTTCTGGGCTTCAAATCATACCTAGATTTCTGTTTTCCTACTTATATTTCACCTCTATATTCTTGTAAATATTGCAGGTTCCCAATACCATTATTCATCACACAGAATCACTCGTAACCCAAATCAAACCTGTTTTTAACCCCAAGTATACACTGTTCCCTCAATCATTTTACAGAAGACAGGGACAGAGTGGTTCTTACAATACAGGAAAGTTGGGGACCTTCCACCTGATGAGAACCTCAAATGTCCATGCACAAATGATACCTGGAGAAGTTGTAGGCAGGTATGAAGCACCTGAGAGAGCAAAAGTCATCTTCCATGGCAAACAACCTGGTCAGGATGAAGGGATGTGTCTGAATCTGAATCTCTCCCTTCTTATTGTAGAGAAGATGGACCAAACCAGGCCTGAGTGGAGAGCTGTTCCCGGGTGCCAATGGTGATATACATTCTACCTTATGAAAGTGTCACAGGAAGCGGGGGCAACCTCCATTTTATGTTACCCTTTGAAGCAACTGTTAGGACAAAGTGGTTGCCAAGGCAGTGACCTCATTCAGTTCCAAAGAATGTGACATACCTCATTTCCTTGGTGATGGAACTCTCTGAACTTGGTATCCAAGAAGCCAGGCACCCAGAGGCAGTCCCAGTCCCAGTCCCAGTGGGCTCACTTGTTTGGATTTACCAAGGACAGAGTCAGTTTTCTTGGTACCTAATGATGTGAGGATGGCCAAATGCCAGGAGAGCTCTGAAGATGGACCTTTCCTGAGAAAACAGGTAGTGGCTAACCACTTTTTCCTGACATCTTCACAGAGTTGGTCAAGGAAACAAGATCTGAGAGAAGACAGGCCATTTCGGGGGAACATAGTATGGCCCACCAGTCAGAGGACACTCCGGATAGTCACAGACCTACTTGGGGGAAGGAGGTGCCTTTGTGGGAGTGGGTGTGGGTTTGTTGTTTTGTCTCATGTTCTGAGAATAGATAGGAAAGGCGGTTTGTTTGGTTTGGAGTGGACAGTTTCTAGTAAGTCATTTGACACGGCGAGTGTTTCTGTTTCTGTGTATCCCACTGTGTCCGTTGTTGTAGACATTAGAAAAGAGAATGCATTAATGGATGTGTCCTGTCTAGTATAAATCATACCAAAATTCATCCTGCCCAATATATGAATGGACTGCAGCTTGTCTTATCGATGTGCAACACCTGCTATCTTTCTAAGTTGTTGTTTTCTTCCTGAATTCTGGCCACTCTCCAGAATAGGCTCATGGATTTGTGTCCAAAATATGTACCACCTCCAAGCTCTGTGACATGGCCATGTACTGGATAGCTGAAGAGAATGGCGAGCATCTCAGAAAACTCAGATATCAGTGTGACCAGGAAAGTCTCAGTGCAGAAACCCTGCTTTGGGCCTTTTGCTTACTTATTGTTGTGTTGCACTGAATGTCAGGAAGGTCTTTGCCTCAGGCCACCCCTTTGTGAAGCCTGAAGAAAACAGTTTTCAAATGGAAATGAATGGGCCTCACCTGTGGCTCTTTGCTTAATTGCTTTGGAAAGGGATGTGTCTTTATCAGCCTCTTGGGCCTGTGTGTGGCTGTGACTTAGATTCTCAGCACCTGATGGATCTTAAGAATGATCCCATGTGAGCTTCCAAAACCAAAATGGCAAAAAATTTCATTCATTGTGGATGAAGTCTCTTGCCTTCCTCTGTTAGGTTCCTGCACTCCATCAAATGACAATAGGGATTCTTTGGGTCAAATGAGTTCTTCAAAGCCCTGCAGAGGTGCTTGTGTTTTCGCATGACTCTAAATCACCTAAAGAATCGATACCTAAAGTCAGTAGGCCTCAAATTGGAGAAACACAGAAGTATTAACGGCAGGCTTATTTGTTCACTCCTGGTTCACAGAAACGGTGTCCAGGCTACCCTGACTTTAGACAAATGAGGGGCAAACGAGCTGATTTTGGACACTGTCTTGGGCTGCGCCCCTCATGGAAACCTCCAGCCAGAGGTTAAGATGATTGACTATATGAAATAAGATGAGGGCCATGTGGGAGTGTTTTGGTTTTAATTTTGGTCATTTGTGTGGCATTGGAAAAAATGACTGGGTCCACGTGGGCTTGAACTCTGGTGTGATTCCCCTTAGAGACTGGGTTTTGGACTGAACTCAGAGAAGCATTGCCATGAATTTTGTTGGGATTTTAAGAGGCCATGCATGAAAGTCGCTCTTGGAAACTGAGACCTAGGCCCCGGGTGGATTTCCACAGAGGCCTGGGAATCTCAGCAAGGATATCACATGATTTTATTCTTAAAGAAATGGCAGCCATAGTTGAGAGTCAAAACACACATGGACCTCACATTGTAGACCTCAATGGGCCTGGCCTAATGTGACATTTTGTCCACTCTTTGGGAAGCCATGCCTGTGAGAGTTCTCCAGAGATTTCATTGAAATGAGCTTCCTCACCATTTAATGTTTGCTGAATGAACTGAAACCCACAGTGCCTCCAACTTCATGCTTGAAAAATGGCTAGATAAATACCATGAAATTTTTGAAATTCCTATGACCAGGTGGCACTGGAGAAACATTGGATGTCCTGTTGCTGATCATGAGTATACCAGACAGTGCCTTGATTTACTGAGTTTCATGAAAATGGTGTAGAACAGAGATGCCAGAAATTTGGAGCCTGCTGAGTAGTGGGTCTAGAGCAGTGGTGGGGAGGTGTTTGATAAAACATCCGTGGTAGGGCCATGTGGATCTACCATTGGATTCCAAATGGCTTGTAACTGACATGGTGCAGCCAACAGACCCTTATATGTAAAGGCATCTTGTTATATGGAGAGTTTTCAGAGGAAAATTAAGAATCAGGTTGATATGGACAAGGGGGCAATGGGGCAAGCTGTGAGAGATAGGAGCCTAGTTGGTGCATTCTCTTGCAGACCCTGACCCACCACACGTGACAGAACTCCCTCCAGCACTGTGTCCCAGTTTAGCTCCTAGTATTTCGTGAAACAAATACCAAACTCACAGTGCAGCAGCAAAAACACCACAAAAAGTGGAAGAGGACCAAATGGCTTCACAGTCCACACGGGGAGACACTTAGTCCCCAGTGGCCGCAGTTTACCTACAAAGAGAGGATTCAGCACTGCTTCATCTTGTTCATTGGAAAATAAGAAACCATGTCCTCCAGGTCTCATAGATGCAGACCCAGCTTTGATGGTCTCACTACAGAGGAAGCCAAATCTCCTGAAAACAACATATATTTCAAGTGTGGAAGCTCAGAGGCAGTTTCTCAAAAAGTTTTTAGGCCAGCAGAGCTCCATGTTTGTGGAGTGTTTACCCTGTCCCTTAGTTTTTTAAACTCCTCTACCACCTCCAAGGTTGTGAACTCCTGAGCATTTTCCATTCCAGATATGTATTCACTGATTTTGTAACTCTTCTCCTCTAATTGTGTCTTACTTGGGGTGAAGGTAATGTCAAGGCATTGTTCTGGATGAGAGCGGGAGGATATTTGTGCAGCATATATTTACATACACATTGGATTCATTTTCCAATTTTCCATTCGAAATACTGAATCCCTGACACTAACCCATACCTAGTAGACTCAGACTATTCATCCTAATATAATGGAGAAAATTAACCCAACACATTAGAAATACAAGTACTTCAGAGGAGACATGTTGTATAGTTGGACTTGACATTTGCATTATATAAGGTAGGAGTTATAAATCTAGTCAAATTTATTTGAAATATTCTCCATGTGTTTTAAACTTAACAAATATGTGAATTCTTGTTTCCTTTTTCTGTAGTCTCTTCACACACGTATATTTATATGCATATATAGAATCCTACCAGGTATCACACGTACATTTTTGTGAGGTGGCTGTCTTGGCAGATACAAATTGTGAGAAGAGTTCACTCCTCCTAAATGCTGTTGGAAATGAAAATTCAACTTATAGGAGAGCGTCCTAGTAGAACAACATTATACATTAACTCATGTTCAGTAAAATAAATATTTTTGCATTTGTGGATGATACATATTTACTGATGAATTTCGATTGGCATTTATATTGGTACTTTTTAATGTCTGTGAGTTGTGTGTGTGTGTGTGTGTGTGTGTGTGTGTATAGATATAGATATAGATATAGATATACTCTCCAAATTTTTCAAAATATGAAATATATGTGTCTAATATACACTCTCTAAATTCATTCATGTTCATGTATGTGGATTTATAATCCACTTTTCACAAGATGATAATCAGAAATATTCATCCACCTGAAATACATATTTGTTTCCTAGTACTGAAAACTAACTTCAGTGAATGGTGCATACAAATCCTAATTATTCTACAGTAACTGACCCAGTCTAACATCAATGCAAGTAGACTCCTATGGGACATGATCTGTAATTTTTCTTTCATTTGTATTCGACACTGGTACATTATTGTTTCTTCAGTTTTTGCACATCACAGGATATACATTTCATCCACAAGTTCACAAATTAATAAGCATTTGTTTCAACTTTCACCACTTCTTGCTTCAGAACACATGTATTGTCAGGGTTTCTTGACTGGTCTTTTCGTGAGACTTCTTTCCAAACACATTATTTTGAATTTCCATAATCATTTTGAAGCAAAACTCACACACTCTTCATGATAAACCAAAACACAAATATTTCCATTACATATATACCTGGTTGGAATGAATGATTGTATATCAATATACGATTTCCTTTAATTTTTCAGATATCAGTTCAATTCATTATTTAAAGTTCAAAAAAGATATATTTTTTATTCACTGTATGGTCTATTCATGCTTTTTCTCTATGTTCCTAGAAACAGGGTACACCTCTTTGTACCCCCGATTCTCATTTTACACCTTCAATATATTGCTCCCAGAAATGGTGAAAGAAATACTCATGTCACCTCATTATCACAGTAATATTATGGGCAAAAAATGGAAAGGTCACACTTATGATTGTACCAAAGCCTAAATGGAAAGTGAACATGGATTTCTAAAACATCCATGGCCAGGTTGCCTAATGCTGTCAATTGTCAATCCTTTTGGTGACTACATATTTGTTTTTTTCCTAATTTATATATTCAAACTCAACCCTGTTGAAAATGTCTAATTCTATCACTCACTTTATACTTTGCCTGATTTCGTAATGTTTCTATTGATATCTGATTTTCTACATATTTTCCCCAGTTCAACATAGTGACTGACTCTTCATATGTGCTGACATTTTCATTCACTCAACAACCGAAAGTCTATTGCTAAAGAACTTTTGGTCCAAATCCTATACTCACTCTTCTTCCTAAACCTACCGACTATCTTCCTAATCCTACTGAATATCCCTTTTTGACTGGATGTTCTCTTCTAAATTCAATCATCCAATGTACAAGGTCTTATGCCATTGTATATCGAATTATCTGAGGCATCTTTGCAGAACATCATTCAAAGCTAAGTATCCCAATCAAGGGCAAAACCCTTCTGGGCTTCGAATCATACCTAGATTTCTGTTTTCCTACTTATATTTCACCTCTATATTCTTGTAAATATTGCAGGTTCCCAATACCATTATTCATCACACAGAATCACTCGTAATCCAAATCAAACCTGTTTTTAACCCCAAGTATACACTGTTCCCTCAATCATTTTACAGAAGAGCAGGGACAGAGTGGTTCTTACAATACAGGAAAGTTGGGGACCTTCCATCTGATGAGAACCTCAAATGTCCATGCACAAATGATACCTGGAGAAGTTGTAGGCAGGTATGAAGCACCTGAGAGAGCAAAAGTCATCTTCCATGGCAAACAACCTGGTCAGGATGAAGGGATGTGTCTGAATCTGCCTCTCTCTCTTCTTATTGTACAGAAGATGGACCAAACCAGGGCTGAGTGGAGAGCTGTTCCCGGGTGCCAATGGTGATATACATTCTACCTTATGAAAGTGTCACAGGAAGTAGGGGCAACCTCCATCTTATGTTACCCTTGGAAGCAACTGTTAGGACAAAGTGGTTGCCAAGGCAGTGACCTCATTCAGTTCCAAAGAATGTGACATACCTCATTTCCTTGGTGATGGAACTCTCTGAACTTGGTATCCAAGAAGCCAGGCACCCAGAGGCAGTCCCAGTCCCAGTCCCAGTGGGCTCACTTGTTTGGATTTACCAAGGACAGAGTCAGTTTTCTTGGTACCTAATGATGTGAGGATGGCCAAATGCCAGGAGAGCTCTGAAGATGGACCTTTCCTGAGAAAACAGGTAGTGGCTAACCACTTTTTCCTGACATCCTCACAGAGTTGGTCAAGGAAACAAGATCTGAGAGAAGACAGGCCATTTCGGGGGAACATAGTATGGCCCACCAGTCAGAGGACACTCCGGATAGTCACAGACCTACTTGGGGGAAGGAGGTGCCTTTGTGGGAGTGGGTGTGGGTTTGTTGTTTTGTCTCATGTTCTGAGAATAAATAGGAAAGGCGGTTTGTTTGGTTTGGAGTGGACAGTTTCTAGTAAGTCATTTGACATGGCGAGTGTTTCTCTTTCTGTGTATCCCACTGTGTCCGTTGTTGTAGACATTAGAAAAGAGAATGCATTAATGGATGTGTCCTGTCTAGTATAAATCTTCCCATAATTCATCCTGCCCAATATATGAATGGACTGCAGCTTGTCTTATCGATGTGCAACACCTGCTATCTTTCTAAGTTGTTGTTTTCTTCCTGAATTCTGGCCACTCTCCAGAATAGGCTCATGGATTTGTGTCCAAAATATGTACCACCTCCAAGCTCTGTGACATGGCCATGTACTGGATAGCTGAAGAGAATGGCGAGCATCTCAGAAAACTCAGATATCAGTGTGACCAGGAAAGTCTCAGTGCAGAAACCCTGCTTTGGGCCTTTTGCTTACTTATTGTTGTGTTGCACTGAATGTCAGGAAGGTCTTTGCCTCAGGCCACCCCTTTGTGAAGCCTGAAGAAAACAGTTTTCAAATGGAAATGAATGGGCCTCACCTGTGGCTCTTTATCAGCCTCTTGGACCTGTGTGTGGCTGTGACTTAGATTCTCAGCACCTGATGGATCTTAAGAATGATCCTATGTGAGCTTCCAAAACCAAAATGGCAAAAAATGTCATTCATTGTGGATGAAGTCTCTTGCCTTCCTCTGTTAGGTTCCTGCACTCCATCAAATGACAATAGGGATTCTTTGGGTCAAATGAGTTCTTCAAAGCCCTGCAGAGGTGCTTGTGTTTTCGCATGACTCTAAATCACCTAAAGAATCGATACCTAAAATCAGTAGGCCTCAAATTGGAGAAACAAAGAAGTATTAACGGCAGGATTATTTGTTCACTCCTGGTTCACAGAAACGGTGTCCAGGCTACCCTGACTTTAGGCAAATGAGGGGCAAACGAGCTGATTTTGGACACTGTCTTGGGCTGCGCCCCTCATGGAAACCTCCAGCCAGAGGTTAAGATGATTGACTATATGGAATAAGATGAAGGCCATGTGGGAGTGTTTTGGTTTTAATTTTGGTCATTTGTGTTGCATTGGAAAAAATAACTGGGTCCACGTGGGCTTGAACTCTGGTGTGATTCCCCTTAGAGACTGGGTTTTGGACTGAACTCAGAGAAGCATTGCCATGAATTTTGTTAGGATTTTAAGAGGCCACGCATGAAAGTCCCTCTTGGAAACTGAGACCTAGGCCCCGGGTGGATTTCCACAGAGGCCTGGGAATCTCAGCAAGGATATCACATGATTTTATTCTTAAAGAAATGGCAGCCATAGTTGAGAGTCAAAACACACATGGACCTCACATTGTAGACCTCAATGGGCCTGGCCTAATGTGACCTTTTGTCCACTCTTTGGGAAGCCGTGCCTGTGAGAGTTCTCCAGAGATTTCATTGAAATGAGCTTCCTCACCATTTAATGTTTGCTGAATGAACTGAAACCCACAGTGCCTCCAACTTCATGCTTGAAAAATGGCTAGATAAATACCATGAAATTTTTGAAATTTCTATGACCAGGTGGCACTGGAGAAACATTGAATGTCCTGTTGCTCATTATGAGTATACCAGACAGTGCCTTGATTTACTGAGTTTCATGAAAATGGTGTAGAACATATTTGTGTATGCAAATATGTGCTACACAAAATCTTCCTACTCTCATTCACAACAATACCTTGACACTATCTTTGCCCCAAGTAAGACAAAATAAAAGAAGAAGAGTTAGAAAATCTGTGAATACATATCAGGAATGGAACATGATTGCGAGTTCACAATCTTGGAGGTGGTAGAGGAGTTTCCAAAAGTAAGGGACAGGGTAAATATTGCACAAATATGGAGATGTGCCAGCCTAAAGACTTCTGGAGAACCTGCCTCTGAGGTTGGCCACTTGAAGTATATGTTGTTGTCAGGACCTATGGCTTCCTTTCTAGTGAGACCACCAAAGCTGGGTCTCCATCTATGTGACCTGCAGAACATGGTTTCTTATTTTCCAAAGAAAGTGAGGCAGCAAGGCTGAATTCTCTCTTTGTAAGTAAACTCTTGCCACTGAAGTCTAAGTGTGGCCCCGTGTGGACTGTGAAGCCATTTGGTAATCCTCCACTTTTCATGGTGTTCTTGCTGCTGCACTGGGAGTTTGGTATTGGCTTCAGGAAATACAAGAAATTCAACTGGGTCACAGTGCTGGAGGGAGATCTGTCACGTGTTGTGCGTCAGGGTCTGCAGGAGAATGCACCAACCAGGCTTCTATCCCACATAGCTTGCCCCCTTGACCATAGCAACCTGATTCTGAACATTGACCTGAAACCTCTCCATTCAACAAGATGCCTTTACATACAAGGGTCTGCTGGCTGCACCATGTCAGTTACAAGCCTTTTGGCAGATCCACATAATCCCAACACAGAAGTTTTATCACAGACCTGCAAAACACTCCTCTAGGCCCACTACTCAACAGACTTTAACTTATTTGCATCACTGTTCTACACCATTTTCATGAAACCCAGTCAATCAAGGCACTGTCTGGTACACTCATGATCAGCAACAGGAAATCCAAAGTGTATCCAGTGACACCTGGTGATGGGAATTTCAAATTTTTATGATGTTTATCTAGCCATTTTTCAAGGATGAGGTTGGAGGCACTGTGGGATTTAATTCATTCTGGAAACATCAAATGGTGAGAAAGCCCATTTCAATGAAACATCTGGAGAACTCTCACAGACAAGACTTCCCAAAGAGTGGCCAAATGATCAAATGAAGCCAGGCCCATTGAGGTCTACAATGTGAGGTCCATGTGTGTTTTTACTCTCAACTATGGCTGTCAAGTCTTAAAGAATAAAATCATGTGATATTCTGGCTCAGATTCCCAGTGCTCTGTGGGAAGCCCCCTGGACCTAGATCTCAGTTTCCAAAGGCCACTACCATGTGTGGCCTCCAAAAATCCCAACACAATTCATGGCAATACATCTCTGCAGTAATTTCCAAACTCAGTCTCTAAGAAGACTCACACCAGAGTTCAAGCCAAGGTGGACCCAGTCATCTCTTCCATCAGCCAAACAAATGACCACAATTAAAACCAAAATACTCCCACATGGCTCTCAACTACTTCCACATAGACACTCATCATTACCTCTGGCTGGAAGTTTCCATGAGGGGCGCAGCTGAAGACAGTATCCAAAATATGCTCCCTACCCTCATTTGTCTAAAGTCAGGGTGGCTTGACAACCTATCTGTGAACAAGGAGTGATCAAATAGGCCTGCCATTAATACTGCTCTGCTTCTCCAATTTGAGCCTAATGTCTGTGGGGTTTAGATTCTTTATGTGAATTGGAGTCATGAGAAAATCCAAGCACCTATGGGCTTGCCTCTGCAGGGCTTTGAAAAACTTTTTGAACCAAAGGATACCTATTCTCACTTGATGGAAATCAGGAACCTTACAGAGGAAGGCGAGAGACTTCATCCACAAGACTGCTCTTTTTCCATTTTGGTTTTGGATGCACACATGAGATCTTTCCTTAGATTCATCAGGTGGTGAGAATCTAAGTCACAGCCTCACACAGGGCCAAGAGGCTGATTCAGACACATCCCTTTCCATGGCAATTAAGCAAAGAGCCACAGGTGATGCTCATTATTTTCCATTAGAAAACTGTTTTCTTCAGGCTTCACAAAGGGGTGGACTGAGGCAAAGACCTTCCAGACATTCAGGGCAACGGAACAATAGGTAAACAAAAGGCCCAAATCAGTGTTTCTCCACTGACACTTTACTGGTCACACTGATATCTGAGTTTTCTGAGTTCCTCTCCATTCCCTTCATCTATCCAGTACAAGGCCATGTTACAGAGTTTGGAGGTGGTACATATCTTTTACACAAAACCATGAGCCTATTCTTGAGAGTGGCCAGAATTCAGGAAGAAAACAGGAACTTAGGAAGATAGCAGGTATTGCCCATTCATAAGGAAAGTCGTAGTCCATTCATAAATTTGGCAGGATGAATGCTGAGAAGCTTTCTACTAGACAGAACACATCCATTGATGCATTCTCTTTTCTAATGTCTATAACCACAGACACAGTGGGATACACAAACCCACAACCACACCCACAAAGGCAACACTTTCCTCCAAGTTGGTCTGTGACTATCCAGAGTGTCCTCTGACTGGTGGGCCATACTATGTTCCCCAAAATTGCTTGTTCTGTCTCAAATCTGCTTTCCTTTGCCAACTCTTGAAGTAGTCAGGAGTCAGCGGTGAGCCAATACCTGCTTTATCAGGAAAGAACCATCTTCAGAGCTTCCCTGGCATTTGGCCATCCTCACATCAGTAGGTAAGTGCCGTAGCCCGGCTGGCTGGGCAAAATAACCGGGGGGGTGACGAACAACTTGTGTAGACTGATGCAGCAGGCCTGGAAGCCGTTTATTGTTGAATAAGAGCGGTATTTATACATTTTACACAGCCTATCTAATTAGCATGAAATAGATACAGCAGTCAAACAATAAGGAATCTCCACACTTAATGGCTCGCTTTTGTTACTTCACAAACCACTCCCTCTGGCATTTTGCCAGGCGCCATCCAGACTTCTTTACAGGCTCTAACATTTCTCTGGCAAAATAACAGGTGCCAATCTGACTTGTTTACAGACGTTAACATTTCCCCCTTTTGTTTAATTTAAATAAGGACCATAGTGTTTTTTACAGAAACACCATAAATAACCTGCTAGAAACAGAAAGGGAGGATACAAAATGTTACAATACCAATCCAATTGATGGCTCCATGCAAGAAGCCCTTGGAAAACTTATACCAGCAATGACACCGTTAGCAAAGATACCGAGTTACAAGTTGTTGTAGATTACAGTCTGTTGTCTCAGTCCAGATAAAGCAGTGTCTCAATAGATTAACTCAGAGTTCAGGTAAATCACAGTCCAGGTAAGTTCTCCAGGCAGCTAGCTTAAGTTGTAGTAGCAGAAACAGCGATAGCTCCGAAGTCTCCTCGGGTTCTCAGCCGAAGTTTCCTCCAGTTCTCAGCAACATTGTAAATTCTTCCACCTTTGTTTTCACCGGCACTTGGACGAAGGCAGGAACTCCGGATGGCTAAAGAAAATCCTGTAGCATTTCACTAAGAAAACAACCTTCTGAACAATTATAGTACATTATCTCAAGGTTTTTTACATTTGAAATAAGCCTTAATAGTACTCATTACTCATCAGCCTGCAGGTGTGAGTGACCCATTGTAGTTACTGGCCTTGGAAATGATCAAACTTCAGGGATGCCAGTGGCATCTTCTGCCAGCTGTAGCATCCTGGGCAGCCCCAGATGGCCCCAGGGAGAGTCCTGGGCTCAAACTTCTTCCGGGCACAGGGAGCAAAACCCTGCGAGACTGTGCCTCCAGGTCAGGTCTAGATTTGGGCTCACAGTGGTGATCCGCTCCCCCGGGCAGGGGGGCGGGGAAGAGCCCTCAAATGCCTCTTGGAAAATTCTTACTGCGCCATGATCGGCTTGGGCAGGTGGCAGCTGCCTTGTCATTTCACGCACCCTCCAGTATCGAAAAGTATTCAGTAATAGCCTTTTGCTGCAACTTTTTTCCTGATAATCCTTCTTCTTCTGAACTTTCTTTTTCTTTCTGACTAGAGTTTCTGGGCTTTTATCAACACATGCCCTAACTATTCTTGGTTCCACTGGGGTGCCTTTTTCTCTTATCAATTTACTTCTCACCCCTTCCATATTTTCATCACAAAGACAATACAACATTTCAAGACAAAACAAGACACAAACATACTGCATCAATCTTCTCCATTTTCTCAAAATGGTCATTTTTCCTATCGCCCTATCTGCCTAGGGACGAGCAGATTGTTCCCGTCCTATCTATGGACAGAAAGCTTTTTTCGACCCTTACCCGTGAGTGTCCCAGGGCTCCCCGTAACGGGCCACCATCTGCCGCAGTCCCGCTGCAGCAGAATAACCTGGGGGGTGACGAATAACTTGTGTATGTTGATGCAGCAGGAATGAGAGCCGTTTATTGTAAGATCTGAGCGATATTTATACATTTTACACAGCCTATCTCATTAGCATAAAATAGATACAGCAGTCAACCAATAAGGAATCTTCACACTTAATGGCTCGCTTTTGTTACTTCACAAACCACTCCCTCTGGCATTTTGCCAGGCACCATCCAGACTTGTTTACAGACTCTAACATTTCTCCAGCAAAATAACAGGTGCCAATCTGACTTGTTTACAGACCTTAACAGGTAAGAAGAAAGACTGACTCTGTCTTTGGTAAATTCAAACAAGTGAGAGCACTGGGACTGGGATAGGTAATGGCTCTGGGTGCCTGGCTTCCTGGATCCCAAGTTCAGAGACTTTCATCACCAAGGAAGTGAGGTGTGGTCACTTCTTTCAGGAACTGAATGAGGTCACTGCCTTGGCTACCACTTTGTCCTAACAGTTGCTTCCAAGGGTTCCATGAGATGGAGGCTGCCCCTACTTCCTGTGACAATTTCATATGTTAGAATGGTATATCAACCATACGCACCTGGGAAGAGCTTTCCACACAGGCCTGGTTTGGTCTACTCTACATTAAGAAGAGTGAGGCTGATTCAGACACATTCCTTCATCCTTCCAGATTGTTTGCCATGGAGATGTCTTTTGCTCTCTCAGGTCCTTCATAGCTGCCTACATCTTCTCCAGAGATCATTTCTGCACGTACCTTTGATGTTCTCAGCAGGTGGAAGATCCCATACATTCTTGTATTGTAAGACCAACACTGTCGCTGCTCTTCAGCAAAGTTAGATTGAGGGAACAGTGTATGATTAGTGTTATTAACATGTTCGATATGGGTTAGGAACCATTCTGCTGCATGAATAATGGTATTGGGAACCTGTGATATTTACAAGAATATAGAGGTGAAATATATGTACGAAAACAGAAATCTAAGTAAGATTTGAAGCCCAGAAGGTCATTTGTCCCTTGATTGGGATACTTAGCGTTGAATTACATTCTGCACAGGTGTTTCAGATAAATCGATATACAATGGCATAGGACCTTTCACCTTGGATGATTGAATGTAGAAGAGAACATCCAGTCAAAAAGTGATAGTGGGTAGGATTAGGAAGATAGTCGGTAGGTTTAGGAAGAAGAATGAGTGTAGGATTTGGAACAAAAGTTCTTTAGAAGTAGGGTATCGCTAAGAGAGTGAATGTAAATATCAGCACATGTGACGAGGAAGTCACAATGATTAACTGGGGAAAATATGTAGGAAAGCAGATATCAATAGAGACATTACAAAATCAGGCAAAGTATAAAGTGAGTGACAGGATTAGACATTTTCAACATGGTTGAGTTTGAATATATAATCTTTGGAAGAAACAAATATGTAGTCACCAATAGGATTTTCATTTGAGAGCATTAGGCAACCTGGACATGGATGTTTTTAGTAATCCATGTTCACTTTCCATTTAGGTTTTGTACAATCATAAGTGTGACCTTTGCTTTTTGTGTCCAGAATATTACTGTGATAAAATGTATATGTAGATCAGGTGACATGAATATTTCTTCCACCATTTCTGGGAGCTATATTTTGAGGACGTATAAATTAGTATTGGGGGTACAAAGAGGTGTACCTGTGTCTATGAATATAGAGATAATTCGTGAATAGACTGTACTGTGAATAAATAATATAACTGGTTCCACTTTAAATAATGGATTGAATTGATATCTGAAACTAAGTAAGAAATCTTATATTGATATAGAACCATTCATTCCAACCAGTTACACATCTAATGGTAATATTAGTGTTATGGTTTATTGTGACGGGTTTGTGAGTTTTGCTTCAAATGTGATAATGGAAATCGAAAATAATGTGTTTGGAAAGAAGTCTCATGAAAAGAGCAGTCAAGAAACATGGAGGAATACATGTGTTCTCAAGCAGGAAGTGATTGAAAGTGAAACAAATGCCTATAAATTTGCGAAATTTTGATGAGACATATATGCTATGATGTGCATAAACTGAAGAAATAGTAATGTACCAGTGTTGAATAAAAATGAACGTCAAAATGCACATCATGTCTACTTGCATTGATGTTCAACTGGGTCAGTTACTGTAGAAATATTAGGATTTTGGGGGGGGATTAATAATACAATTTATTTTAGCACTAGCATGCCACAGAATGTAGAGGAAAGATCAATGGATTTTTAGTTATAGCACTAATAATCTAACATTTAGTGACTATTTTGGATAGTCTAAAATTACATAAGGCTATGTAACATAATTTTTTTTATTTAACATTCATCAAAGCTTGGAATTTTCATAATATTTCTTCTTTTTTATTTTTTATTTTTTCAGTTGTTGATTGACCTTCATTTTGTTTATTTGTATGTGGTGCTGAGAATAGAACCATGTGCCTTACACATGCTAGAAAAGCATGTTACCACTGAGCCACAAACCCAGCCCCTCCACTTTTATCTTAACATCATACACTCATGTCCCTCTTCTTTACTCACTTTCTTCCCCGTTTTCCCCCTTCTCTCCCTTCCTTTTTCGTTTCCCCTCCATATCTATTTTTCTCTCATGTCATTACAAACAGTAGTATGCTATGAAATTTAAGTTTAAGACTGTTTTTTATAGTCATTCTTTTTCTTGAGAAAATCTAAAAATTATAATCACCTGATAGATATATTACAATACATTTATTACACATATGTATCTATATTCATGCATATGCATTACATATATTATATATATACATATATATTTAAAAGTACTTTGATTTTCCTGTTAGAAATAATATAGACCAAGTCTTTCTTAATTCTCAATTCTTCCATAATTAACATCTTACAGTGAAAATCAAATAAACATATTTAAGTAAAAAGGTATCATTCTTATTTATCAATACTGATAATTTAAGGTTTTATATCACATTAAGCTGTAATATGGCATATTAACTCTTATGAATTAGAGAAATTTTATTTGAACAACCTATTATTTAAGGACCATATGCACTGACATTTTAAATGGCGTTCTTGTGATTTCTATTTCTATCAATTGTGTATTAATTGCCAAATACTTATTTTAGTACTTTTCATGTTCATAATTGATATAAAGTCAATTGTTTAATTCTTCTTGTAAGTAGTTACTTATTACAGTAGGGACATTATTAATAATACAACATCTTTATAAGAAAAATGGTACAAATTTATTTTCATGCAAAATTAAGAATAATTGCATGCTCTAAATGTTTGATTGTTGATACTTATAATAAAGAGCTTTTGATGAGTCTCTTCCCCAGTAAAACATAAAATGCAAAGATAATGTCCAAATAAAGATAAGAAAAATACACATTATCAGCTAGAAACTATTAAATAAAAGATGAAAAGAACAATCCAACACATTGTACGAACTTGTCAGATGAGGTAGTATTCTGGAAGAATAGCCTAAGACTAGACCTTGTCCATGTCAAAATATTCACGAAAAAAATGAAGTATGAAAAGTGTAGAAAATGCTATGAATTTTTCATGAAGATAGGTGAATTATCCTTTCATCTCAATTTATGTGCATTTTCTGGTAAAATAAATTTGTGATATTTACAACTACACAAAACAAAGTTTCTGCATAGCAAAATGAATACATCTGAACCCATTTTTAGCTGATTTCTTCCCACTAAATTTTAAACCTTTATTTATTTATTTATTTATTTTTATTGGTTGTTCAAAACATTACAAAGCTCAAGATATATCATCTTTCATACATTTGACTCAATTGGGTTATGAACTCCCATTTTTTCCCCAAATACGAATTGTAGAATCACATCGGTTACACATTCACACTTTTACATAATGGCATATTAGTGACTGTTGTATTCTGCTACCTTTCCTATCCCCTACTATCCACCCTCTCCTCCCCTCCCATCTTCCCTCTCTACCTCATCTGCTATTGTTCAATTCTCTCCATTGTTTCCCCCCCACTTCCCCTCACAACATTTTATATGCGATTTTGTGTAACATTGAGGGTCTCCTACAATTTTCATAAGCTTTCCCTTCTCTCTCCCTTTCTCTCCCCCCATTCGTCTTTGTTTAATGTTAATATTTTCCTCATGCTCTTCCTCCCTGTTCTGCTCTTATTTGCTCTCTTTATATCAGAGAAGACATTTGGCATTTATTTTTTAAGGACTGGTTAGCTTCGCTTAACATAATATGCTCTAATGCCATCCATTTCCCTGCAAATTCTATGATTTTGTCATTTTTGTGCTCTGTAATACTCCATTGTGTATAGATGCCACATTTTTTTATCCATTAATCTATTGAAGGGCATCTAAGTTGGTTCCACAGTCTAGCTATTGTGAATTGTGCCGCTATGATCATTGATGTGGCAGTATCCCTATAGTACGCTCTTTTAAGATCCTCAGGGAACAGTCCAAGAAGGGTGATAGCTGGGTCAAATGGTGGATCCATTTCCAGCTTTCCCAGGAATATCCATACTTCTTTCAAAATTGGCCTCACCAATTTGCAGTCCCACCAGCAGTGTACAAGTGTACACTTTTCCCCACATCCTCGCCAACACTTATTGTTGTTTGACTTCATAATGGCTGCTCATCTTACTGGAGTAAGATGGTATCTTAAGGTGGTTTTGATTTGCATTTCTCAGACTGCTAGAGATGGTGAGCATTTTTTCATGTACTTGTTGATTGATTGTATGTCCTCCTCTGTGAAGTGTCTGATTAGGTCCTCGGCCCATTTGTTGATTGGGTTATTTGTTATCTTATTGTTTAATATTTTGAGTTCTTTGTATATTCTGCATATTAGGGCTCTATCTGAACTGTGAGGGGTAAAAATTTGTTCCCAGGATGTAGGCTCTCTATTTACCTCTCTTATTGTTTCTCTTCTTGAGAAAAAAACTTTTTAGTTTAAGTAAGTCCCATTTGTTTTTTTCTTGTTATTAACTCTTGGGCTATTGATGTCTTATTAAAGAATTTGGAGCCTGACCCCACAGTATATAGATCGTAGCCAACTTTTTCTTCTATGAGACGCAGTGTCTCTGATTTGATATCTAGCTCCTTGATCTATTTTGATTTAACTTTTGTGCATGGTGAGAAAACGGGATTCAGTTTCATTTTGTTGCATATGGATTTCTAATTTTCCCTGCACCATTTGTTGAAGATGCTATCCTTCATCCATTGCATGTTTATAGCCACTTTATCAAATATAAGAAAGTTGTAATTTTGTGGATTGGTTTCTCTGTCCTCCATTCTATACCATTTGTCCACCTGCCTGTTTTCGTACCAGTACCACACTGTTTTTGTTACTATTGCTTTGTAGTAAAGTTTGAACTCTGGTATCGCTATACCTCCCGATTCACACTTCCTGCTTAGAATTTCTTTTGCTATTCTGTGTCTTTTGTTTTTCTATATGAATTTCATGATTGCTTTATCATTTCTACAAGAAATGCCATTGGGATTTTGATTGGCATTGCGTTAAATCTGTATAGAACTTTGGGTAATTTCGCCATTTTGATGAATTTAGTTCTGCCTATCCATGAACAGGGTACATTTTTCCATCTTCTAAGATCTTTTTCTATCTCTCTCTTTAGGGTTCTGTGGTTTTCACCTCTTTTGTTAGGTTGATTTCCAAGTATCTTATTTTCTTTGAGGATATTGTGAATGGAGTGGTTTTCCTCATTTCAATTTCAGAAGTTTTGTTGCTGATATACAGGAATGCCTTTGATTTATGCGTGTTGGTTTTATATCCTTCATTTATTAACTCTAGCAGTTTCTTTGTAGACCCTTTTGGGTCTGTTAAATATATTACCATGTCATCCACAAATAGCGATAATTCAAGTTCTTCTTTTCCTATTTTTATGCCTTTAATTTCTTTTGTCTGTCTAATTTCTCTGGCTAGTATTTCAAGAACTAAATTGAATAGAAGTGGTGATAGAGGGCATCCCTGTCTTGTTCCAGATTTCAGAGGGAATGCCTTCAGTTTTCTCCATTTAGGATGATCCTAGCCTGAGGTTTAGCATATATAGCTTTTACAATGTTGAGGTAAGTTCCTGTTATTTCTAGTTTTTCTAGTGTTTTGAACATAAAGGGATGCTGAACTGTGTCGAATGTTTTTACTACATCTATCGAGATGATCATATGGTTCTTGTCCTTAAGTCTATTGATGTGGTGAATAGCATTTATTGATTTCCGTATATTGAACCAGCCTTGCATTCCAGGGAAGAATCCTACTTGATCATGGTGCACAACTATTTTGATATGCTTTTGGATTCAATTCACAAGGATTTCATTGAGAATTTTTGCATCCAAGTTCATTAGAGATATTGGTTGTAGTTTTCTTTTTTGAAGTGTCTTTGTCTGGTTTTGGGATCAGGGTGATTTTGGACTCCGAGAATGAATTTGGAAGAGCTCCTTATTTTTCTATTTCTTGATATAGCTTGAAAAGTATTGGTACTAATTCTTCTTTGAAGGTTTTTTTGAACTCTGCTCTATACCCATCAGGTCCAGGGCTTTTTTTGGTTGGTAGTATTTTGATGGCTTCTTCTATTTCTTCCTTTGTTTTTGGTCTGTTTAAATTGTGTGTGTCTTCCTGACTGAATCTGGGCAGATCGTATGACTTAAGAAATTTGTCGATATTTTAACTATCTTCTATTTTATTGGAATATAGGGTTTCAAAATACTTTCTAATTATCTTCTGTATTTGTGTACTGTCTGTTGTGATATTGTCTTTTTCATTCCATATGTTAGTAATTTCAGTTGTCTCTCTTCTTCTCATCCTTAGCATGGCTAAGGGCCTGTAAATCTTATTTATTTTTTCAAAGAACCAACTTTTAGTTTTATCAATTTTTTCAATGTTTTTTTTTGTTTCAATTTCGTTGATTTCTGCTCTAATTTTAATTATTTCTTGTCTTCTACTACATTTGCTGTTGTTTTGCTCTTCCTTTTCTAGGTTTTTGATGTGTACTGTGAGTTTATTTATTTGTTGTTTTATTCTTTTTTTGAGGAAAGAACTCCAAGAAATGAATTTCGCTCTTAAAACTGCCTTCTTTGTGTCCCATAGATTCCAGTACGATGTGTCTGTATTGTCATTTGATTCTAAAAATATTTTTATCTCCTCCTTTATGTCTTCTGTAACCCATTGATCATTCAGTAGAATATTGTTCATTTTCCATGTGATGTAGGATTTTTCCTTCCTTCTTTTATCATTGATTTCCAGTTTCATTCCATTATGATCAGATATGGTGCATGGTATTTTCTCCACGCCTTTATATTTACTAAGAGTTGCCCAATGGCATAATATATGGTCTAACTTGGAGTAGGATCCATGTGCTGCTGAGAATAAAGTGTATCCACTTGATGATGGTTGATGTATTCTATATATGTTGGTTACGTCAAGGTTATTGATTGTGCTGTTGAATTCTATAGTTTCTTTATTCAGTTTTTTATAGAGGATCTGTCTAATGGCGAGAGCGGTGTGTTGAAGTCACCCATAATTATTGTGTTGTAGTCTATTTGACTCTTGAACTTGAGGCGAGTTTGTTTTATGAGCATTGCAGCTCAATTGTTTGGTGCATACCAATTGATAATTGTTATGTCTTGTTGGTGGATGGTTCCTTTTAACAATATATAGTGTCCTACTTTATCCCTTTTGATTAATGTAGGTTTGAAGTTGATTTTATATGATATGAGTATGGCCACTCCTGCTTGCTTCCGAGGGCCATATGAGTGGTATGATTTTTCCCAACCTTTCACTTTCAGCCTGTGTATGTCTTTACCTTTCATATGAGTCTCTCGAAGGCAGCATATTGTTGGATTTATTTTTTTGATCCAGGTTACTAGCCTATGTCTCTTGATTGGTGAGTTTAGATTTTTAACATTTAAGGTTACAATTGAAATATGATTTGTACTTCCAGTCATGTTTATTTATTTATTTATTTTAATTTGGGTAGTTTTTACTTTTTGGTTTTTTTCTTACCCCTTTACTGAGATACCTCCCGCTGTTAGTTTTGGGCACTATTTTTCAATTCCTCTTCTTGTAGTATTTTGCTCAAAATGCTTTGCAGTGCTGGTGTTCTGTCTGCGAATTCTTTTAGCTTTTATTTATCAGGAAGGACTTAATTTCATTGTCAAATCTGAAGCTTAATTTTGTTGGATACAGTATTCTTGGTTGGAATCCATTATTTTTCAGTGTTTGAAATACATTGTTCAAAGATCTTCTCGCTTTCAATGTCTATGATGAAAAATCAATTGTTAACCTTATTGGTTTACCCCTGAATGTTATCTGCCTACTTTCTTTCGTAGCTTTTAATATTCTCTCCTTGTTCTGTATGTTGGCTATCTTCATAATTATATGTCTTGGAGTTTGTCTATTATGGTTTTGAATGTTTGAGGTCCTGTAGGCTTCCAGGATATGGCAATCCATTCCATCTTTCATCTCTGGGAAGTTTTCTAGAATTATTTCATTTAATATGTTGTTCATTCATTCGGTTTGAATTTCTATGCCTTCTTCTATCCCGATGACTCCCAATTTTGTTTTTTTTATGACATCCCATATCTCTTGAATAGTTGCTCATGGGATTTAAGCATGTTTTCTGTGTTGACTATATTCTTTTCAAGTTGACAAACTTTGTCTTCATTATCTGATGTTCTGACTTCTACTTGATCTAGTCTATTTGTAATATTCTTGTTTGAGTTTTTAATTTGGTTTATAGTTTCCTGCATTTCTAGAATTACTGTATGATTTTTTAAAAGATCTCTATCTCCTGGTAAAGCTTGTTCTTTGCCATTTGAATTTGTTTGTTTAATTCATTTTCAAAATGTACTTTTATCCTTAGACTTGCTGCCTCATGTCTTCTCTCTTATTCCTTTCCATCTGAGTTAGGTATGACTTAAGTTTTTTCCCTATCCCTGTTTCTGATGCTTCTAGGTTCTCCTGTAGTATTAAGTTGTCCTTCATTGTTTGTACACCTTGTTTTCCCTTGTTTTTTCATGATGTTCACGTCATTTTCCAGCTCTATTTGATTGCTGTGTTTCTGCTCTCTTCTATAGATTTGTTATGGGTTTATATATCTCTGTTTTCTCTCCTTTGTGTTGGTAGACTATGCCTGCTTAAGTGGATTCCGCTGTTAAGGAATTCTGACGGCCGAGCTCCAGTGATGTCACCTCTCTGCTGTGGTGGGCCCCAGGCTCCTTGCCGGAGGGTCCGAATTGGGTGGGTGGACTGGATTGTCTCTGGTTGGTTTCAGCTCCCGGTCGCTGGCAGGCCGGCAGTCTCCAGCCACCCAGTAGCGCGGGCAGCTTGTGGTCTGTCTTCAGCTGGTGGGTGATCTCTAGCCACACAGTTGCGCGTTCGGTCACCGGCAGGCGCGCGTTCTCCAGCCGTCAAGACATAGCGTCAGCAGGTGGGCTGGCGCCAGCAGGAAGGTGGTCTCCCGTTGCCCAGTCACACTGGCAGTGGGCCGGCGTTCTCCAGCCAGCCAGTCAGGAGGGCCTGGCCTCTAGTCCCCTGGTTTATCCTGCTAGTCCTGATTTCTCCTGCTAGACCAGATTTCTCCTGAGTGATGCTTCTCGGCAGCTCAAACTGTTCTCTGGGTCTGCCGTTTGTTGGGTGGGGAGGGTGTCTATTGGGAACCCTGGAACTCTATTGTTTTAATTTTTTTCGCTTGCCCATCGCCCCGCACTGGCTAGACAAGTTTCATTTTTGCCGCTGATGGGAAGGGGAGATGAAGGTCAGGTGCCTCTAGTTTTCCCCCAGTCTTTATGCAGACTTGCTCTGATTATTCCTCCCCCAAAAGCCTAGGAGATATTTTATGCGAATTCCTCTCTGTATGTGAGATGAGCTGAGAAACACACACCTGTTTTATTTTTGCAATCTGTCAGGGAGTGGTGGTGGTTACTTCAGCTCTCCAAGATGGTGGCTGTTGGTTTCCTTTGTGGAGTTTCTGCTTTGGGGCATAGAAATGTACTGCTAACTTCCCCGTCTGAAATCCCGAATTCAGCTGGGGGCTCAGTGGATGCTCAGCCAGCAGGATTCCACAGAATCCGCAGCAACGTTTCTCCCTGCTTGCTGGTCGCTTCTGGGTGGTGCCTCACCATTTGTAGACACAGGGCAGGTCACGCGGATCAATCAGAATGGATCTCCAGTTGCACAAGTGGCTTGTGTTTGAGACTCAATTACCGGACCTCGGTGGTGGAAATCATTCTTCTAGGTTTCGGTAAACACCCATTTTCCTGTAAGATCCTAACAAGATAGTTTTTCATTGCTCTAACTCGTTATTCACTTGCGCAGTGGCAGGGTACACTGGGTGTGATACACTGTCTTCACAGCCATCTTGCAATGCCGAAATATTAGGATTTGGATGCACCATTTACTGAAAACTGTTTCAGTACTAGGAAAAAATATGTATTTCAGGTGGATGAATATTTCTGAGAATAATTTTTTAAAAATTGGATTATAAATCCACATACATGAATATGAATGAATTTAGGGAGTGCAAAATAAGACACAAATATTTCATATTTTGAAAAATCTGGAGAGTATATATATATATATATATATATATATATATATATATATATACACACACACACACACACACACAGACATTAAAAACTAGCAATATATATGCCAATCAAAATTCATCATGAAATACATATCATCCACAGACCCAAAAATATTCATATACTGAACATGGATTTATGTATAATGTTGTTCAACTAGGAGGCTTACCCATAGGTTGAATTTTCAGTTCCAACAGCATTTAGGAGGAGTGATCTCTTCTCACAATTTGTATTTGCCAAGTCAGTCACCTCACAAAAATGTACGTGTGATACCAGGTACAATTCTATATGTGCATATAAAATTACATGTGCTGAATAGGCTACAGAGAAAAGGAGACAGGAATTCACATATTTGTTAACTTTCAAAACACACGGAGAACTATTTCAACAAAAAAAATGACTAGATTTATAACTCCTACCCTATATAATGCAAAAGGCAATTCCAACTATACACCATGCCTCCTCTGAACTGCTTGTATTTCTATTCTGTTTTGGTTATTATTCTCTATCATATTACGATTAGTAGTCAGAGTCTAGTATGGTAGGGGTTAGAGTCAGGGATTCAGTATTTCGAATGGAAATTTGGAAAATGTATCCAATGTGTATGCAAATATGTGCCACACAAAATCTTCCCACTCCTCCAGAACAATGGCTTGACATTATCTTCGCCCCAAGTAAGACATAATTAGAGGAGAAGAATTAGAAAATCAGTGAATACTTCTCTGGAATGTAATATGCTAAGAAGTTCACTACCTTGAAGGTGGTACAGGAGTTTCCAAAAGTAAGGGACAGGGTGAACACTCCATAAACATGGAGCTCTGCTGGCCTAAAGACTTCTTGAGAAATTTCCTCTGAGATTGGGCACTTGAAACATATGTTGTTATGAGGAGCTTTAGCTTCCTTTGTACTGAGATCATCAAAGCTGGGTCTGCACCTATGTGACCTGTAAAACATAGTTTCTTATTTTCCAATTAAAATGAG
This sequence comes from Callospermophilus lateralis, assembly GCF_048772815.1. Classification (NCBI taxonomy): domain Eukaryota; kingdom Metazoa; phylum Chordata; class Mammalia; order Rodentia; family Sciuridae; genus Callospermophilus; species Callospermophilus lateralis. Next base: position 38,906 of record NW_027514577.1, on the reverse strand, counting down.
ACACCAGTCCTGAATTTGATCTTTGTAGGTAAACTGTGGCCACTGGGTTCTAAGTGTCTCCCTGTGTGGACTGTGAAGCCATTTGTTCATCCTCCAATTTTCATGGTGTTTCTTGCTGCTGTATTTGCTTATGAAGTAAAAAAAAGATCACCTGGGACACAGTGCTTGAGGGAGTTCTGTCACGTGTGGTGGGTCAGGGTCTGCAAGAGAATATACCAACAATGCTTCTATTCCACATAGCTTTTCCCCTTGACCACAGCAACATAATTCTCAACATTGCCCTGAAACCTCTCTATATAACAAGATACCATTACATATAAGGGTCTGCTGGCTGCACCATGTCAGTCACAAGGCATTTGGAAGCCAATGGAAGATCAACATGGCCCCACCACAGATGTTTTATCACACACCTCCCCTCCTCTGATCTAGGCCCACTACTCAGCAGGCTCCAATTTACTGGCATCCCTGTTATACACCATTTTGATGAAACCTAGTCAATCAAGGCACTGTCTGGCATACTCATGATCAGCAACCGGTTTTCCAAATTTTCTCCAGTGCCACCTGGTCATGGAAATTTCAATAATTTTATTGTATTTATCTAGCCATTTTTCACGGATGAAGATGGAGGCACTGTGGATTTCAATTTGTACAGGAACCATTAAATGATGAGAAACCTCATTTCGATGAATGCTCTGTAGAACTGTTAAAGACAAGGCTTCCCAGGGAGTGGCCAAAAAGTCACATGAAATCAGACCCATTGAGGTCTACAATGTGAGGTCCATGTGTGTTTTGACTGTCACCTATGCCTACCAAGTCTTTCAGAAAAAAAAAAATCATGTGGTATCCTGGCTGAGATTCCCAGTGCTCTGTGGAAAGCCACCCTGGGCCTAGATCTCAGTTTCCAAGGGAGACTCTCATGCGTGCCCTCCTAGAATCCCAACACAATTCATGGCACAAGTTCTCTGAGATCAGATCCAGAATGCACTCTCTAAGTGTAATCACACCAGAGTTCAAGCCCATGTGGACCCAGGCATCTCCTTTAACAGCCACATAATGACCACAATTAAACCAAAACACTCCCACATGGCCCTCATCTTTTTCCATATAGATACTCATCATAACCTCTGGCTGGAGGTTTCCATGAGGGGCACATTCCAAGACAGTGTCCAAAATAAGCTCCCTTGCCCCTCATTTGCCTAAAGTCAGGGTGGCCTGGACATACTTCCTGTGAACCCGGAGTGATCAAATAGGCATGCCGTTAATACTGCACCGCTTCTTCAATTTGAGGCCTACTGAGTTAGAGGTATAGATTCTTTATGTAAATTAGAGTCATGAGAAAACCCAAGCACCTTTGCAGGGCTTTGAAGAACTCAATTGACAAAAAGGATCCCAATTCTCACTTGATAGAGGTCAGGAACCTCACAGAGGAAAGCGAGACTTTATCCACAATGACTGGTGTATTTGCCATTTTGGTTTTGGATGCACACATGGGATCTTTCTTTAGATCCATCTGGTGCTGAGAATCTAAGCCACAACCTCACACAGGGCCAAGATGCTAATTCAGACACATCCCTTTCCAAAGCAATTAAGCAAAGAGCCACAGGTGATGCCCAATCATTTCCATTTGAAAACTGTTTACTTCAGGCTTCACAAAGGGGTGGCCAGAGCAAGAACTTCCTGACATTCAGTTCATCAGAACAATATATAAGCAAAATGCCCAAAGCAGGGTTTTTCCACTGAGATTTTCCTGGTCACACTGATATCTGAGTTTTTTGAGATTCTCGCCATTCCCTTCAGCTATCCAGTACATGGCCATGTCACAGAGCTTGGAGGTGGTATATATGTTGGACACAAAACCATGATCCTATTCTGGAGAGTGAACAGAGTTCATGAATAAACCTGGAAATTAGGAATGTATTAGGTTATGCCCATCTTTAAGTAAAGCCGCAAACCATTCATAAATTGGGCAGGATGAAATGGGAAGCTTTCTACTAGACAGGACACATCCATTGATGCACTCTCTTTTCTAATGTCTACAACCACGGACACCATGGGATACACAGACATAGAAACACTCTCCTTTTCAAACGACTTACGAGAAACAGTTCACTCCAAACCAAACAAACCACCTTTTTTTCCTATTCTCACAACATGAGACAAAATCACAAACTCACAACCACACCCACAAAGGCACCTTTTTACCCTAAGTAGGTCTGTGACTCTATGGAGTGTCCTCTGACTGGTGGGCCACACAATGTTCCCCCGAAATGTCCTGTCCTGTCTCAGATATGGTCTCCTTGGCCATCTCTATGAAGTTGTCAGGAGCCAGCGGTGGGCCACTATCTGCTTTTTCAGGAAAGGCCCCTCTTCAGAACTCTCTTGGCTTTTGGCCATTCTAACATCAGTAGGTACAAAGAAAGACTGACTCTGTCCTTGGTAATTCCAAACAAGTGAACCCACTGGGACTGGTACTGGGACTGGCTCTGTGTGCCTGGCTTCCAGGATCCTAAGTTCAGAGAGTTCCATCACCAAGGGAGTAAGGTGAGGTCACTTCCTTCAGGAACTGAATGAGGTCACTGCCTTGGCAAACACTTTATCCTAACAGTTGCTTCCAAGTGTCTCATTAGATGGAGGCTTCCCCTACTTCCTGTGAAACATTCACAAGTTAGAATGGTATATCAACCATAGGAACCCGGTAATTGCTCTCCACACAGGCCTGGTTTGGTCCATCTCCTCTACATTGAGAAGAGAGGTTCTGATTCAGACACATCCCGTCATCCTGACCAGGTATTTTGCCATGGAAGATTACTTTTGCTTTCTCAGGTCCTCCATAGCTGACTACATATTCTCCAGGGATCATTTCTGCATTGAACTTGTGGTTCTCAACAGGTGAAAGATCCCCTACATTCCTGTATTGTAAGACCAACTCTGTCCCTGCTCTTCTTTAAATTTACATTGAGGGAACAGTGTATTGTTAGGGTTAATAAAATGTTTGATTTGGGTTAGAAATCATTCTGCTGGATGAATAATGGTATTGGGAACCTGCGATATTTTTAAAAATATAGAGGTGAAATATATAAATGAAAAAAGAAAGTCTAGGTAATTTTGAAGCCCAGAGGGGCAATGGGCCCTTCATTGGGATACTTAGCTTTGATTTACGTTGTGCACAGATATCTCAGATAAATCGATATACAATGGCATAGGACCTTGTTCCTTTTATGATTAATATTCGAAGAGAACATCCAGTCAAAAAGGGATAGTAAGTAGGATTAGATAGATATTCGGTAGGTTAACAAAGAAGAGTGAGTATAGGATTTGGAACAAAAGTGCTTTAGCAATAGGGTTTGGGTTAAAGTGTGAAAGTAAATATCAGCACACTTGAAGGGTCAGTCACAATGATGAACAGTGGAAAATATGTAGGAAAGCAGATATCAATAGAGATATTACAAAATCAACAAATGGGCCAAGGACCTGAACAGACACTTCTCAGAAGAAGACATACAATCAATTAATAAGTACATGAAAAAATTCTCACCTTCTCTAGCAGTCAGAGAAATGCAAATCAAAACCACCCTAAGATACCATCTCACTCCAGTAAGATTGGCAGCCATTAGGATGTCAAACAATAATATGTGCTAGCGAGGATGTGGGGAAAAGGGTACACTTGTACATTGCTGGTGGGACTGCAAAATGGTGTGGCCATTATGGAAAGCAGTATGGAGATTCCTGGGAAAGCTGGGAATGGAACCACCATTTGACCCAGCTATTGCCCTCCTCGGACTATTCCCTGAGGACCATAAAAGAGCATGCTATAGGGATACCGCCACATCAATGATCATAGCAGCACAATTCACAATAGGCAGACTGTGGAACCAACCTAGATGCCCTTCAATAGATGAATGGATAAAAAATAATGTGGCATCTATACACAATGGAGTATTATGCAGCACTAAAAAATGACAAATTCATGGAATTTGCAGGGAAATGGATGGCATTAGAGCAGATTATGCTAAGTGAAGCTAGCCAATCCTTAAAATACAAATGCCAAATGTCTTCTTTGATTTAAGGAGAGCAATTAAGAACTGAACAGAGGGAAAGAGCATGAGGAAAATATTAACATTAAACTGAGACAAGTGATGGGAGGGAAAGGGAGAGAGAAGGGAAATTGCATGGAAACGGAAAGAACCCTCATCGTTATACGAAATCACATATACGAGGTTGTGAGGGGAAAGGGGGGGAAGGGAGAGAACGGAACAACAACAGATGAGGTAGAGAGGGAAGATGAAAGGGGAGGGGAGGGGGGATAGTAGGGGATAGAAAAGTCAGCAGAATACAACAGTCACTAATATGGCATTATGTAAACATTGTGAATGTGTAACTGATGTGATTCTGCAATCTGTATTTGGGGTAAAAATGGAAATGCATAACTCACTTGAATCAAATGTATGAAAGATGAAAAAAAAATTAAAAAAGTACTAAATTGGCTCATCGTAACAATAAAAAAAGAGATATTACAAAATCAGGCAAAGTATAAAGTGAGTGATATGATTAGATATTTGCAACAGGGTTGATTTTGAATATATAATCTTAGGAAGAAACAAATATGTAGTCACCAATAGGATTGATATTTGAGAGCATTAGGCAACCTGAACATGGAAGTAATCCATGTTCACTTTCCATTTAGGCTTTAGTACAATAATAAGTGTGAACTTTGCATTTTGTGTCCAGAATATTACTGTGATAAAATGTATATGTAGATTAGGTGACATGAGTATTTCTTTCACCATTTCTGCGAGTAATATTTTGAAGACATACACATAAGTATTGGTTGTACAAAAAGCTGTACCCTGTGTCTATGAATATACAGATAATGCATGAATAGACCATACTGTGAATAAATAGTATAGCTGGTTCCACTTTAAATAATGGATTGAATTGATATTCACAAAGGAGTGGTCTGAGGCAAAAACCTTCCTGAAATTCAGGGCAACAGAACAATAGGTAAACAAAACGCACAAAGCAGGGTTTCTCCACTGAGACTTTCCTGTTCACACTGATATCTGAGTTTTCTGAGATGCTCGCCTTTCCCTTCAGCTATCCAGTACATAGCCATATCACATAGCTTGGAGGTAGTACATATCTTGGACACAAAACAATGAGGCAATTCTGGAGAGTGTCCAGAATTCAGGATGTAAACAGAAACTTTGAAAGATAGCAGGTGTTTCCCTTCAATAAGGAAAGCTGCAGTCCATTAATAAATCAGGCAGGATGAATGTTGCGAAGCTTTCTCCTAGACAGGACACATTCATTGATGCATTTTCTTTTCTAATGTCTACAACCACGGACAGAGTGGGATACACAGACATAGAAGCACTCGCCTTGTCAAAGGACTTACTAGAAACAGTCCACGCCAATTCAAACAAACAGCCTTTCTTACATCTTCTCAGAACTTGAGAAAAAACCATACACACACCTACACCCACAAAGGCACCTCCTTTGTGGAGTGTCCTCTGAATGGTGGGCCATACTATATTCCCCCAAAATGGCCTGTTGTATCTCAAATCTGTTCTCCTTGGCCAACTCTGTGCAGTTGTCAGGAGCCAGCGGTGAACCAATACCTGCTTTCTCAGAAAGGTCTTTCTTCAGAGCTTTCCTGGCATTTGGCCATTCTCACATCTGTTGGTACTAAGAAAGACTGACTCTGTGCTTGGTAAATTGAAACAAGTGAGACCACAGGGACTGGGACTGCGACTGGCTCTGGGTGCCTCTCTTCCTGGATCCCAAGTTCAGAGAGTTCCATCACCAAGGAAGTGAAGTGAGGTCACTTCCTTCAGGAACAGAATGAGGTCACTGCCTTGTCAACCTCTTTGTCCTAACAGTAACTTCTAAGGGTCCCATGAGATGGAGTCTGTCCCTTCTTTCTGTCACACTTTCACAAGTTAGAATGGTATATCAACCATAGGCACCTGGGAAGAGCTCTCCACACAGGCCTGATTTGGTCCATCTTCTCTACATTTAGAAGATAGAGGTTGATTCAGACACATCCATTCATCTTGACCAGGTTGTTTACCATAAAAGATGACTTTTCCTCTCTCAGGTCCTTCATAGCTGCTTATATCTTCTCCAGGGATCATTTCTGCATGGACCTTTGATGTTCTCAGAAGGTGGAAGATCCCCTACATTCCTGTATTGTAAGACCAACTCTGTCCCTCCTCTTTTGTAAAGTTAGATTGAGGGAACAGTGTATGTTTAGGGTTAATAACATGTTTGATTTGGGTTAGGAATCTCTCTGCACCATGAATAATGGTATTGGGAACCTGTGATATTTACAAGAATATATAGGTGAAATGTAAGTATGAAAACAGAAATCTAGGTAAGATTCGAAGTCAGAAGGGCATTGGGTCCTTGAGTGGGATTCTTAGGTTTGAATTATGTTCGGCATATATGTCTCCGACAAATTGAAATACAATGGTTTAGGACCTTATACCTTGGATGATTAATTGTCGAAGAGAACATCGAGTCAAAAAGCAATAGTCAGTAGGATTAGGAAGATAGTCAGTAGTTTTAGAAATAAGAGTGAGTATAGGATTTAGACCCAAATTTCTTTAGCAATAGGGTCTCGGGTAGACATTGAATGTAAATATCAGCATATGTGAAGTGTCAGACACAATGATGAACTGGGGAATATATGTAGAAAAGCAGATATCAATAGAGATATAAGGAAATCAGGCAAAGTATAAACTGAATGATAGGATTAGACATTTTCAACAGGCTTGAAGTTGAATATATAATCTTAGAAAGAAACAAATATGTAGTCACCAATAGGATTTACATTTGAGAGCATTAGGCAACCTGGATATGGTTGTTTTTAGTAATCCATGCTCACTTTCCATTTAGGCTTTGATACAATCATGAGTATGACCTTTGTTTTTTGTGTCCAGAATATTACTGTGATAAAAAAAGAAATATATATATATATATATATATATATATATATATATATATATATATATATATATATATATATTGATAGATAGATAGATAAGGTGACATGTTTATTTCTTCTACCATTTTCGGGAGCAATGTTTTGAAGAGGTATAAATTAGTATTGGGGGAACAAAGAGGTGTACACTGTGTCTATGAATATAGAGATAATGCATTAATAGACCATACTGTGAATAAATAGCATACCTGGTTCCAACTTTAATAATGGATTGAATTGAAATGTGAAAATGTACAGGAAATCTTATATTGATATTCACACATTCATTCCAACCACTTATACATCTAATGGTAATATTAATGTTATGGTTTATCTTGAAGAGTGTGTGGGTTTAGCTTCAAAATTGATTATGGAAATCGAAAATAATGTGTTTGGAAAGAAGTCTCATGAAAAGACCAGTCAAGTAACATGGAGGAATACATGTGTTCTGAAGCAGGAAGTGATTAAAAGTGAAACAAATTCCTATAAATTTCTGAACTTGTGAATGAAATATATAACCTATGATGTGCAAAAACTGAAGAAATAGTAATGTACCAGTGTTGAATTAAAATGAATGTCAAAATAGACATCATGTCCCATAGGAATATACTTGCATTGATGTTAAACTGGGTCAGTTACTGTAGAAATATTAGGATTTGTAAGCACCATTGACTGAAGTTAGTTTTCAGCACTGGGAAACAAATATGTATTTCAGGTAGATGATTATTTCTGAGAATAATCTTGTGAAAAGTTGATTATAAATCCACATACATGAACATGAATGAATTTACGGAGTGTATATAAGACAAATATATTTCATATTTTATAATATCTGTAGAGTGTATGTATGTATATATATATATATATATATATATATATATATATATAGACAAAAAAACACAAAAATTCATTAAAAAGTATCAATATATATATGCCAATCGTAATTCATCATGTAATATATATCACCCTCAGATGCAAAAATATTTATTTTACTAAACATGGGTTTATGTATAATATTGTTCTAATAGGAAGCTCACCCATAGTTTGGATTTTCAGTTCCAACAGCGTTTAGGAGGACTGATCTCTTCTTACAATTTGTTTCTGCCAAGTCAGCCAACTCATAAAAATATACGTGTGATACCAAGTAGGAATCTATATGTGCATATAAAAAGTACATGTGCTGAGTAGGCTACAGAGAAAGGGAGACAGGAATTCACATATTTGTTAACTTTAAAAACGCATGGAGAGAGCTGGGGATGTGGCTCAAGTCGTAGCGCGCTCGCCTTGCATGCGTGCGGCATGGGTTCGATTCTCAGCACCACGTGCAAACAAAGATGTTGTGTCCGCCGATAACTAAAAAAATAAATATTATAGAATTCTCTCTCTCCTCTCTAACTCTCTCTTTAAAAAAAAACACATGGAGGACTATTTCAATTAAAAATTGAGTAGATTTATAAAACCGACCCTTTATCATGCAAGAGGGAAGTCCAACTATACACCATGCCTCCTCTGAACTGCTTGTATTTTCATTTTTTTTGTTTATTTTTCTCCATCATATTAGGATTAGTAGTCAGAGTCTAGTAGGGTATGAGTTAGTGTCAGGGATTCAGTATTTCGAATGGAAAATTGGAAAATGGATCAATGTGTATGCAAATGTGTACTACAAAAAAATTTTCCCACTCTCATTCAGAACAATGCCTTGACATTACCTTCACCCCAAGTAAGACACAATTAGAGGAGAAGAGTTAGAAAATCTTTGAATACATATCTGAAATTGAAAATGCTTAGGGTTCACAACCTTGGAGATTGTAGAGGAGTTTCCAAAAGTAAGGGACAGTGTAAAAACTCTACAAACATGGAGATTTGCCTGCCTAAAGACGTCTGGAGAAACTGTCTCTAGGTTGGGCACTTGAAATATATGTTTTTGTGAGGATCTTTAGCTTCCTTTCCAGTGAGACCATCAAAGCTGCGTCTTCATCTCTGTGATCTGGAGGACATGGTTTATAATTTTCCAATAAACATGAAGCAGCAGTGCTGAATTCTCTCTTGTATGTAAACTGTGGCCACTGGGGGCTAAGTGTCTCCCCATATGGTCTGCGAAGCCATTTTATCATCCTCCACTTTTCCTAATGTTTCTTCCTGCTGCACTCGGAGTTTGGTATTTGCTTCACGAAATACAAGGAGTTCAACTGGGACAGAGTGTTGCCGCGAGTTCTGTCACGTGTGGTGGATCAGGGTCTGCAGGAGAATGCACCAACAGGGCTTGTATACCACATAGGATGCCCCCTTGACCATAGCAACCTGATTCTGAACATTGCACTGAAACCTCTCCATATAACAAGTTGCCTTTACATATAAGGGTCTGCTGGCTGCACCATGTCAGTCACAAGCCATTTGGAAGCCAATGGCAGATCCACATGGCCCCACCTCAGATGTTTTATCACACATTTGCTCACCACTGCTCTAGGCCCACTACTCAGCAGGATCCAAATTATTGAGATCTCTGTTCTACACCATTTTCATCAAAACCAGTCAATCAAGGCACTGTCTGGTACACTCGTGATCAGCAACAGGACATCCAAATGTTCTTCATTGCCACCTGGGCATTGGAATTTCAAAAATTTCATGGTATTTATCCAGCCAATTTTCAATTATGAAGTTGGAAGCACTATGGCTTTCAAATCATTCAGGAATCATTCAATGGTGAGGAAGCTCATTTCAATGAAAAATTTGAAGAACTCTCACAGGCAAGGCTTCCCAAAGAGTGGCCTAAAGGTCACATGAATCCAGGCCCATCGAGGTCTACAATTGAGGTCCATGTGTGTTTTGACTAGCAAATATGGCTTCCAAGTCTTTCAGAAAAAAATAATTTGATATCCTGGCTGAGATTCCCAGTGCTCTGTGGAAAGCCACCCTAGGACTAGATCTCAGTTTCCAACGGAGACTCTCATGCATGGCCTCCTAAATTCTTAACACAATTCATGGCAATACTTCTTTGATGATTGATCCAGAACTGAGTGTTTAAGGGGAATGACACCAGAGTTCAAGCCCAGGTGGATCCAGTCATCTCTTCCAACTGCCACACGAATGACTACAATTAAAACCAAAACACTTCCACATGGTCCTCACCTTCTTCCAGAGAGACACTCATCATTTCCTCTGGCTGGAGTTTTTCATGTGGGACGCATCCCAAGAGAGTGTCCGAAATAATCTTCCTTGCCCCTCATTTGCCTAAAGTCAGGGTGGCATGGTCACCCTTCCTGTGAACCTGGAGTGATCCAATAGGCCTGCTTCTCCAATTTGAGGCCTACTGACTCTCAGGGATAGATTCTTTAAGTGATTTGGAGTCACAAGAAAACACAAGCACCTCTGCAGTTCTTCAAAGAACTCATTTGACCTAAAGGATCCCTATTCTCACTTGATAGAGGTCAGAATCCTAACAGAGGAAGGCAAGAGACTCATCAACAATGACAGATTTTGGCCATTTTTGTTTTGATTGCACACATGCAATCTATCTTTAGATCCATCATGTGCTGAGAATCTAAGCCACAACCTCATACAGGGCCAAGAGGCTGATTTAGACACATCCTTTTACAAGCAATTAAGCAAAGATCCACAGGTGATGCCCATTCATTTCCATTTGAAAACTGTTTTCTTCAGGCTTCACAAAGGGGTGGCCTGAGGCAAAGACCTTCCTGACATTCAGGACAACAGAACCATAGGTAAGCAAATGAACCAAAGCAGGGTTTCTCCACTGAGAATTTCCGGGTCACACTGATATCTGAGTTTTCTAAGATGTTCCCATTCTCTACAGCTATCAAGTATATGGACATGTCTCAGAGCTTGGAGGTGGTACATATCTTGGAAAAAAAACCATGAGACTATTCTGGAGAGTGGCCAGAATTCAGGAAGAAAACAGGAACTTAGGAATTTAGTAGGTGTTGCCCATCCATAAGGCAAACCAAAGTCCATTCTTCAATTAGGCAGGATGAATGCTGGGAAGTTTTCTACTAGACAGGACACATCCTTTGATGCCTTCTCTTTTCTAATGTCTACAACCACGGACACAGTGGGATACTCAAGACTTAGAAACACTAGCCTTGTCAAACGACTTACTAGAAACAGTCCACTCCAACCCAAAAAAACTGCCTTTTCTATCTATTCTCAGAACATGAGAGAAAAGCACAAACTCACTGAACACCCACAAAGGCACCTCCTTAACCCAAGTAGGTCTGTGACTATCTGGAGTGTCCTCTAACTGGTGGGCCATACTATGTTCCCCTGAAATGGCCTGTCCTTTCTCAGATCTGGTCTCCTTGGCCAACACTGTGAAGTTGTCAGGAGCCAGTGGTGAACCAATACCTGCTTTCTCAGGAAAGGCCCCTCTTCAGAGCTCTTCTGCCATTTGACAATCCTCATATCAGTCGGTACCAAGGAAGACTGACTCTGTCCTTGGTAAATCCAAACAAGTGAGACCACTGGGACTGGGACTGGGACTGGCTCTGGGTGCCTGGCTTCCTGCATCACAATTTCAGATTTTTTGATCACCAAGGAAGAGAGGTGAGGTCACTTTCTTTAGGAACTGAATGAGGTCACTACCTTGGCCACCACTTTGTCCTAACAGTTGCTTCGAAAGGTCCCATGAAATTGAGGCTGCCCCTACTTCCTTTGACACTTTCACAAGTTAGAATGGTATATCAACCATAGGCACCTGTAAACAGCTCTCCACACAGGCATGGTTTCATCAGTTCTCTACATTACGAAAGGAGAGGCTGATTCAGACACATCCCTTCATACTGACCCTGTTGTTTGCCATGGAATATGACTTTTCCCCTCTTAGGTTCTTCATAGCTGCCTGCAACTTCTTCAGGGTATAATTTCTGCATGGTCCTTTGATGTTCTCAGCAGGTGGAAGATCCCCTACATTACTGTATTGTAAGATAAACTCTGTCTCGGCTCTTCTGTAAAGTTAGTTTGAGGGAACAATGTATGGTTAGGCTTAATAACATGTTTCATTTGAGTTAGGAATCATTCTGCTTAATGAATAATGGTATTGGGAACTTGCGATATTTACAAGAATATATTGGTGAAATATAAGTTTGAAAACAGAAATCTAGATAAGATTTGAATCCAGGAAGGGCATTGGGCTGTTGATTGGGATACTTAGCTTTGAATTATGTTCTGCACAGATGTCTCAGATAAATCAATATACAATGGCATAGGACCTTGTACCTTGGATGATTGCTTGTCGAAGAGATCATCCAGTCAAAAAGGGATAGTCTTTAGGATTAGGAAGATAGTCGGTATGTTAGAAAAAAGAGTGAGTATAGGATTTGGACCAAAAGTTCTTTAGCAATAGGGTTTCGGATAAAGAGTGAATGTAAATGTCAGCACATGTGAAGAGTCAGTCACAATGATGAACTGGGGAAAATATGTAGGAAAGCAGATATCAATAGAGACATTAGGAAATCAGGAAAATATAAAGTGAGTGATAGGATTAGTCATTTTCAACAGGGTTGAGGTTGAATATATTATCTTAAGAAGAAACAAATATGTAGTCACCAATAGGATTGATTTGAGAGCGTTAGGCAACCTGGATATGGATGTGTTTAGTAATCCATACTCACTTTCCATTTAGGCTTTGGTGAAAGGTTAATAAAATAGGTACTTGTTACTTACTGTTTTACAAACAAAACACTGTTGAAGTCTTGAGGACTGTTTGCTAATCTTGTTTCCAGAATGTGCTGTCCCCAACTGCCAAACTGCAAATGTATACCCTCACCCGTTTGCACGCAAACCACCCACTTGCCCTGACCCATCAATAAACTTCCCTCCCTGCCCTCTCCAAGGAAAGCATATAAGCTCTGCTTAAGCTGTTCTCATTGCTCTCTGCTCTATTCAAGTGAGCTCTGAGCCCCAGAATGCTGGACCCATAATAAACCATTTACTGTTGCTTGAGACATTCCTCTGGTGGTCTCTTCCTCTGATGCTTGCCCGACCTTTACATCTGGAGGCAGGAGCAAGATCCGGCAGCGGCGGATGAAAGATCCCCAAGGGGCTCTTTTCAGGGTAAGTAAGGGAACTCTTTTTGGTTTTAGGTTTCAGGTTAGGGCTTGGCAAAATGGCTATTGGTGATGAGCGTGAGCTCTCTCTGACAGAGGCTGACATACGTGTCACAGAGCCACAGGCCACGTCCCTGGGGGATGCCCCAGAGGACTCAGGAAATCGAGGAACAATAGTCTCCTTGACTCAGTGATATTTTGCTTCGGATTCAGTATTGCCAGCCCATCAGGTTTTGCCGGCTACTCAGTCCTGGCCTCAGTATTGGACGTCCATTGCCTGTCTTTATTGTCTTGTCTTGTCAGTGTAGTGTGTGATTTCTTTCACTGTTTGTGTATCTCTCATTTTGGGACAGAGCACTTCAACACCTCTCTTCCTGACCCTTGATCACTGGACCAAAGTCTGTGCAAGGCCCAGAATCTTTCTTTTTCAGTAAATTGCTGGACCTGGCAGACCCTCTGTGCCTCAGAATGACCCACCTTTGGAGTTGGATAGCCCCTAGAAACATCTACTTCCCACTAATTTGAAACGTCAGAGATTTTGTCTTTCAACCGGGGCCACATAGACATCCAGATCAACAGCCATATATCTTAACATTGCAGGACCTCTGCAAATCTCCTCCTACATGGATGAAGCCTTTCTTTGTCTCTGCGCCCACTCCTACTCCTTCCACCATGATTCTATCTCACAAACCCTCTGCTCTTCCTCCTCCAACCTCTGTTCTCCCTGAGTCTCAAGACTCTACTGGACTCTCCTACCCTTCTTATCCGCTGCCGTCGTCCACCAACCCCCAACAACCTCTAAGTGATTCCTTTGCTGCTGACTCAGCCTCTCCGCCATTGGAGAAAGCTAGGCCGGCCCAGCGCCCACCAGATGACTCCCCCTTGTCACACACACAGCCCCTCCTTCCCTGGAGAAAGCTGGCCCGGCTAAAAGAACTCAAAGAACTCCCTGGCGTTTTCACACCTGCCTACTTGGGATGACTGCCAACAAATCCTAGGGATTCTCTTCATGACAGAGGAATGAGAGAGAAACTTTCTGGAAGCTAGAAAAAAATATCCTCGGACCAGATGGGTGACCAACACAACTTCCCAACATAATCAAAGCCGGCTTACCCTTGAACTGACCCAACTGGGACCCCGACACCTTTGAAGGTAGGGAGCATCTGTCCACTTATTGCCGGGCCCTAATAGTGGGTTTCCAACCGGCCGCTAGCCAACCAAATAATTTGGCCAAGGTAAGAGAGATTATTCAAGGGCCTGATGAATATCCCTCTATGTTTCTAGAGAGAATTATGGAGGCGTATAGGAGATATACTCCTTTCGATCTTCAGGCAGAGGATCAAAAGACATATGTCATGATGGCCTTCATTGGGCAAGCTGATCTGGATATTAAAAGAAAGTTACAATACTTAGATGGATTACAAGATATGACTTTGAGAGATTTACTCAGGGTAGCCGAGAAAGTATCCTATAAGAGAGAAACAGAGAGAACGAAAGGGAGCAAAGGGAGGATGACAGATGAAAAAGACAGATGAAGGTATTAACTAAGGTCCTGGTCACAACAATAAATAGGCCAGAAATTAAGAAACAGGGAGACAAGAAACGATACCTGGGTCCCCACCAGAGGCCACCCTTGGCCTCAGATCAATGTGCCTACTGTAAAGAAAAAGGACACTGAGCCAAAAAGTGCCCTAGAAAGAGACAGCCACGCCAGACAGCCTTTCTGACTCTGGAGGTTGACTGAGAATGTCGGGGCTCAGATCCCTTCCCCGAGCTCAGGGTAACTTTTGAAGTGAAGGGGACCCCATAAACTTTGAAGTGGATACAGCAGCAGTATACTCAGCCCTTAAGGCCCCACTGGGCCCTCTATCAAATAAAAGGTCTCTAGTTCAAAGGGCTAACAGCAGTAAATATCAGACTTAGACAACTAAGAGGACCATGGACATGGGGAAAGGAAAAATCCAACATTCCTTCCTAGTAATCCCAGAATGCCTGGCCCCATTGATGGGCAGAGATCTTCTCAGTAAGCTCCGGGCCAAAACAACTTTTAACCCCGAAGGCCCCAAAATGAAATTTCTAAATCCTTCATTAAAAACTCCTATAGTCATGGCTTTATAAATGTCAGTCAAAGATGAACATCCACTTTTCACACACCCCAAGAATGATCAAACAGGCAAGCTACCCCAGAAATGGATAACAGATTACCCAGATGCCTGGGCAAAAATTGTTGGGTTAGGACTAGCCATGAAACAACCTCCAAGAACAGTGGAGTTAAAAACCTCAGCCTCCCCAATCAATGTCAAACAACATCCTCTGAGCAAAAATGCTAAAGATGGGTTAAGGCCCCATATTCAGAAATATCTGGCTTTAGGGTCCTAAGGCCCTGTCAATCGGCCTGGAACACTCCCCTGCTACCAGTAAAAAATCCAGGAACTGGGGACTATCCCCGTTCAAGACCTAAGAGAGATCAACAACAGAGTGCAGGACATTCACCCCACGGTAAATAATTTGTACAATCTGCTTATCACTCTGAACCCTGAGTAGAAATGGTATGGACATAAAGATGCTATCTTTTGCATGCCTCTGCATAAAGACAGTCAGTTTCTGTTTGCTTTTGAGTGGGTAGACCCAGAAACCGGAACGTATGGTAAACTAACATGGACTAGACTCCCACAGGGGTTCAAAAACTCCCCCACTCTCTTTGATGAAGCCCTCCACAGAGATGTCAACAACTTCAGAACTATGCACCCCAAAGTCACCCAGCTTCAATACGTGGATGACCTGCTACTGCAGCCAACACCAAGGAAAACTGTGAGTCTGGGAACCAAGCACTATTATGTAAGCTTGCTCAACTCGGGTATAGAGCTTCTTCCAAAAAACCCCAAATTTGCCAGCAAGAAGTAGTCTTCCTGGGCTATTCCCTTAGAGGTGGTAAACGTTGGCTCACTGAGCCCAGAAAACAAACGGTTGTGCAGATACCCCCCCCCCAGCAGCAGACAACACAAAGAGTTTCTTGGGACTACTGGGTTTTGCAGGTTATGGATTCCTGTGTTTGTGTCCTTAACTTCTCCTTTATACCCGCTGTTAAAGGGAGATGCCCAATTCCAATGGACCCCTGAGCACCAGCAAGCTTTTGATAACATCTTACGACACTGGCACTGAACTCCTCAACTTCACTGAGCCAAGCCTGCAATTTCAGAAAGCCCTACACTACGTTAAAAATGTACATCAATTCACACACCTTGGTCCAAAGAAACTGCAGGCATTCCTGAAGGATCAAGAACAGAGTTTTCCACTAACCGACTCACAGCGAAAGGACATAACTGAACGGGTAACAAAACCCTGTCCGTTCTGTCAATAGAACAATTACCCTTCCAAGCTTCCTGTAGGAAAGCGCCTATGAGCAACCAGACCAGGAAATTCTGGGAAGTGGACTTTACTGAAATTTAGCCAGCAAGGTATGGACTTCAATATCTCCTAGTGTTTGTAGATATATTTTCAAGATGGATTGAAGCCTTCCCCACAAAAAAAAAAGGCACAAATGGTGGTAGAAAATCCTGAAAGATATTTTTCTATGATACGGCCTACCTAAGGTAATAGGGTATGCTAATGGACCGGCGTTCATGGCCCAGGTAAGTAAGGGGTTAGCCAGGATCCTGGGGATAAATTGGAAGTTACATTGTGCTTATAGACCGCAGAGCTCAGGACAGGTTAAAAAAATTAATAGAACCATTAAAGAGACCTTAACGAAATTAAGCTTAGAGAGGGCATCAAAGATTGGACTATGCTCCTGCCTTATGCACTGTTTCATGCAAGAAATACTCCCTCTGTTTCTTTGTGTAACCTCACCTCCTATAAAATTCTCTATGGGGCCCCTCCTCCAGTAAGGACCTAACCACAACTCTAAGACCTACCGATCCCTTCCACACCCCCTTGCTTGACAAACTTAAAGCTATTGAAAGAACTCAGGGATACCTGTCAAAACAGCTGGCCACTGCCTACCAACCTGGTGAAGAGGAGACTCCACATCGATATCAAAAAAGAGACTTCATCTACATAAGATGACATCAGGTGTCATCCCTGGAACCCCGCTGGACAGGACCATACCAGGTGCTAATTATAAAACCTACAGTGGTAAAGGTAGACGGAATCACTTCCTGGATCCTAATTCTCATCTCAAGCCTGTGCCCTGTCCAGACACTGGCTTGAAAGTGGAAAAGACTGGTAACCCTTTCAAATTGCATATTTGCCATGTGGATAAGGCTATAGACTCTCCCCTTGGCCACCACTAGTCCTAACCATCATCAGCCCATTCAGCAGCGATGGCTGATCACAAATCCAATTAGACAAGAAGTATGGTCTGTCTCACATACAGCCCCCTTAGGGACCTGGTGGCCAACTCTCCACCCAGATATTTGTCAGCTGGGTATACGTCTTTCCAATTGGGATATCTCTGATGAAGAGGATCCCACTAAAATTCCATTAAATTTCTCCCGTACCATAGATAATGGAAACAAACATTATGGATGTAGGAACACGCAAGCCTGATGCAGGTTGGCTAGCCTAGATTACTATGTTTGCCCGGTGGACTATCAAAGCCACAAACAACAACGGCTGTGTGGGGGAAAAGCCGTCTTCTTCCGTAAGTCATGGGGATGTGAGCATACAGGGGCTGCCTGGTGGAACCCAAACTCCTCATCAAATTCAGTTCACAGCATTGGCCATATTACCAATTAGACAACCAAAACCGATGGCCCCCAGAGGGGTCTCTAGATCCTCAAATTCTGTGTGACTATTTCAACTTCGGCAAGTGATCAAAAGGATTGAAGAAAATTCCCCTATGTGTAGGCCTTTTCCCTCCTTTGCTCACATCACGAAATATGTTTCTCCAATAGATCCTTCTGCTCCAGATTCTCTGCTGTCACTCTCACATCAACAACCTGATTTCTCCCCTCCAATTGCTAGATCAAAACCCCAAACCTCCTCTGGTTCTCAGACCATTGCCCCCATGCTGAGGCAGCAGGTACTGAGGTACCCTTCCACCCACTCACTCCTCTCTTCTCCTGTCAGTGCCCACACCGGGTCCCACCAGGTCCTCTTACCAGCTAACCCAAAGCTCAAACCAGCTGAGGAGTGCCCTCAGACGCCTATCCAAGATGTAATGAAAATGGCCTTTAAAGTTGCTTTGTCATCACTAAAAACAGGTTACTAAGAATTTAAAGTCCCTCACAGGCTTTTTAGATACTCATTCCCGTCTTCCCATCTGCTCTACCTGTTCTACTGCTCAAGTTTTGTTGCCAGGAAAATCCCAAACCCTTTTCCCATTATTCTTTTATATCTCTTTTTCCTCATTCTCAGAACCACAGAACTGCTCTCACCCCCCGCCTTCCCCGTCTTCCCCTCTGTACCAGGCCCACAGAAAAATCTTAAATGGCCTTCTCCAGAAGTCTTCATCGTGGCTGACTTTAGGACTTTCAGCAACAAAGTCTTTATAAAAGAGTTCAGTGTAGATAAACTTCCTCTTTTCGTGTTGCTCTGTTATACTTGGCCACTGGCTGGAAAAATCAGCCATTCTAAGCTAGACACCCCCTTACTAGTTTTTCACAAAATATGTGAACAAGGCCTCTGGCCTTGAGCTGAGGCTTCCAGAGATGGCTACATTTCCAAGATAAAGAAGTTACCAACTGGGCTCCATGGTAACAGCTGGCAGGGAGAAAATAAAAGAGAAGAAAAAAGCTCTCCCCCTCCCAGGTGTCCTTAATAAGTTATCTTTCCCAGAGAAGAGGAAAATAAAAACAGAACCAAAAACTGCTTTTTGTGAACTTCTGCAGACTGTGAATTTCTGAGTCTTTTCCCTTACATGTTGGGTACAAAATTCTGAAACTACCTAAACTTGGGATTCAGGGGATTAATTGATTACAACAGAAGCAATGCCCTCTATATCCGGTTGCAACCAAATAGGACTGTTTCCCTATCTTTGGTGCTATCTTAGGTGCCTTGCCTTGTCCATACCTACAACAGTATAATTCTATATACTTAAACATTGTTTATTCATAAAATTATCAACAGATGTGATTAATTATGTAATGGTGCAGATGTTTCCCCGAGTGCTCTATCATGAGGCAGGATCATTTAAATTTCAAATAGGGGGGCATACAACCCGGTTCCGCTGGAAACCTGTATCCTTCACTTTAGCCATCCTATGAGGAATAGTAGTTGCTGCAGAGAAGGGCACAGGAACCACTGCCCTAATCCATGGGACACAACAAATGACCCAATTAGAAGCAGCAATAGACCAAAACTTAAAGATATTAAAAAACCACCATCACAGCTTTACAAGAATCTTTAACCTCTCTCTCTGAAGTTGTTTTACAGAACAGGCGAGGGTTCGACCTCCTCTTCATGAGAGAAGGGGCCTTTGTCCTGCATTGAGGGAAGAATGTTGTTATTATGCCTACCATACTGGAGTTGTAAAAGAATCTATGATTAAATTAAGAAGACGCATTGAAGAGCATCAACAAGAGAGAGAGGCCCAAAAAGGGTGGTTTGAGTCTTGGTTCACAGAGTCCCCCTGGGTAACTATGCTTTTATCAGCCCTGGCCGGTCCATTAATAATCCTCACATTATTGCTAACTGTAGGACCCTGTTTGCTCAACCGTGTAGTTTCCTTTCTCCAAGCTCAAATTGGACAAGTTAAACTTATGGTAATCAGAAATCAATATACCACACTAGCAAACATAAAATGTGACATCCTCAATGATCACTATTATGATTTAATGTAACCAAAAGAAAGTGGGGAATGAAAGGTAAATAAAATAGGTAATTGTCACTTCCAGTTTTACGGTATGCTTAACAAAACACTGTTGATATCTTGAGAACTGTTCGCTAATCTTGTTCCCTGAATGTTCTGTACCAACTGCAAAACTGCAGAATGTACTCCCTCACCCATTTGCACGCAAACTGCCCACTCGCGCTGACCCATCAATAATCTTCCCTCCCTGCCCTCTCCAAGGAAAGTATATAAGCTCTGCTTAAGCTGTTCTCAGGGCTCTCTGCTCTATTCAAGGGAGCTCTGAGCCCCAGCATGTATGACCCCCATAAACTTTTGGCTGTTGCATTAGACAGTCCCTGGTAGTCTCTTCCTCCGATGCTCGCCTGACATTTACATTGGTAAAATAATAAGTGTGACCATTGCTTCTGTGTCGAAATATACAAATTATTATTGGGGGTACAAATAGGTGTACCCTGTGATATGAATATAGAGATAATGCATGAATAGACAATACTGTGAATAAATAATATAATGGATTCCAAATTTAATAATGGATTCAATTGATATCTGAAAATATAAAGGAAATCTTATATTGATATACATACATTCATTCCAACCAGTAAAACATCTAAACGTTATATTAGGATTATGATTTATCATGAAAAGTGTGTGAGTTTTCCTTCAAAATTGATTATGGAAGTTGAAAATAATGTGTTTGGAAAGAAGTCTCATGAAAAGACCAGACAAGAAACCTGGAGGAATCCATGTGTTCTGAAGCAGGAAGTTATTGAAAGTGAAACAAATGCCTGTAAGTTTGCTAACTTGTGGATGAAATATATATCTTATGATGTGCATAAATTGAAGAAATAGTAATGTAGCAGTGTTGAATAAAAATGAATGTCAAAATACACATCATGTCCCATAGTAATCTACTTGCATTCATGTTAAACTGGGTCAGTTACTGTACAAATTTAGTATTTGTATGCAACGTTAACTAAAGTTAGTTTTCAGTACTGGTAACAAATATGTATTTCAGGTGGATGAATATTTCTGAGAATAATCTTGTGAATACGTGATTATAAATCCATACACATGAACATGAATGAATTTAGGGAGTGTATATAAGACACATATATTTCATATTTTGAAAAATCTGGAGAGTATATATATACAAAAAACACACATGCAGAGACATTAAATTACCAATATATATGCCAATCGAAATTTATCATGAAATATATATCATCCACAGATGCAAAAATATTTCTTTTACTGAACATGGATTTATGTTTAATGTTGTTCAACTAGGAAGCTCACCCATAGGTTGAATTTTAAGATCCAACAGGGTTTAGGAGGAGTGATCTCTTCTCATAATTTGTATCTGCCAAGTCAGTCACCTCACAAGAATGTACATGTGATACCAGGTAGGATTCTATATGTGCATTTAAAAATACATGTTCTGAATAGGCTACAGGGAAAGGGAGACAGGAATTTATATATTTATTAACTTTAAAAACACAAGGAGAACTATTTCAATTAAAGATTAACTAGATTTATAACACCTACCCTTCATAATGCAAATGGCAAGTCCAAATATACACCATGCCTCCTTTGAACTGCTTGTATTTCTATTCTGTTTGGGTTAGTTTTCTCCATCATATTAGGATTAGCAGTCAGAGTCTAGTAGTTTATGAGTTAGTGTCAGGGATTAAGTATTTCGAATGGAAAATTGGAAAATGAATCCAATGTGTATGCATATATGTGCTACACAAAAATCTTCCCACTCTCATCTACAACAATGCCTTGACATTAACTTCGCCCCAAGTAAGACACAATTAGAGGAGAAGAGTTAGAAAATCTGTGAATGCATATGTGGAATGGAATATACTCAGGATTTCACAAACTTGGAAGTGGTAGAGCAGTTTCCAAAAGTAAGGCACATGGTAAACACTCCACAAACATGGAGTTCTGCTGGCCTAAAGACTTCTTGATAAACTGCCTCTGAGGTTGGGCACTTGAAATATATGTTGTTGTCAGTAGCTTTAGCTTACTTTCTAGTGAGACCATCAAAGCTGGGTCTGCATCTATGTGACCTGGAGGACATTGTTTCTAATTTTCCAATGAACATGAGGCAGCAGTGCGAATACTCTCTTTGTAGTTAAACTATGGCCACTGGGAGCTAAGTGACTCACCGTGTGAACTGTGAAGCCATTTGGTCCTCCTCCACTTTTCGTGGTGGTTCTTGCTGCTGCACTGGGACTTTGGTATTTTCTTCATGAAATACAAGGAGATCAACTGGGACACAGTGCTGGAGGGAGTTCTGTCACGTGTGGAGGTCATGGTCTGCATGTGAATGCACCAACCAGGATTCTATCCCACATGGGTTGCCCCTTTGTCCATAGCAACCTGATTCTGAAAATTGCCTTGAAATCTCCCTATACAAAAAGATGCCTTTACATGGAAGGTTCTGCTGGCTGTACCATGTCATTCACAAGCCATTTGGAAGCCAGTGGCAGATCCACATGGCCCCACCACACATTTTATCACACACCTTCACACCACTGCTCTAGGCCCACTAATTTGCAGGCTCCAACTTACTGGCATCTCTGTTCTACACAATTTTCAAGAAACCTAGTCAGTCAAGGCACTGTCTGATACACTCATGATTAGCAATAGGACATCCAAAGATTCTCCAGTGCCACCTGGTCATGGGAATTCCAAAAATTTCATGGTGTTTATCTAGCCATTTTTTTGAGGATGAAGTTGGAGGAACTGTGGTTTTCAAAAACCATTAAATGTTGAGGAAGCTCATTTCAATGAAACTCTGGAGAACTCTCATAGGCATGGCTTCCCAAAGAGTTGTCAAAAGGTCACATGAAGCCAGTCCAATTGAAGTCTACAATGTGAGGTACATGTGTGTTTTGACTCTCAGCTATGGCTGCCAAGACTTTAAGAAGAAAATCATGGATTATCTTGGCTGAGATTCCCAGTGCTCTGTGGCCTTGATCTAAGTTTATAAGGGCTACTCTCATGCGTGGGCTCCTAAAATCCCAACAAAGCTCATGGCAATACTTCTCTGAGGTCAGTTTCAGAATTCAGTCTCTATAGGGATTCACACTAGAGTTCAAGCCCAGGTGGACCCAGTGATTTCTTCCAATCGCCACACAAATGACCAAAATTTAAACGAAAACACTCCCATATGGCCCTCATCTTTTCCACATAGACACTCATCATAACCTCTAGCTGGAGGTTTCTATGAGGGGCGCTGGACAAGACAGTGTCCAAAATAAGCTCCCTTGCCCGTCATTTGCCTAAAGTCAGGGTGGCCTGGAAACCCTTCCTCTGAACCAGGAGTGATCAAATAGGCCTACCATTATTACTGTTCCACTTCTCCAATTTGAGGCCTACTGACTGTGGGGTTTAGATTCTTCATGTGGATTGGGGTCATGAGAAAACCCAAGCACCAATGGGCTAGACTCTGAAGGGCTTTGAAAAACTCATTTGACCCAAAGGATTCCTATTCTCACCTTATGGAGGTCAGGAAACTTACAGAGGAAGGCGAGAGACTTCATCCATAATGAGTACTCTTTTGGCCATTTTGGTTTTGGATGCACACATGGCATCTTTCTTTAGATCCATCAGGTGCTGAGAATCTAAGCCACAGCCTCACACAGGGCCAACAGGCTGATTCAGACACATCCCTTTCGAAATCAATTACTCAAAAAGGGACAGGTGATGCCCATTCATTTACATTAGAGAACTGTTTTATTCAGGCTTCACAACAGGGTGGCCTTAGGCAAAGACCTTCCTGACATTCAGTGCTATAGAACAATAGGTAAGCAAAAGTCCCAAAGCAGGGTTTCTCCACTGAGACTTTCCTGGTAACATTGATATCTGAGTTTTCTGAGATTCTCGCCATTCCCTTCAGCTATCCAGTACATGGCCAAGTCACAGAGCTTGGAGGTGGTACCTATCTTGGTCACAAAATCATGAGCCTATTCTGGAGAGTGGCCAGAATTCAGGAAGAAAACAGGAACTTAGGAAGATTTCAGGTCTTGCCCACAAATAAGGCAACCCTCTGTCCTTTTATAAATTGGGCAGCGTGAATGTTGGGAAGCTTTCTCCTAGACAAGACACATCCATTGATGCATTTTCTTTTGTAATGTCTACACCCACGGACACAGTGGGATACACAGACTTAGAAACACTTGCCTTGTCAAATGACTTAATAGAAACAGTCCACTCCAAACCAAACAAACCAACTTTCCTACCTATTCTCAGAACATGAGACAAAACCACAAACCCACACTCATTCCCACAAATGCACCTCCTTCCCCCAAGAAGGTCTGTTACTAACCGGAGTGTCCTCTGCCTGGTGAGCCATTCTTTGTTCACCCGAAATGGCCTGTCTGTTCTCAAATCTGGACTCCTTGGCCCACTCTGTGAAGTTGTCAGGAGCCAGCTTTGAGCCGCCACTACCTGCATTCTCACTGAAGACACCTCTTCAGATTTTTTCTGGCATTTGACCATCTTCACATCTGTAAGTACCAAGAAAGACTGACTCTTTCCATGATAAATCCAAAAAAGTGAGATCTCTGTGACTGTTACTGGGCCTGACCCTGGGTGCCTGGTTTCTGGGATCCCAAGTTCAGAGAGTTCCATCACAAAGAAGTGAGGTAGGTCACTTCCTTCATGAACTGAATGAGCTCACAGCCTTGGAAAACACTTTGTCCTAACAGTTTCTTCCTAAGGTCCCATGAGATGGAGGCTGCCCCTACTTCCTGTGACACTTTCACAAGTTAGAATGGTATATCAACAATAGGTACTGGGAGAGAGATCTCCACACAGGGTTGGTTTGGTCCATTTTGTCTACATTAAAATGTGAGAGGCTTATTCAGACACATCTCTTCATCCTGACCAGGTTGTTTGCCATGGAAAATGACTTTTGCTCTCTCAGGTCCTTCATAGCATTCTATATCTTCTTCAGGGATAATTTCTGCATGGATCTTTGAGATTCTCAGCAGGTGGAAGATCCCCTATATTCCTGGATTGTAAGACCAACTCTATCCCTGCACTGCTGTAAAGTTAGATTGAGGGAACAGTGTATGGTTAATGTTAATATCATGTTCTATTTGCGTTAGGAATCATTCTGCTGGATGAATAACGGTATTGGGAACCTGAGATATTTACAAGAATATATAGGTGAAATATAAGTATGGAAACAGAAATCTAGGGAAGACTTGAAGCCAAGTAGGACTTTGGGCCCTTGAGTAGCATACTTTGCTTTGAATTATATTCTGCACAGATGTCTCAGATAAATTGATATACAAAGAAATAGGATCGTATACACTAGATGATTGAATAACATACAGAATATCCAATAAAAAAGGGATAGTCTGTAGGATTAGCAAGATAGTCAGTAGGTTTAGAAAGAAGAATGAGTATAGGATTTGTACCAAAAGTTCTTTACAAATAAGGTTTCGGGTAGAGAGTGAATGTAAATGTCAGCACATGTAAAGAGTCAGTCACAATGACGAATTGGGGAGAATATGTAGGAAAGCAGATATAAATAGAGACATTAGGAAGTCAGTAAAAGTATGAAGTGTGTAATTTGTTTAGACATTTTCAACGGTTTGAGTCTGAATATATAACCTTAGGCAGAAACTAATATGTTGTCACAAATTGGATTGACTTTTGAGAGCATTAGGTAACCAGGACATGGATGTTTTTATTAATCCATGCTCACTTTTTATTTAGGCTTTGGTAAAATCATAAGTGTGACCTCTGCATTTTGTGTCCAGAATATTATTGTGATAAAATGTATATGTTGATCAGGTGACTTGAGGATTTCTTCCACCATTTCTGTAGCAATATTTTGTAGATGTATAAATTACTATTGAGGGTACAAATAGGTGTACCCTGTGTCTATGAATATGCAGATAATGCATGAATAAACCATACTGTGTGTAAATAATATAACTTGCTCTACTTTAAATAATGGATTGAATTGATATCTGAAAATATAAAAGAAATCTCATATTGATATACAATCATTCACTGCAACCAGTTATACATCTAATGGTAATATTATGGTTGTGGTTTATCCTGAAAGGTGTGTGAGTTTTGTTTCAAAAGTGATTATGGAAATCAACAATAATGTGTTTGGAAAGAAGTCTCATGAAAAGAATAGTCAAGAAACCTGTAAGAATACATGTGTTCTCAAGAAGGAAGTGTTTGAACATTATATATCATACTATATATAATGTGCATAAACTGCAGAAATAGTAATGTACCAATGTTGAATAAAAATGAACATCAAAATACACATCATGTCCCATAGGAATCTAATTGCATTGATGTTAATCTGCGTCAGTTACTGTAGAAATATTAGGATTTTTATCCACCATTCACTGAAGTTACTTTTCAGTACTAGGAAAAAAGTATGTATTTAAGTTGGATGAATATTTCTGAGAATAATCTTGTGAAAATTTGATTATAAATCCACATAAATCACAAAACATTATAAACACAAAAGTCACATGGACATTAAAATCTAGCAATATATATGTCAATTTAAATCCATCTTGAAATATATATCATCCACTGATCCAAAACTATTTATTTAATGAACTTGTATTTATGTATAATGTTGTTCAGCTAGGAAGCTCCCCCATAGATTGAATTTTCTGTTCCAAATCAGTGTTTAGGAGGAGTGATCTCCTAAATGTGTATGCAAATATGTGCTACACAAAAATCTTCCCACTCTCATCCAGAACAATGCCTTGATATTACCTTCACCCCAAGTAAGACACAGTTGGAGGACATGAGTTAGAAAATCTGTGAATACATATCTGGAATGTAAAATGGTCAGGAGTTCACAACCTTGCAGTTTGTAGAGGAGTTTCCAAAAGTAAAGGACAGGCTTGATAGACCCAACCTGATCTTTTATTAGAATTGGGAGCCATCTTGCCAGAAAGCCATGAAAAGATAATTTGGGCTTTACTATAAATTACTGCAAATTCTGAACCTGCTTGGAATGCCTGTCCGTGCCTTGAACTCATCCATGCCTGGCTCTCTGACCAGATAACAGTGCTCTCTGAAACATTAGTGACACCTAATAAATATTGGCCTTCCCAGGCCAGACAACGACCCTCTCTGAGTCTCTAATGGTCCTCATAATTTCTGATGTTGGGGCCAGCAAAAAAAAATGTAAACTACCATCAGTGTGATGCTTTCAAAGTTCTGTTATCTGTAACCCCCTTTTTGTGTAACTTTCTGGGCTATATAGCTGGGCTGTAGGAAAGGTGGTGTTGCTGTCTTGTTCCCGCCATTTTTGGAGGGAGAGGCAGCCTGGCCAGTTTTAATAATAAGCCTGCCTTAATTTGATTTTAATTGGAGTCACTGGTCTTTTCTTGCATCCTATTCCAACATTTTGGAGTTCCCCAGTGAGATGACCCTGCCCGACCAGATCACAAGACCAGACTGCTGAAAATTCTGAAGCTGGCCTTCCCTCCAGGGCTACGGGCTGGGGAGCCACTCTAGGGGGTGCACAACTTGAGATGTTCCAAGGCCTTGGAGTGAGCCGTCGGTCTGGGGAGCACTGCAGTGAACCACCACACTGAAACTATTAGCAAGTACCTGGTGGAGGAGGCCTCCATAGGTAAGTGGCACCTTGATAACATCTTATATCTGGTTAAGGGAGATCTCTTCTAATGACAGAGAGGTGGCCTGGGGAGGCTCACATTCACTCCTGTCCAGGATAGTAATGAGAATCGTTCTGTCCTCTGTTCCGTTCTGTAGGGAATTCCTCTGGAAGGTTAGAGAGGTGCCGAGGGACACGCATGCGCTCCTACCCCAGAGCTTTAGCGAGACGTTGAATTGCTCATCTGTTTTTCTGTTTTGGCACCGGGATTCTGTTTTTTTTTTTTTTTTTTTTTTTTTTTTTTTTTTTTTTTTGTGTGTGTGTGTGTGTGTGTGTGTGTTTTGTTCTGTGTTCTATATGTTTTTTGTTTGTTTGTTTTTGTGCGTTTTGTTTTGTGATTTCTGTGATAAAATCTTAAGGATATTGAACGTGAAAATGGGTAACAAAGCAAGTAAGCCTGACACCCCTTTGGACTGTGTTTTAAGGAACTGTGATGAACTTTACCACCATTTGTTAAGCAGAATGAGAGAAGGCCCTAGCTGGCTGCCTGGAGCACACCCAGTGCAGATGGTAATGCCTGCTGGGGAATGAAGAACTGAGTATCTCCCAGTATCTGCCGAAGCCCTGTTGCTTCAGGGAATTCCCTCCTTCGTTCCCTGCACTGCAAGGATAATGCCACCTCTGTCTTCTTAAAAAAAGAGAAAAACAAAAAGGGGACACTAAATGCAGTAAAGTCGCCATGGAGACACTTTATTTTATATTTCAGGTAGCTCCTCTGTGAAAACATTTGGTCCCCTTGTGGGGACATCTGTGGTGCCACTGGAGAAGGAGATTTTTCTCTTATTTGCTCTGTTTTAAAGGGTTCTGTCTGTCAGCCATTGTCTGGAGTTCATTTCTGTCTGTCTTGTGCCTTTTTTCTAGCCCTTTAAGACATGTGCAATAATGTGTTAATATTATAAATTGTTTCTTGGAAATGATCTTAGCTGAATGTGTGTCTAAATGATGATGTTTCATTGTACCAATCTGGTATCTGAATGGGTTTTTGAAGCATTCCACAATCTTGCAGTTAAAAGTCGGGTTTAGGTATTTGTTTAGTTCATGGTTTCAGATAATTCATGCCAGAGAACTTAAATACTTAGGATGGAAAATAAAGAACTCTACTTCCAAGTTGGCAAGTAACTTCCCAATCATTCAGTCTTTTTTTCACCAATTTTAAATTAGGTAGCCTGGGAAAATGTCACTGTGTGTACCAGTGCATTAATTTGGACAAGGATACTAAATCATAGTATGATATCTGTTGACAAAACAACTTGTAAAGATATAAAATTTTGTGAATTGTATCTTAAACTTGTATCATAATTTTCAACATCCTAACATGAAAATTATGGTTAAAATACCTTAGGCCTAAGGTTTCTGCTCAGAATAGCCTTTTTTCCTTCTTCTTCCAGACCTCAGCCAGGACTTATTTTGAAATGCAAATGAAAGAAGCCTGTAAGCTTAGTAGGAGACTTATTTGAGGCCTAAGGGAAAAAAAAGGTAAATTGTATGGTATTTACCAATTACTGGCCAGTCATTTTTCTAGGACTCATAATTTTTTCCTTAGGTTCTTTATTTATTTTTTGAGCTCATGATTTTGCTCCTACAGACCTAGGTTAATGTTTTTCTGATCAGTAATATCTTTGACCAACTGTGGAATTTTTAAATCATTGCAATGGAGATTTCACCTGTGAAAAGCTACAAGGCCTTCACTTTTATTATGTGTGCACAATTTGTTATGTGTTGTATGTCTATATATATATATATATATATATATATCCATATATCATATATATGATACACAAATTAACTTATATAATGAGCACTCATATTAAAAAGAACTCATAAAAACAATTTTAAAAAGTGGATCCAAAGATCTTTAATTCACGTGATTTAAATGTTTTAATTTAAATTGGGTAAACAGATAAATATAAATGTCTTTAAATTTAAGCTTACAAGTTTTTCTAGGTGTTCAAAAATCTAATAAACTATTAATGTCTACAAAAGGTCTAATATGCCTTTGTTCCAGGACTTTTCTTTCAATCAAAAAAATGGTTTACAGTGTTCAAAAAATTTGTCTAATATTTTGATAAATAAGTAAAGTAAATTTGATATGGGATTACTCATTCATGAGTACTTTTGTTTGATATCTGATTGATATACTAAGGTCTGTATAAGTTTGTACTAAAGTCTGTATAAGATTGTAAAAATAAGTCATGTGTAAAAGAGACAAAAATTTCTTAAACATAAGTTTACCCATAACATTAAGTTTATTAAGATTTAAATTTTCTAGAGCAAGCAACCATAAAAATTAAACAAATGTTTAAATAAGAACTGTTATTTTAGAGCACTGTACTGCCATTTCTTTAAAAGCTAAACTTGGTTAATGTAGAAACTTCAATGCAATTGTGATGCTATTAATGTGCTCATATTTTCCAGTTATACAACTCTATAAGGTAGAAACTTTAAAAGAGCATTATATCAAGCAGGTGTTCTGAAGTTGTATGGTAAATAAAATATATATTGGGGATTTATTTACCTGTTATCAATAATATATGTAAAGTTTTATGTTACTTTTTACATTGTGGAACAATTTAAATGTATTTTTAAGTTAATGAGACCCTAATCTATGTAAAGGTTAAAATCTTTCAGCCGTACTTTAATTCATGTTTTAAATGTGATATCATATGGTGTGAGCTAATGTTCATGTGACCTCAAACAATTTATGTAAACTTTGTAAAATGATATTTAAAAAAAAGATCAGCTTGAGAACTAAAGCATTTAAGATTTATAAGGAGCCCTGCTTACCTGAGATAAGACTCTTTGTCCCATCTTACTACATGTGAGAATGACTACGAAAGCAGTAGGTCAGATTTTATTTCATTTAAAGTTATGTTCAAATTTTTTTTTCTGTCAAGATTACTAGGATCTCAAAAAGGTGATATAAAATATAACTCACCAAAAAATTCAGGGTAGCTATTACATGAACTAAGTATTTTTACTCTTGTTAAAAAATTTTATTTTTTAATTTCTTTTTAAGTGATCTAAAGATTCCCTGTTGGTGTTTTACAGAAGTGTTGCTTTAAGAACACAACATGGGTTAATTTAAGAAAATAAGTCATCAACTACAAGACAGACAGAATAATAAGATCCCAATTAATAAAATATAAATAATTATAAACTTATAGACATTAAAGTGCAGTACTCTTAATATATGGCTGTTAAAATTTATTTGCTGGTTGTTTCAGATTAGGATTGAAAATTAAAGTTAAATGAAAAGGGCCAAAAAAAAACAATATTTGACTCTTGCCCTTTGAGTCAGTCTGAATCCAGGGAACAGGGGACTTCTCTATGAGCTTTGCAACTCTGGGCCACATAACCTCCCGATCAGGGAGATTAATGAGACCACTGCAGAACAGAAAGCCAATCAGTGCATTTGCTACAAAGAGGTGAGTCATCAGGAAAGGGAGACATCCCTGATGCTTCTGAGGGAAGCCACATGGTCAAGCAAGACCTGAACCCACCTAGCTCAAATTGCACTAGCAGAACTGAGAAGCTGCTCTCAAGTTTCCCAAGGAATGACTCCCATAAAAGCTCAGCTGACTGCTAACAATAGATAGAAACAAAAGTCATTTGACTGCTTCATCTTAAACACTTAGCAAAGACAGTTAAAACCAAAATACAGCCATTCCTGGGCATTTTAAATAATAATAATAATAATAATAATAATAATAATAATAATAATAATAATATTTTAAGGTATACACTTTATGTTAGCCTCCCAAAATAAGTAAAACTGTTGGCTACAAAGACTATCAAGAGGAGCTGCCAGAGGCAGAAGTTTTTAGTTTAAGGCCTACAGATATTCCTAACCTACAGGTAGGCTTGGTGTTTGCTAGTACGATTATCCAGCCCTGAGTAACAGAATTAAATGTTTCTCTATTAGACACAGAGGTCATACTACTGAAAGGATTTTGCAAAATCAGATGACATTAAATTATTAAACTGTCTATTATTGGGAGGGACAACTGTAACACTTAAAGTTAAATATTAAGTTGACAGTCCTGATAATTGGGGATATTAAAGACTGGTGAGGGTACTTCATACAGTGACATGATCCAGCTACTGCAACATTTATTCAATACTCATGTTTTTTGTTTCTCTCATAGAAGAACCCATCCCCAGATGACTTTACAACCTGTTCTTCCTCAACAAGACTTCAAAAAGAACTGACTTCTAAAAGGCAACTCATATTCCTCAACTGACTTCAAAAAGGCAACTCATGTCTCTCACGCCATGCACACTCATGTCACCCTCTCTCAGCTGAGAAGAAGGCAAAATGAGAGACGACTCTCCACTTACACCAATGGAGCCCAAAATAAATAGACTATCAATATATGTAATTAATTAAGTCAGGTAATATCAGGGAGACTGGTTTTCGGTGAGTTCTAAAAATTTGGAGACTGTTAACTGAGGGATTAAAATTTCCTCAGTGCTTTTCCACTAACCTATCAAGGATTACAAAGGGACACATAAGAAAAGGGGGGAATGATAGACCCAAACTTATCTTTTATTAAAATTGGGAGCCATCTTGCAACAAAACCATGAAAAAATCATTTTGGCTTTACTGTAAATTACTGCAAATTCTGAACCTGCTTGGAATGACTGCCCGTGCCTTAAACTCACCCGTGCATGGCTCTCTGACCAGATAGCAGCCCTCTCTGAAACTTTGTCACACCTCATAAATATTGGCCTTCTGTGGCCAGACAATGACCCTCTCTGAGGCTCTAATGGTCCTCATAAATTTTGATGTTGGGGCTAGCAAAAAAAAAAAATGTAAACTCCCATTAGTGTGATGCTTGTCAGAGTTCTGTTATCTGTTACCCCATTTTTGTGTAACTTTCTGGGCTGCAAACCTGGGCTGTAGTAAAGGTGGGGTTGCTCTCTTGCTCCCGCAATCTTTGGAGGGAGAGGCAGCCCAGCCAGTGGAAATAATAAGCTTACTTTAATTTGATTTTAACTGGAGTCAGTGTTCTTTTCTTACATCCTGGTCTAAGAGGTAAACACTCCACAAACATAGAGCTCTGCCGGTCTAAAGACTTCTTGAGAAACTGCCTCTGAGGTTGGGTACTTTAAATATATTTTGTTGTCAGAAGGTTTAGCTTCTTTTTTATTGAGACCATCAAAGCTGGGTCTGCATCTATGTGAATGGAGAGCATGGTTTCTTATTTTCCAATGAACATGAGGCAGCAGTGCTGAATTCTCTCTTGGTAGGTAAACTGTGGCCACTGGGGGCTAAGTGTCTCCCCGTGTGGACTGTGAAGCCATTTGATCATCCTCCATTTTTGTGGTGTTTCTTGGTGCTGCACTGGGAGTTTGGTATTTGCTTCACGAAATACAAGGAGTTCAACTGGGACACAGTGCTGGAGGGAGTTCTTTCACGTGTGGTGGGTCAGGAACTGCAGGAGAATGCACCAACCAGGCTTCTATTTCACACAGCTTTTTCCTTGACCATACCAACCTGATTCTGAACATTGCCTTGAAACCTCTCCATATAATAAGATGCCTTTACATGTAAGGTTCTGCTGGATGCACCATGGCAGCCAAAATGCATTTGGAAGTCAATTGGAAATCCACATGGCCCCACCTCAGATATTTTATCACACACCTGCACACCACTGCTCTGGGCCCACTACTCAGCATTCTCAACTTACTGGCATCTCTGTTCTTCACCATTATCATGAAATCCAGTCAATCAAGGCACTTTCTGGTACACTCATGATCAGCAACAGGAGATCCAAAGGTTCTCCAGTGCCACCTGGTCATGGGAGTTTCAAACATTTCAGGGTATTTATCTAGCCACTTTTCAAGGATGAAGTTGGAGAAACTGTGGGTTTCAATTCATTCAGGAACCATTTAATGTTGAGGAACCTCATTTCAATGAATGCTCTGGAGAACTCTCAAAGGCAAGGATTCCCAAAGAGTAGCCAAATAGTCACATGAAGCCCAGCCCATTGAGGTCTACAATGTGAGGTCCATGTGTGTTTTGACTCTCAACTATGCCTGTCAAGTCTTTTATAATAAAATCATGTGATATCCTGGCTGAGATTCCAAGTGATCAGTCGAAAGCCACCCTTGGCCTAGATTTCAGTTTCCAATGGCGACTCTCATGCGTGGCCTTCTAAAATCGCAACACAATTCATGACAATACTTCTATGAGGTCAGTTCCAGAACTCAGTCTCTAAGGTGAATCATACCAAAGTTCTAGCCCTGGTGGATCCAGTCATTTCTTGCAACCACTACACAAATGAACACAATTAAAACCAAAACACTCCCACATGGTCCTCACCTTCTTCCATATAGACACTCATTATAACCTCTGGCTGGAGGTTTCCATGAGGGGCGCAGCACAAGACAGTATCCAAAACAAGCTTCCTTATCCCTTATTTGCTTAAAGTCAGCTGGGCCTGGACACCATTCCTGTGAACCAGGAGTGATAAAATAAGCCTGGCCTTAATACTGCTCTGCTTCTCCAATTTGAGGCCTACTGACTGTCAGGTATAGATTCTTAATGTGATTTAAAGTAATGAAAAAACCCAAGTTCATATGGGCTAGCCTCTGCAGGGCTTTGAAGAACTCATTTGACCCAAAGGATCCCTAGTCTCATTTGATGGAGATCAGAAACCTATCAGAGTAAGGCAAGATACTTCATACACAATTACTGATATTTTTGCCATTTTGGTTTCGGAAGCACACATGGGATCTTTCTTTAGTTCCATCAGGTGCTGAGAATCTAAGCCACTGCCTCACACAGGGCCAAGTGGCTGATTCAGACACATCCCTTTCCAAAGCAATTAAGCAAAGATACACAGGTGATGCCCATTCATTTCCATTTGAAAACAGTTTTCTTCAGGCTTCACAAATTGGTGGCCTGAGGCAGAGACCTTCCTGACTCTCAGAGCAACAGAAAAATAGGTAAGCAAAAGGCCCAAAGCAGGGTTTCTCTACTGAGACTTTCTTTGTCACACTGATATCTGAGTTTTCTGAGATGCTTGCTATTCCCTTCAGCTATCCAGTATATGGCAATGTCACAGAGCTTGGAGGTGGTACATATCTTGGACACAAAACCATGAGCCTACTCTGGAGAGTGGCCAGAATTCAGGAAGAAAACAGGAACTTCGGAAGATAGTAGGTGTTGCCCGTCCCTAAAGCAACCTGCAGTCCACTCATAAATTGGGCAGGATGAATGTTGGCATGCTTTCTACTAGACAGGACACATCCATTGATGCATTATCTTTTATAATGTCTACAACCACGGACACAGTGGGATACACAGGCATACAAACAATCACCTTGTCAAATGACTTACTATAAACAGTCCACTCTAAAGCAAACAAACCGCCTTTCTTACCTATTCTCAGAACATGAGACATAACCACAAAATCACAATCACACCCACAACGACACCTCCTTTATTCAAGTAGGTCTGTGACTAATTGGAATGTACTCTGAATGATGGGCCATACTATGTTTCCTTGAAATGGCCTGTCCTTCTCAGATCTGGTCACCTTGGCCAACACTGTAAAGTTTTCAGGAGCCAGTGGTGAGCCACTACCTGCTTTCTCATGAAATTCCCCTTTTTAGAGCTCTCTTGGCATTTGGCAATCCTCACATCAGTAGGTACCAAGGAAGACTTACTCTGTCCTTGGTTATTCCAAACAACTGAGCCCACTGGGCAAGAAACTGGGACTGACTCTGGGTGCCTGGCTTCCTGGATCCCAAGTTCAGAGAGATCCGTCATCAAGGAAGAGAGGTAGGTCACCTCATTCAGGAACTGAATGAGGTTACTGCCGTGGCAACCACTTTGTCCTAACAATTGCTTTCAAGGGTCCCATGAGATGGTGGCTGCCCCTACCTCCTGTGACACTTTCACAAGTTAGAATGGTATATCAACCATTGGCACCTGGGAACAGCTCTCCACACAGGCCTGGTTTGGTCCACCTTCTCGACATTAAGAAGAGAGAAGCTGTTTCAGACACAACCCTTCATCCTGACCAGGTTGTTTGCCATGGAGGATGAATTTTGCTCTCTTAGGTCCTCCATAGCTGCTTACAACTTCTCCAGGAATCATTTCTGCATGGACCTTTGAGTTTCTCAGCATGTGGAAGATCCCCTATATTCCTGTATTGTAAGAACAACTCTATCCCTGCTCTTCTGTAAAGTTAAATTGACTGAACAGTGTATGGTTAGGTTAACTAACAGGTTCGATTTGGATTAGGAATCTTTTTGCGGGATGAATAATGGTATTGGGAAACTGCGATATTTACAAGAATATATAGGTGAATTATAAGTATGAAAACAGAAATCTAGCTAAGATTTGAAGCCCAAAAGGGCATTGGGCCCTTGACTGGGATACGTAGCTTTGAATTATGTTCTGCACTGATGTGTCAGGTAAATCGATATACAATGGCTTAGGTCCTTGTACCATGGATGATTAAATGTAGAAGAGAACTTCCAGTCAAAAGGGATAGTTGGTAGGATTCGGAAGATTCTCGGTAGGTTTAGAAAGAAGAGTGAGTATAGGATTTGGACCAAATGTTGTTTAGCAATAGGGTTTCTGGTAGACAGTGAATGTTAATGTCAGCACAAGTGAAGAGACAGTCACAATGATGAACTGGGGAAAATAGTTAGGAAAGCTGATATCAATAGAGACATTACAAAATCAGGCAAAGTATAAAGTGAGTGATAGGATTAGATATTTTCAACAGGGTTGAGTTTGAATATATAATCTTAGAAAGAAACAAATGTGTAGTGACCAATAGGATTGACATATGACAGCATTAGGCAACCTGGACATGGATGTTTAGTAATCCATGCTCACTTTTCATTTAGTCTTTGCTACAATCTTAAGTGTGACCTTTGCTTTTTTTGTCCAGAATATTACTGTGATAAAACGTATATGTAGATCAGGTGACATGACTATTTTTCCACCATTTCTGGCAGCAACATATTCAAGACGTATAAATTAGTAATGGGGGTAAAAAGAGGTGTACCCTTTGTCTGTGCATATAGAGATAATGCATGAATAGACCATACTTTGAATAAATAATATATCTGGTTCCGACTTTAAATAATGGATTGAAATTATATGTGAAAAAATACAAGAAATCTTATATTGACATACAAACATTCATTCCAACCAGTTATATATCTAATGGCCACATTAAGGTTATGGTTTATCATGAAGGGTGTGTGAGTTTTGCTTCAAAAGTGATTATGGAAATCTAAAATAATGTGTTTGGAAAGAAGTCTCATGAAAAGACCAGTCAAGAAACCTGGAGGAATACATGTTTTATGAAGCA
This sequence comes from Callospermophilus lateralis, assembly GCF_048772815.1. Classification (NCBI taxonomy): domain Eukaryota; kingdom Metazoa; phylum Chordata; class Mammalia; order Rodentia; family Sciuridae; genus Callospermophilus; species Callospermophilus lateralis. The sequence goes on along the minus strand of NW_027514577.1, from coordinate 2,050 downwards.
GGAAGTGATTGTGAAACAAATGCGCATAAATTTGTGAACTTGTGGATGAAATATATATATCCTATGATTTGTAAAAATTGAAGAAATAGTAATGTACCAGTGTTGAATGAAAATAAACGTCAGAATACACATCATGTCCCATACGAATCTACTTGATTGATGTTAATCTGGGTTAGTTACTGTACAAATATTAGGATTTGTAAGCACCATTTACTGAAGTTAGTTTTCAGAACTATGAAACAAATGTGTATTTCAGGAGGATGAATATTTCTGAGAATAATTTTGTGAAAAGTTTATTATAAATCCACATTTTTGAACATGAATGAATTTAGGGAGTGTATTTAAGATACATACATTTCATATTTTAAAAATCAGGACAGTATATATATATATATATATATATATATATATTCATAATTATATATATGTGTATATACATATATATGTGTGTATATATATATATATATATATATATATATATATATATATATACACACACACACAAAACACACACACAGACATTAAAATGTAGGAATATATACGCCAATCGAAGTTCATCATAAAATATATAGCATCCACAGATGCAAAAATATTTATTTTACTGAACAAGGATTTATGTATAATGTTGTTCTACTAGGAAGCTCACCCATAGTTTGAATTTTCAGTTCCAACAGCGTTTAGAGTAGTGATCTCTTCTCACAACTTGTATCTGCCAAGTCAGTCACCTCACAAAAATGAACGTGTGATACCAGGTAGGATTCTATAAAGCATATAAAAATACATGTGCTGAATAGGCTACAGAGAAAGGCAGACAGGCATTTACATATTTGTTAACTTTAACAACACATGGAGAACTATTTCAATTAAAAATTGACTAGATTTATAACACCTACCATTTATCATGAAAAAGGCAAGTCCAACTATACCCCACGCCTCCTCTGAACTGCTTGTATTTCTATTCTGTTTGGGTTGTTTTTCTCCATCATTTGGATTAGTAGACAGAGTATAGTAGGGTATGGGTTATTGTCAGGATTCAGTATTTTCAATGGTATATAGGAAAATGAATCCAATGTGTATAAAAATATATGCTACACAATTATCTTCCCACTCTCATCCAGAACAATGCCTTTACATTACCTTCACCTCAAGTAAGACACAATTAGGGTAGAAGAGTTTGAAAATCCGTGAATGCATATCTGGGGTGGAAACAGTACTAAGAAACAAATACGTATTTCAGGTGGATGAATATTTCTGAGAATAATCTTGTGAAAAGTTGATTATGAATCCACAACATAAATATGAATGAATTTAGGAAGTGTGTAATAAGACACATATTTCATATTTTGAATACTCCTGAGAGTGTATCTATATATATATTTATATACACACACAGAGACAGACATTAAAAATTGCAATATATATGCCAAACGAAATTCACCATGAAATGTATATCATCCACAGATCCAAATATATTCATTTTACTGAACATGGATTTATGTATAATGTTGTTCAACTAGGAAGCTCACTCACATTTGAATTACCAGTTCAAGCAGCGTTTAGGAGGAGTGATCTCTTCTTCCAATTTGTATCTGCCAAGTCAGCCACCTCACAAGAATGTACGTGTGGTACCAGGTAGGATTCTATATGTGCATATAAAAATACGTGTGCTGAATAGGCTACAGAGAAAGGGGGACAGGAATTCACTTATTTGTTAACTTTAAAAATGCATCGAGAACTATTTCAACAAATAATTGACTAGATTTATAACTGCTACACTATACCATGCAAAAGGCAACTCCAACTATAAAACATACCTCATCTAAACTGCTTGTATTTCTATTATGTTTGTGTTATTTTTCTCCATCATATTAGGATTAGTAGTCAGAGTCTAATAGGGTATATGTTAGTTTCAGGGATTCAGCATTTCTAATGGAAAATAGGAAATTGAATCCAATGTGTATGCAAATATGTGCTAAACAAAAATCTTCCCACTTTCATCCAGAACAATGCCTTGACATTACATTCTCCTCAAGTAAGACACAATTAGAGA